>NC_140177.1:44455775-44723275 GCF_963971535.1 Notolepis coatsorum
TGCTAATGGCCCTCACCCCTGTCTCCAGGTGGCCCTCTGTTTCCTTTGCGTCCATAGGGGCCTGGGACCCCTGGTTGACCGTTGCGTCCTGGAAAACCCATTGTACCGGCGGGACCTCTGTCACCTGTCAGGATGAGGCAGATATCAGAGTGCATCCATCAGCAACAGACATGGGAAGAATCTAGTTTTAACAAAACCATAAAATAGACTAGTCTTTAATCTTTAAAATAAGATTAAGATTGGAGTGAGGTGAAGAGGCTGAACACTTTATATTATTAGATAAAACTGATTACGGTATGCAGTTGTTAACTGTAATACGTTTTCCATTGGGGACATAATTTGCAGTTCTATATCATACTGGCTCCGCTCAGCGTCATTCTGCACTAACCTCACTTCGTGCACAGCACTGAATAAAAATCCACAATGTACCTTTACATACCGACATCCGTCTGGCCACACCCCTATCCGCTTACCTTCATAAGCAGGTGTGTGGTCACCTACTCGCCTCCTTCTTCACTTTCACCACAAGGAAGTGCCTGTTATATACCCACTTGACGAGGTTGTTAGCTGAAGAAAGTTGAGTTACGTGTTTACATTTTTTCTTGCTTTTTTCTTTCTCTCATAAATTTTAAAAGAAAAAAGCTAAGTCATAATGTTTACTTCGGAGGGTCGCGCTAGCAACGTCACCCTTCACCAGCGGTTCTCCATTGCCTCCTCTGTCGTGCGTCTTGGAGCGGGGTTGAGGCCTCTTTCGTGGTCGGCAGCCGCGCCCGGTAGGCGTCCGATAGATAGTTTGCCTCTTCAAGGAGCTGGTGCACCAGCGCCGTCTCCTGTGCGATGGCCTGGTTCCGGCTCTGGTTCCTTTGCCTCCGGAGAGTCGTCCGCTGTTGGGCGGCCGGCTCCTCTGGTGGCGGAGGATTTGAGACGCAAACTTTTTGCGTCTGCTCGCTCCCGTCGCAAGATGGTGGCTTGTAGACGCGAACGGCCTGGTTTTGGTGAGTTGCTGGAGCCGGATGAGGATGCGTCTGATTCTCCATGGCCGATGGAAACAGAGGAATACATGGTAGAAGCGGACGGGTTCTTGTTCGACGCCCCGGTGGAGACATGTCTGCCGCCCGTCCAGGTAACACTGGAGGGGGGTGAGAGGTCTCCTTGGGGTTCCTCGTACGCAGATGTTGGGTTAGAACCTCCGACTCGGCGGCGGGATGCCCTGCTATCAGCCACATCAGAATGTGGCTCTGTAACCAGTAGTCTGCTGCATGTGAGGGACGCAAGCTCGGTGGGGGAAAGTATGCAGGGGGAACTGCGTGCTTTGTTCCCCGAGCTCATGGCGGCGGCGGCAGTCGCAAACGGCGTGCCGCTGCCGCAGCCACTGCCTGTTCCTATTCCTGACGATCTCATAGGTCATCTATGGCAACGCCGTCCTGTGAGAGGGGATGGACGTTGTCTGTCCATTTTTCCCCTCAATGGAGGCCTACGTCCGTCAGGGACAGGTGGTCTCCCACATCATGGGCCTCACCCCCGCCTACGTGCAAGTCACAAGGGTGGTGGGTTTGGTAGAAGGCATGCAGGAGGGCGTGCCTCGGCTTGATATGCCGATGGCGGTGCTCCTTTGTCCTGAGGTGGTGTGGGAGCCGTTACGGAAGCCGGTTCCCCAAGGGAAATCGGCGAGGCGGTTGGCTTTCTGGAGTGACCAGTCATTTATCTCCGCGACGCAATCTCTGGCTGCCACTTCTAACATCGCGCAGCTGGCGAGATTCATGTCCGGGATACTGACGGGCGGTATGGAGCTGACTGATTTGCAACATGATCAGCTCGCCCAGTCGGCAGGAGCCATCCTGCATCTGATCCAGCCGCAGGCCATAGCCGCTGGGAAAGTATGCGCCCTGGCCACTCTAGTCCAGTGCCACCTTTGGCTGGAGCAGGCGCGTGTGCCGGAGAAGAGGACTCCACTTCTGACGGCACCCCTCTCCGATGCTGGACTTTTCGGGTCGGCACTGCAATTGATGACCTCAACCTGCAGGGAGATGCAGGAGGAGCGTTCCGTGCTCCAGCCTCATTTCCCCCCGCCCGATGTCGCTGGTGGAGTCAGACGGCAGGCTCGTCGTCGGGGTTCCGCCGCCGTAGCCGCCGCTGCTACCACCGCCACTGCTGGTCCTTCGGCAAAGAAGGCCAGGAGGAGAGAGGGCGCCTCCGCCACTGCAGCCGGCCCATCTACGCCCGGAGGTGACGGTAGGGATCGTCATGACCAGCCTCCGATCGTTTACCGTCCCTCCGGGGCTCCCCGGGGTGGCAAGTCCCGAGCGGCTCGTGGCAGGCGTCGCTGAAAGTATGACTTTTTCCCTCTGTGGTCCCCCCCTGTTCCCTTCCCGGCCCAAATATGATTTTTGTTTATAGAAAATAAAGAGTCCCTCCTAAAAGTGTGTTTATTCACCAAACATATGATGGGGATACGACGTGTGAACCTTTCGCTAGTGTGGGTTTGATAGGAGGGCTAGACTTTAAGTCTTGTTGGTCGCTACATTCATGTTAGAGCTTAAAGGCCAACTTGCATGTTGTATTTTTGTTCAATAAACAATGTGGACTAGGCCAACAGTGACTTTCATGAAGAAGGAAAAAAAATTATTGAAATTGACCCAGTTTTAGTGTTTTTATCAAACATTTTGTCTGCCCAACACAATCACCACGCACGTGGATATTTTAATCAATGGTTCATAACGTGCGCGTGTAATCGAAATTATGTCGTCACAACAGGTGCAGGGCACCAGGGGGCTCTGAGAGTCACACACAGCTAGTGGCAGGAACTGGAAGCAAGGAGCCTTCTTGTTACTTGTTACAGCAGGCAGAGAGCCTTGCTACTACTAGCCGAATGAAAATGTATCTGTTTCACCTAACAACACTATTGCTCCGTGATCATAGCCATCCATCTCTAAAGCTAACCACTATTTGTAAAAGCCACAACCACGTTACCATATTTGTAATAATGTAAATCATTGTGTCGTTGTACATATTGTGTATACACCGTTAGAAGCTAACATAGCTTAGCTTGGTAGCTATTGTGCTAACAACATATCCCGACGTCCGGCTCGCTGGCCGGCATGAACGCCCGACCCAAAATGGTTCTCTCCTCTCTGTACACCCCTGTCCCCACGGGTACCCTGCCGGGGAGCCCATGGACGTGACAACGGCGGCAGCCGTAGGGTGCTCGAGCCCGTAACGCTAGTGGTACACGATAGCTATGAGCTAACTAACACTACGGCCGCCGCTGTTGTCGCGTCCACAAGCTCCCCGGCAGGACACCCGCGAGGACGGGGGCACACAAAGAGGAGAGAACTACGCCAAATCGGGCACTCATGCCGGCCGACAAGCCGGACGCCGCGGCACGTTGTTAGCACAATAGTAGCCCACTGTGATGCACCGAGTGGGCCACCATTGATCAACATGCAGCAACGTGTAGCTTGCATGATGCCACACAGGTCTGAGAAGAGGACCTGCACATGATTTTACTCGTTCCCCAAACTCCTCTACATGCCCCGATCTAAAATGGTTCACGACAGTAGACATAATGCTAACGTTAGCCAGCACCATATATCCAGTAGTACTATGACCCGGACGGGCATAAGGCATACGTTTCCTGAAGTGATGTCACGGCCGTGCTAGCGTCTGATAAGCTTTTAGATTTGCTCGTGCATGTTATTCGTGCGTGGACCTTTTTAACCATTTCTGAGTGAAATTTCCGGCGTCAAATGGAAAAAAAAATAATTTAATTAGATACCATTGCAGAGTAGGGTTTAACCTGCAAGTTGGGCTTTAAGCAAGGCCTGCAGCTTACACTCGGTTGAAAAAGGTTTTCTGCCTCGACCTGAATCTTCACATAAAGGTAGAGGTTAGTTGTGTGCTCTGTTGCTTAAACAATGATATTGAGCCGCAACACTATTGTGTTGGTCTGCAGTAATGCTCGTGTATGAAAAAGTACCGCGGTTCAGGCCGCTCTCTCTCTCTATCAGATTTCTGTGTCTTGCAACATAAAACACGGGTGTCGGGTTCACACATACATAACTTGGCCTTGTTATAAACCCTGTTCACAGACGTGTCTGTGGCTAGCGTGCATTGAATTAGCTTTGCGCTGTTCATTAGCATACTGGCTACTTAAGGTATCATATGGCTATTTTGTTGTTGTCGTATGCAAGGGTTGGGCTTGCGAGGGGGTACCGGATAAACCCCTCCTTCCCTCTTCTGATTGGTCAGGGGGTTTCTTGGACTCTCTTTTCATTCGGTCAGGGCCAAGCTGTTAGGCAGCTTGGCACGGGGGGGGGGGGGGGGGGGGAGGGTTTCCCTGACTCCGCACCTATCACGGGCGGTTGAGTCATGGGTTTCCCCCCGTCATAGAAAACATCACTAGGCACGTTTCTATTGGACGACGGCTTCCGTGAGTTTTCTCAGACCCGTATGTAGGGTCTGTCATTGTCAAGTTGTCGGGGCAGAGCGTAGGAACTTACTGTTCTACTACGCGCGATATACGTGTGACTTGAGTCTGTTGGTCACATGACTCAATGTTACCGTGACTTTTCAATCTATGGCTCACGTGGGAAGTCTCTCTGAGGATTCCCGTCTCCTCTCTGTGGTGAGGGTGGCGGGATGTAAGAATGTAAACAATTTTTACCCTCGGCCGCGTCACGTGGGATTCATGTCAGTCGGTGTTTCTTTCTTTTTAATAATAAAAAGAGTGAAGAATATGAAGCACGACAACTCCTTGTCGTTCTCCCAGGCGACATGAAGGACCAATGTCTGGTGTCTTTTCATGTTTTAGATCGACACGCATACCTACCCCCTCTCCTGGAGTGGGGATGTCGGCGTGGTTAGGGCACGGGACTGGTTCTGGTCGCGCTGGTCCAGGTCAGTTAACCCGTTGTCCGCCGGGGACGCAGATCTGCTGTTCTGGTACCCTGAGGGACTTCGGGGGGAAAAATGCCGGGTCGGCCCGGGTGTCACAGGGTTGGGCGTTATGGAGACCCTTTGTTGGGTACAGGTTGTACCCTGCGCTATCATAAAGGGGCTGGTTCTCCATTCTTTTCGCTCCTCTCTCACGCATGGCGAAGAGGGGGCTGTTGGGGTGGTCTTCTGGACCTCCTCTGGTAGCCCTGTGTGCTTCCCGAGCCGCCGGGCCCGGTCCGAAGTTGTGTTTCGTCGACCCGTAGGCCTGGAATAACCCTTTTTTGAAAACTGAAACACTTGTACTGCGGTGTAGCTGGTGTATACCCGCAGGTGTGTTTTGGAGTTTTTTCTTGAGGGGTTATAGGAACAACCACCGCCTGTGGTACCAAGAGGGTGGTTGATTCCCTGGTGTGTTGGAGCAGAGTCAACTCCCGGGTTACCCGGTTGAGTGTGCCCCTGCACGTTCATGACGTCTGCCAATCGTGTCAGCCTTCTCTGCCTCGACCCCTCTGGGTGGGGGTTTTTGGTGGAGGCTTTGTCATGGTGCGCAACAATGCCAGCATACGCCCCTTCCGCTGGGGTGCTGTTTTCAGTTGACCCCTTTGGCGCCTGTCTCGTCCGCAGTGCTCCAGGCTCGGGTCTAAAGCCTGCTGCCTGGTTTAAGGGATCGACCCCTCTGGGGTCGTCTCCCCGGTGCGCTGCCTGCTTCCGCTATGGTTAGCCTTTTGAGTGCTTCAAGTTACGGCCATGCTGACTGCCTGTGTTGCAGGGTCAGTGTGCCAGGCGGCGTGCTAGTGGGGGGAAGGGCCCGCTCTTGGAGGGGCCCTGTCCGAATACGCTGGCGATGTGGGGGGCGGTGTCACTAAGTGACCGCCTGGTGAAGTCTTGATGCTTGGCGCCATTGACCTCTCTGGGCCCCCTTTTTCCAGAGGATCCAGTCCCTTCAGTGGGTCTGGGTCTTCCTTTGCGCTCCGCTGCTACGGCCTTGCCACGGGGTTGAGTTTGCTCTTGACCCCGTGATTTTGGGGGCAGTAACGAGGGTTGTTCCTTCCGTTCGTTCCCTGGTGGCATGCGGGTTGTGCGTGTGCGTAGTCGTGGGGTCAAGCCACGGTTTGCTCACCCTGTGCATTGAGTTGCTCGAGTTTCTCTTCACACGGTCGGATCCGTCTCCCTCCCGTCCTCCAATAGGGAGGGTATCCTCCATTAGGGAGGGTCGGGGGGCTTGGTTCTCTCCGGTCTGATGGTTGTGGGGGTCCTCAGTGGGGTACATTTGTCGAGCTTCTGGCTCCCGCTCAGCTCCTGTTGTGCAGAATTACGCTGAGCGGAGCCAGTATGATATAGAACGTAAGGTTATGTATAGGGATGTCCCGATCCGATCACGTGATCGGAATCGGCGTCGATCACGTGCTTTTCAGAGTATCGGGGATCGGGAAAAAATAATAATAAAAATCGGCAGTCAAAAAAAGAAAAATTTTATTCAACAAACATGACCATGTCCACGTCTTAAACTCATACGGAGGCCTTAGTTTTGGTTTTAAATTACATATAATATATCATCATTAATGTATTTATTGTCACACAGAGCAGAATAATTATCCACAACAAACACATTCCCCTTTAATTTTCACCGTTGCAACAAACATTCCCTTTAATTTAGACGCTACACGCTACACGCGACCACATCACAACAACAACCAGGGGCGTAGCTGGGGGGGGGGGGTAGCTTAGGATGATTCCAAGGGCCCAGCACTGGAAGGGGGCCCAAAAAAAAAAAATAAAAATAAAAAAAATGTTACTAGACATCACTCAGGTGTATTATTGATGCTCTCATTGATACTATGTTTGTTAAGTGTGTGTGTGTGTGTGTGTGTGTGTGTGTGTGTGTGTGTGTGTGTGTGTGTGTGTGTGTGTGTGTGTGTGTGTGTGTGTGTGTGTGTGTGTGTGTGTGTGTGTGTGTGTGTGTGTGTGTGTGAGATATATAGAGAGAGAGGGGGGGCTTTGGTAGACTATTGCATTGCATTGAAGATGAACGCAATGCGACATCCTTTACTAGGCTCACCCACCAACAGTGCAGGTGCTGAACTGCTGATCCGAATGTATAGGTAAAAACCATATTATGCATTTTAATCAATAAAAAAATGGCCCAAAAAAAAGACTTAATGTCAGAGGTTTGGAACTAAGCATTTTAAAATAGAAAGTCAAGCCAGTTGCAATGTTTGCAAGGAGGAGAGTCCGCGTGGAGGAAAAACTCATGAAGCAGCAGACTGGAGGCGAAGTTTTCAGACTAACTTTTCAACTGGAGGATAACGTGACTGAGGATTATCGTCGGCGTTTCAGACCAGAATGGACCATTACGTAAGTCGAACTAATGTGCAAACATATATTGAAACTTTTAATATTTCTCATATGAAGCAGAAGCACATTTCTCAGGGTGAATGTAATAACAAAAGCCTCCGCTCTCGCGCCCCGGACTATTATAGGCAACAGATGGGCTTGTCTCGCTCTGCCAGTTTCTGACAAAAATGCGTCAAAATTGATTACTAATGTGAAAGATCGGATCGGAAACGATCGGATCGATAGATATTTAAAATCACATGATCGGGATCGGATCGGAAGCAAAAAAAGGCGATCGGGACATCCCTAGTTATGTATATAACCAAGTTCTATGAATACTGGTGACGCTCAGCGTCAGGACGCCCCTGCGGCCCTTGACCTCGCCTTGTGGTGAAAGTTTGGGAAGGAGGCGAGTAGGTGACCACACACCTGCTTATGAAGGTAAGCGGATAGGGGTGTGGCCAGACGGATGTCGGTATGTAAAGGTACATTGTGGATTTTTATTCAGTGCTGTGCACGAAGTGAGATTAGTGCAGAATGACGCTGAGCGTCACCAGTATTCATAGAACTTGGTTATATACATAACCTTACGTTAAAAAAAGGTAATAAATCATATATCACAATATAGTGATATTACAATATCTTAGCTCTAGTATTGTGATATTATCGTATCGTCACTGCATTACTGCATCCTACTGTAGTCCTATTGATGTACTGTATAATGTGACAATGTTATTCTGTTTTTAAATGTGCCTGTGGTAAGGCCAAAGATATAAAAATTATCCCAAAAATAAATGTGATCTGAAATCCCGGTGCACTTTAGGACTTTAGGTTTTTGTAAGTGCATTTGCAGAGCAGGAACCTCCCATCAGACCACCTTGATTTAAGTGGCTCAATCTGAGAATATAGAACCAAAGCAGCAACATGAGCATGTCTTGATGCTGAGGTTTACCTTTAGGTCCTAGGGGCCCATGGTAGTCTGGAGAACCAGGGGGTCCTGGCGGTCCCTTATCACCCGGTCGGCCTGGTAATCCATCGTAGCCAGGTGCTCCTGGGTCGCCCTTGAAGTGAATACTACTTCCTTGAAGGCCTGGTTCACCAGGAGGACCTTACAACACATCACAAAAATACAGATAGACATGTATGCACACACGCACACACACACACACACACACACACACACACACACACACACACACACACACACACACACACACACACACACACACACACACACACACACACACACACACACACACACACACACACACACACACACACACACACACACACACACACACACACACACCTGGGGCTCCTGGATGTCCTTCATATCCTGGATCTCCCAATGGTCCCTTCTCTGTTTTGCTGCATTCTCCACCTGGAGCCCCAGGCTCTCCACGGTGGCCTGGAGGGCCTGGGGGAGGATATAGAACATTTGAATACAGTCAAATACAAATTTCCAAGGCACTCTTCAAGTTCAAACATTTAAAAGTCTTTGCTAGTTCAAAAGAACATACTGTAGGTAGGCTAACTTGTACATTTTCTGAAAAGTTTACAGTGTTTAAATATGTAATATATGTACTTATTTGTAATACGTACACATTCTACATTGTTGAAACAATACGTGAATATATTACTTATAACATAACATAATTTTTGTGGCTGTACAACATGTACATTTGGCCTGATGGTGGAGCTAGATGGGGTCATCAAAATCAATAGGGTTCTTCCTCTAGTGGTGTCATGAATGTGCACCACACATTTGTAAAGATTAAAATGAAAGCTATTGGAGCCAGGATCTGTGGTGGCAGTGGACACAGTGGCGGCAGCGATCGGGAGGAATCCATAATAATACAGACAGAAGATGTATCACTCACTATTTTGGATTTTATTGATAATACATCTCCATCTACAGTACCTGAGTAGCCAGCCAGGCCTCTGTAGCCTTTAGGTCCAGGGTATGTGGTCCCTGGGGCTCCTGTGAGGCCTCTTTGACCTTTGACCCCAGGAAAACCAGGTAGACCAGGAGGGCCAACTCCATCTACACCTATAAGTGACAAAGAGTGCGCATAAGATAACATTAATATCCTGAATTTCCCCAAGGGGATCAATAAACTAATATCTTAGCTTATCTTATCTAATCGTATCTGTATCCCTGGGCAGTTGCAGTGGCTCACTTGTAGATGAGTGCTTTTTGTCAGAATATAGATTGGCTGTTTTGGGTGTCTGTCATTTTCATTAAAACAAAGTGTAGGCTTCCATCATCTGTATGATAATGATAATTCAAAACACACTTTTTTTTTACAATTAGTATTTTATTAGATATATTTTTTTTTCACAACCTGGACATGGCATCAATTATCACCAGTGAAACACAGATAACCAACAGACAACAAACAAGAAGATAAGGCAATACAAGACAGCAATACAGAAAGAAAAGTAAATGGAAAATAAAAATAAAACAATACATAAATGTGTAAATAAATTGATTAATAATAAAAGTACATAAATGTATATATGGGTTTGCACCACAATCATATATATCGGCCGTCAGCCTCCCTGCTCTCTACATATACCCATATTGGTCGACTTCTTATTTGACATATAACACATTTTCTATAACAGGGCTGTGTTATCCAGGAGCAAGTTCATGATCTTTTCACATGATCTACAGTATGTATTCTCCCCACACCGAACCGTCCTGTCCGTGACATTTGTTCATATGAGGCTACTTTTGCCAGTTCTGTGAACCATTCCTGAAAAGAGGGCTCACCGGGGTTCCTCCAGTTCCTCATTATTATCTGCTTCCATCACACTGGTCTGAATCAGGTCTTTGGTCACACAATGCAATGTTATATGTGGATCATTAAGAACATATAGCCGCGGGCAGAATTGACATTGGTAATCTGTATCAATCTGAAATAAATTATGTAGTCCATTTAATCTTTTTTAAACATGTGACCTGTTTTGACCTGCACCTCAAAGAATCAGAACTGAGAATCGTTTAGAACAGAATCTAAATGGAGAATCGGAACCGGAATCGTTCAAATCCAAACGATGCCCAACCCTAATAATGATCAGTATCAATAGGGAGACCCTTATCAACTGGGATGTGGAGCTTCTATAATGATACAGTATCAATAGGGAGACCCATGTCACTCTTATACACTGGGATTTGTAGCTTCTCTAACCTTATCCTTGGACGTTTGCCATTCCACAAAATGTTCTTACAAATATTGTCATATCTTTAAAAATATTTAGGAGGCAACTGGGAGACACTGAAGCAAATAATAAATTTAGATTATAAGTTTCGGACAGACCACATACTGTGAGGTTTGGTTGGTTCCCCGCCACACGCTCTCCTGAGGTATGGTGCTGATTGGTGCATTCCCCGCCACACGCTTTTTGAACGATTGCCACTTTCATCATGCAGCTGTCATAGTTTGTGATTAGCGCCCCAGAGGGCTTTATATACCAGGACCGTCCTTCTATCGTTGTCGGGTCGTTCTGGAATACAACTGCATTTGCCTGCTTTTCCCCGTTGCTGTTCCTGGTCTACTTTCTCTCCAGGACCTTTCTGTGGAGAACCGCTGTGGAGAACCTTGTTCCCCGTTTGGAGCTGCGCCTCGTTTTGCCCGCTTTACGCGTTGCGCTTGGGTGAGTGGAACCAAACCCCTCTGGATTATTCTGATTGTGTGTCTTAGAAGAGACACTGAAGACTTCGTTTTGTTGCACTAACTCGGCTAAATTGTGTGTTGTGGGGAACACTGAGGACTGTCACTGTCAATTGGTTCTGGACCCAGCTAGGGAGGAGGGAACCACACTGCCTCTGTGTTTCGTTGGACTGTTTCTGATTTCTCTCTCTCTCTCTCCGTTTTCCACCTTGAGTGAAAGCTGGGAGTATCTGCAGAGCCGCTTCAACGTCACATGCCAATTCCCCACCACTATCTGCTGGGAGTATCTGCAGAGCCGCTACAACGTCACATGCCAATTCCCCACCACTATCACCAGGAGGATTCTGCAGAGCGGCAGATGACTCTGCCGAAGGCAGTCTCCCCGTTTGTTTGATTATTGTACTTTATCCTTCTTTTGACTCTGTAAATAAATACGCCCTAGCATTTGGCTAACTCTGAACTTCCTGTCTGTGCCGTTGCGTTTGAGGTCGGTTACAAACCATAACACATACTATCTCTTACGTCTTACATTGTCAGAGGGATTTCTTTGTCGAATAAACTCTGCCTGGTCTGGATGTATAATGTGATCCTAGCATTTAGTCTAGTCTATTAACTAGTATTTTAGAGAGTAGTCAACAATCGACTGAAATTAGACTAATTGGGCAATCACTTTTACAATAATTTCTTTGTCTTGGGACTTTTTTTAATAAGTGTAATAATTGCTTGGTTTAAAGATGGAGATCATTTACCATCTTTGAATGCCTTTGTCAGCATTTTCTCCAATAATGGTAAGGTATCTTCTGAATAACATTGGAAGAACTCAGCAATAAATCCATCTTGGCCAGGTGATTTACCTGCTGGCAAGGCCTTGATTGTGTCAATAATTTATTGTGAACTAATAAGAGATTCTAGCTTGCCCTGTTGTTCAGCACTCAACTTAGGGAGGTCTAGCTTGTCAAGAAAGGATATTATCTCTCCATCGATGGCAGAGCATTCAGATGTGTAGTAACACATTAAATCACGTGCAGGAGTGTGTTATACACATTATACTCCCCTAGGCGTGATCTAATGAGTATAACACACAACTTCAAGTGATTTAATGCTTTTATACAATGGCCCAATTCACAGAACCTTATTGCTATACAATAAACACACAGTAATTGAAGCATAATGGAGATTTATTCACAAAACCATCCACAGAGAAAGTAGATCCAATAAAATCGGCAGCCATTATTATTATTATTTTTTAAAGTCCGCGATTTTTCTTTTGTTTCACAATGGGTCATGACAAACCAATTACATAATCCAACATATGTGTAATGAACTAACATATTCCAGTTGACTGTATCTTTTTTGGAGGATTCGTTCAAAAGATATTCATACTTCCATTTGTCTATCTATGGCGGACTCATTCAGACTCATTAAAAAAATAAAAAAAATAAAGTAATTCGGTTGTGGGAGGGATCTGGGGTCACGTGGAGTGTGTTATACAATATAACAACGTCTAACTCAGGGGTCAGCAACCTTTACTATCAAAAGAGCCACTTTTCCCCCGTCCCACAGAATAAAATGCTCAGGGAGCCGCACAACCTATTTACCCTTAAAATGAAGATAACACAGTGTATAACATTTTATATATCCCCAAGCATACCCCACATTTAGCATAAAACGCCTGACAATTGCATACCCAAAGTAATTTGCGATTTATTATACTTTATACTTATAGCACACAGTTTGTTGCATTAATGGGATTATAAAGCAACAAAAAGAAAAAATTTGACTTTTTAATTGCTGTTTTTACCTGTTTTTACCAAAGGAAAACCTCAAACTCTTTTTTTTTTTTTTTTTTATTATTGCAAAACAAAATTATTAAAAGTCAGTACTCAACACACAATGCATAATGAAACTAACAATTAAGATGGCTAAAATGACATGCAAGCACAGAAACAGAAAGCAAAACAAGTATATAATAATACTTTACAGTATACAGTGTATATCCAACGAAATTACCAATTATACCAATGCCTTATACAGGATATACCCCTAATACCTGTTATCTAAAACCCTACACACATATGCTCCAGCTCGAACCCCCCCCTCCCGGACCCCTCTTTGGATAGTACCTCCATTATCCCTCGCTCCTAACCAGACACTACCATTATAAGCTAGCTTTTATTCTCTCCACCACTTCTAACCACATTGACATTTTGGATTCATTGAGACCCAGAATTCTTGCTGTAGATATTTCTTGATCAATCACATCGAGATATGTAAGAAACCAAACTTTCTGGCACATTTTTTCCGGTTGAAACCAGTGTGATGCGATCAGCTTTTTAGCTACTGTGATACCCGATAAAACCAATCTCTTTAGCTGTGGATTTACTGCAAACTCAAAAACATCATTCAATAGTAATACAGAGGGGTGTACAGGTATATTCCAAGATACGAGTTTTGATAATTGTTGGGTCACATCTTTACAAAATGCCTTAACTGGTGGGCAGTCCCAATACATGTGCATAAATGTCCCTTCGTCTCCATTTGTACATTGGGAGCATTTGGAGTCTTGTTTAAGACCCATTCTGTTCAGTCTTATAGGAGTCAAGTATGTCCTGTGAATATAGTTAAGATTGATTTGTTGATGGTCCGGGTTCCTTGATGTAAGTCGGACATTTGCCCATGCTCCTTGCCAATCAAAGTCACTTTCCAGGTCTGGTATATCCCTCCTCCAGACAGAGTCTAGTTGGAGGGTTTCATATGAGAACGTTAGTAATTGATGATAAAAACCTGAAACAAAACCTCTCGATGTCTCTCTTTCATAGAAGAATTTGTGGTATCTGTGGTGTTCAATTGGTATGTCTAATGGAACACCGTGAGACTTCAAACATAGCCGTAACTGTATGTAAAAAAGCCATGTGGACTTGGTGAGATAAAATTTTGTGCATATTTCTCCATAACTACAAAAACCCTGGTTGTTAAAAACATCCCCTAATGAGTGTATGCCTTGCTCTTCCCATATAGGGAATCTTATAGGTCGTTTTTCAATTAAGAGTGCATTGTTATTGAATAAGGGAGTGTGATTGTGCCATTTTTGTGGGTTAGGATATTTTTTTTTGTTTCACGCCATATCCGGATCGCATGGGTAATTATGGGGCCAAATTTCCGTTCACAGTGCTTGATTGGTAGTTTAGTGTATGCTATGTCCTTCAGTCTATGTGGGGCTACTATGTTTTTTTCCAATTTTCTCCAGGATACTAATGCTTGGGGATCAAACCATGTTGTCAATGGTCTTAATGTGTACGCCTTAAAATAGTGGAAAAAATCTGGAAATGCCATGCCACCGTCTGCTTTATTTCTCTGTGCGGTGGATCTTTTTATACGTGGTGGTTTGTTATTCCAAATAAATTTGTATGTGGAGGAGTGTAATCTTTTCCAGTAACCCTCTGGAGGGGGTAACGGTAGCATTGAACTGAAGAAGTTGATTCTAGGTAGTACATCCATCTTAACTATTGATATCCTTGCCTGTACTGAGTTTTTAAGTTTTGCCCACCTATCAAGGTCGTCTTTGATTTTGTTTTGTATTTTTGTGTAATTGTGCTTCACCGTTTGTCTTATGGTGGGGAATATTTCCACTCCCAAGCATCTAAAATGTTTTACCATAGGTATCTCACCTGGGAGGGTTATATCTTTTTTTGCAGGGGTGTTAAGTGGAAGGAAAGCCGACTTCGGCCAATTTATCTTAAATCCTGATAAATCACCAAAGTTCTCAATCAACTTGAGTAGATGAGGCAATGTGGTGTTGGGGCTTTGCATGAACAATATTACGTTGTCCGCATATAAACTAATTTTATGTTGTGTGCCCTTGATTACGATTGGTTCTATGGATTGGGATTGTCTTATATATTGTGCTAAAGGCTCTAATGATAGATCGAATAGTCCGGGACTAAGAGGGCAACCCTGTCTGGCTGAGCGTGATTGATTGATTGATTGATTGATTGAAAACTTTATTAACAGATTGCAGAATGGGTACAATACAGTACAGCTCAATACACACAATTGTTAAGGGGATGCAGACCAGAGAAAGACTTTCGTCTTGTTTACACCAGGGTCCCCCATTTTCAATTCATCAGGACATATATGACATACATGACATACAGATAGTCAGTACTGCTACATCTATACATTTATGACATACCAGATTTGCAAATACAGTACTGTTTGTGATACAGAAGGAGTCAAGAAAAGGGAGTATATACATTTGACGTAGAAACTGTACATTGGAGGAGGTTGGGTGGGGGGGGTTGGGTACACTGGGATATTGACAACCATACTGGGTAATTTACATTGGAGGTGGTTGGGGGGGGGGGGGGGGCACACTGTATAAACAAGCAAAACTGTACATTGAGGGGGGGAGACTCTGTACAAACAAACAAAATTGTACATTGGACTATTGACAAAACCATACTAGGTAAATGACTGTACATTGGAGGGGGTTGGGTTAGGATATTTACAGGGGCCAGTGTTGAATTGCAGTCTCCCGTAGGTGTCTCTTGAGAGAGGTTTTGAAAGTGGGTAGTGATCCACATTCCTTTACAGCTTTGGGTAGGGCGTTCCACATTGATGTGGCATAATTGCGAAACGTGTTTAGTCCCTTATTTGAGCCGAATCTGGGTTTAACATGATTTGTGGAGCTCCCTCTGGTGTTGTGATCGTGGTATTCACTGACCTTTGGGAAGTATTTTGCCATGTACATGGGTACCTTGGTCGTGTAGTGTATCTTGTAGACCAGGCCCATTGCAAGTTGCTGTACTCTGTCATCTACTCTAAGCCATCCTAGGTTGTCAAAGTGGGCAGGGGTGAGGTGGGTTCTAGGAGTAAGGTCAAGCAGTAGTCTGACCAGTTTGTTTTGAGATGTTTGTAATTTTGTTTTTAGCGCCTTTGAGGTGCTTTGGTACCATGAGGTGCAAGCATAGTCGTAGTACCCCTGAATGAGTGCTCCTGCCAGAGTCTTCAGGGTATTCTTGTTTACCAGAGAGGAGATCCGGTACAAGAATCGAGTTCGTTGGTTGACTTTTTTTATTACATTGGATGCCATTTTGTCACAGGAGAGATTAGCCTCTAGGATGGAACCCAGGTAGGTAATTTCATCTTTCCTTGTGACAATATTGTCACCCACTGTAACTGAGAAGCCGTCGGTCTTGCTGAGTTTGTTATTTGAACCGAAGAGAATGGACTCTGTTTTGCCCATGTGTAATGATAGTTTGTTATCAGCGAGCCATATGCAGATTCTGCCTAGTTCCGAGGGTTTTTTCAACCTGTAACTTGTTCTTGTCAGAGACCAGCAGGGCTGAGTCGTCCGCAAACAGGAACAAGTTGCAGTGATACCGGAAAGATTTTGGAGATGATTGTACCTGTTGTAATCATGGCCGATGGGTCTTTGTATAATACTTTAATCATATCAATGAATCCTTTTCCTAACCCCATCCTTTCTAATACTGCCCATAGATACGACCATTCCAGCCTGTCAAAGGCTTTCATAGCATCCAGGGACAGCATCGCCTTGGGTATGGTGTCATCCTTGTCTGCATCTAGTACGTGCAGTATTCGTCTTATGTTATCAGTGATCAGGCGACCTCTTATGAAGCCAGTTTGGTCCGGATGAACTAAAGACGTCATATGCTTTTGTAATCTGATGGCTAATACCTTAGAGTACAGTTTGATATCGGTTCCGAGGAGGCTTAAGGGTCTGTAACTACCTCACTCGGTGGGGTCTTTGTCTTTTTTGAGAAGTACTGTTATGAGTGCAATATTGTCGTTTTTATGGAAGTTCCCCTCCTTGACTGAGTATAAGATCATATTTAGTAATAAGGGTCCAATTATGTCCCAACAAGAAAGGTACATTTCTGGTGGGATACCGTCTCTTCCAGGAGCCTTACCACTTTGCATTTCGGATATGGCCTTCTTGAGTTCCTCTAGTGTGATCGGTGTTTCTAACTGTTTAGCGTCATCCTCTGAAAGTTTAGGGAGAATAATTTGATTAAGATATGTGTCCATTTTGTTTTGATCGAAGGTCGTTTCTGATTTATAGTCGGAGTAGAATTCTTTGAATGTATCGTTTATTATTTCGGGGTCTGTTTCAAGTACTTGTTGTGCTCTAATGGTAGTTATATCTGCAAATTTTGCATTAATTCTTAATCGCATGGCTAATAGGTGACTAGGTTTAGAACCTTGGGAGTACTGCTGTTGTCTTGTGCTGCGTATTTGTATTTCCGATTGTTGTCTGTATATGGCATTGATCTCTATTTTTAGTACGTTAACTTGATTTTCTAGTCTAGTTGAGTTGTTGTATTTTAAAGAATTAAATAACGTTGAGTAAAGCGTTTCCAGTTCAGACAGTTTTGTGCATTGATTCTTGCGCATTTTGGAGGAAAAGCTATCAGTGAAATCCTTGATCATTCCCTTTACCGACATCCATATTATTCTGGGGTCTTGCACCGAGTTTGCATTCACCCGTAGGAATACTATAAGAGCTTCTTTGAGTTGTGTAATGAATTCCTTGTTGTTAAGCAGCAACGAATTAAAACGCCATCTTGGGGCTCGGGAAGATAGTATACCAAATGTTCCTTTTAGGAGTAAATAACAGTGATCTGATAGTGCATTGGGTATCATTTCCACTTCATATTTATCAAATAGTCTCGGGGATGCAAAGACATAATCTATTCTGGATAATGTGTTATGTCTCGCCGAACGACAAGAGTACTTTCGGGTTGTGGGATTAAGTGAACGCCATAAGTCATTTACACCTGTAATCTTCGACCAATCCTTTAATGCTTTAGATGAATTCTTTTGTTCGCTGGAAAAGGCGAGGTAAGATTTGTCCATCCTTGGATTCCAAATGGCATTAAAATCTGCACCTACTATAAATGAGTAATCGGGAAGGTTTAACATTGCATTGGTTAGTGTAGAGAAGAAACCCTCTTCGTACAAATTTGGGGCATATACCGCTGCCAACGCTATTTTCCTGTTATTGTGTACAATCCTAGCTATAGTTATACGCCCATCTGCATCCGACCATACTCCCTTTAATTCAATATTTAACTTACGTCTAACGACTATGGCTACACCTCGAGTTCTCGTACCAAAAGAAGAGTGACTAATATTATGATATGTGTTATCCGCTAACGTATCTATGTCTTCCTCTAAAATGTGCGTTTCGCTTAATAGAGCCACGTCCACATGTTCTTTTTTCATCAGTGTGAGCACGCTTTTGCGTTTGTGTTGTTTATTTATCCCACCAGTGTTCCATATCATTATATT
This sequence comes from Notolepis coatsorum, assembly GCF_963971535.1. Classification (NCBI taxonomy): domain Eukaryota; kingdom Metazoa; phylum Chordata; class Actinopteri; order Aulopiformes; family Paralepididae; genus Notolepis; species Notolepis coatsorum. The sequence continues at coordinate 44,474,036 of NC_140177.1, forward strand.
CAAACTAGCCATAATCTATACATGTTTTTGTGTAGTTTTTGGTAATGCTTCTGGAGTGCGAAGCTACAATAGATGTACATCCAATGATTGAGGTCCCGTTGAGAGCCGAGCTTAAAAACATATATATATACAAATAAAAATCCCCTTTTTTCCCCTCTCCCAGAGAGTCGTACAGGCCTGTGTTCCATAAACACATCCTCCGCGTATGACTCCCTCCCTTAGGCCACCGGATTGCCCAAACTGAGCTTTGTAATCCTAATCTTCCTATGCTAATTGCCATAGGATCTAACATTTTCATTCTAATTCAATAGAATGTCGCTTTTGGTCTTGCGCCTTCCCTTACTGTAGTGAAATATTATGAAAAATGAAAAAAAATAATATACCTTCATTGATATATTCATTTGAACCTTCTACTTACTAACTTATGTAGGAAACATCAGAAAAAGGAAAAGATTGTAGAGAACCACTAACACCTTAATATGAAGAACAATGGGAAAGAACAATGTAAGATAAAAAAGAAAAAAAGGAGTGAGAGCTAAAATAAAACTCAACGTGGAGAAACCACTAGAACAGAATTGAATAAATAGATAAAAGAGAAAAACAGAGACTTTTAGAGTTACATTGTGCCAATCTCTACATCAGTGGAGTGATTATTTAAATTATTAGAATAACCTTGTTGTGCTCATACGTTTAGGTGTGGCTGATTTTTTTTTAAAGCCTTATTAAGGCCTGATTAAACTTCAGTCAATTGATGCTTATGCTTATACACACCGGATGTTAATGTTAGAGTTGCAGGCCTTCGTTGTAATGGTGCATTATATTCTAGAAGGTTGTAGAATACACTAGTATATACTAACAGACTGCTGTTATGTTCCAGAATGATCTTCCTACCCAGGGTTCATGACTACTAGTATTTTCGGGATATTTCTTAGTGACCCAGAGCAGTCGAGCGATGAGCCCAGAATATTCCAGATTGTTCATAGTGTCAATGATATATTCTTGTCTCCACGGAGACCAGAAGTCTGTAAATATAATGCATTACGAACCATATTATACACATTGTGCCTTGGTGTTGCCGGCATGCATATCATCTGCTACTTTTGTTGAGCCCGGATAAAGTCATTCTAATACTGAGATACACAGAGAAAGAGAGAGATGAGTAGGCTTATCTGGTGCTAGACAGTGTTGCGTTCTGCCCTGGGGGATCTGCTCCATGTAGATTCAAGTATTCCTCTGCGTCTTTAGGCGTGCGTAATCCTTCCCTACGGCCGTCTCTATCCACGATCGATAATAGTGCCGGGTATATTAGCCTTGGTTTGAGGCCACACTTGAACAATTTCTGCATCACCTCCTTGTAGGGGAAACGCTGAGCGATGGCCTCTTTGCAAAGATCCTCGTAGATAAATATTGAATTTTCACCATGTTTCAGCTTTCCCCTTTGGTTGCGTGCAACTCTGATGATGTCATCTTTTATTGCCGTCTTGCACAGAGTAACAATGATGACTCTTGGACCGTTGCCTCTTTGTTCCCGAGTACCGATTCTGTAACATTGGTCCACTATCAGCTCTGTGGTTAGAATGTTGTTACCCAAAATCTCTGATAACACTGTTGGAAACTTGTCGTCTGTGCAATTGACTGATTCATCAAGTCCTACAATGCGGATGTTATTACGCCTGTAGTAACGTTGGGTTTCGAGTAGCCTCTCCATCGCTTCATCTTTAACTTCTTGTATTTTTATCCGACATGCCTCTTCCACCTTTTTTATCTCCTTCGTTACCTCTGTCAAACCATCGTTGACGATCTTCTCGTTCTCTTTGACTGCCCGTGTAATTTCTGTCACCGTATTCCCCACTGTCGTGATTCGCACGGACTGTACAGCGACCGCTTCCATAACTTCTTCGAATTTAGCATCGATGTGTGCGACGTGTACTTTGAAAGCTACCATCTGTTCCTTAATCAGATCCTTAATCAGGCTAGTCAGAGAGTTGAAGTCGGGTTGTGTAATTACACTGCCAGTGCCAGTTGATATTGTAGGTGCAGTGATGGGGCAGATGGATTTGTTGGCTATTATCTTCTCAATATCCTCTGCTTTGTCCTTCACGCTACTTTTTCCTGTCGTTCCCGTTATGTTGTCCTCTATTGTCTCCCTCTCGGAGCCAGTCGCCGATGGACCCGGTATATTCTCCGTTATATTCCCATCGGGGGTTGTCAACAGCGGATCTGCCGCCGCGTCGCCTGTTGTTTTCTTGGATCGTGTATCAATCGTCACCGTTGGATTTGCTGCTTCGTGTTTCTTTCTACCCTTTTTCTCATCCTTACCCCCCATGTTGAGTCTTTATGTCTTTTGATATAGTTAGTAGGAGTTCCTATCAATACATACGATGTGGTTTAATCTCATTGGTATTTGTTAAAATAATGTTTTTGAACGAAATTAACGGTGACGGGAGCGGAGCTGTTACCAAATGCGTGCGCTACATATTGTAGCTAAACCGGAAGACCTAAACCTCAAACTCTTATGAAGAGGAGAAAAAATACTGGCTGTGTAGACCTATTTTTTTAATAAAACACAGAAGAGGAGACAAAACACTGGTGTCTGTAGACCGACTTTGAAATAAAACTCTGAACTATTCAGGTATATTTGAGTCCTTCCCTTATTTGTGGAACATTTATAAAATAGAAAGTAGTCCACTTTGAAAAAAGAATACCATGTGTAGACCTACTTTGAAATAAAACACAGAAAAGGAGAAAAAACACTGGCATCTGTAGACCTACTTTGAAATAAAACCCTGAACTATGCAGCTCTATTAGAGTCCTTCCCTTATTTGTGGAAAATCTATAAAATAAAAAGTACATTTTTCATTGTTCACAAATTTCGCACCACATATCAGGCATACAGGTAAGCCTTTTGTTGACTAAATATCTTAGTTGATGAAATATTTTTTCATTTCAGTGTCACAGTATGACATCGATCTCAAAAAAAAAAAAAAAAAAAAAAAAAGGGGGGGGGGGGGTTTGGGCCAGGGAGCCGCAGCTGATTGGCTAAAGAGCCGCATGCGGCCTCAAGGCCGCAGGTTGCCGACCCCTGGTCTAACTTGACTCTTTCAGCCAATCAGAATCAAGATATTTGCATGCCATTGTATAAAGGTCCTTATAGAATTTCTTGAATATGTAATTTAAGTGTCAACAGTTTGTCTTGCTCGAAGTTTGTTTAGAGCAGGGGTGGGCAATTATTTTTCCCGGGGGGCCGAATGAGCAACTGAAAATATGTTGGAGGGCCGGGCCAAAATTCCAAACTAAATTATGCATAATATACATTTTATTTCTATATAAAAAGCAGTAAATGGCATTGTTTTGACCCCTGGTAAGAGTGTATGTTATTATTTGGCAATTAAAAGGTGAGGTTAGCTTTCAAAAATATCATATCATATCAAACAAAATGTGAAACATTAATAACAAAGGGCATGTATGAAAAAGTGATATACAAATAAAGTTATTATTTTGAGTTTCATATACTATTGAAACAAGGATTTTCTTAGCTTTCTAAAGACATCACATCATCTTATAGCCAAAATAAACAAGACATGTCACTGAACTGTGTAAAGAAAAGTGTCCCAGTTTTGTAGCCTTTTTTACTTTACATGCCTATATTAAACATTTAATGTTTTCAGAACTGTGCAAAAAAAAAGAAAAAAAAAAGATCAAGTGTCCCACTTCACTTGTTATATTTCCACATTTTAGTGTTCTTCAGTTCTTTTTCTTTTCATTCAGTGTGATAAATCCAGTCTCTGTTGAGCTTTAACAAGTTCATCAAAGTCGGGTTGCATGTCTGAGGTGGAGATGCGAAGCACAGCTGCCAGATGTTCATCAGTGAGAGAGGATCTGTACCTGGACTTGGTAAACGTCATGACTGAGAATGTCTGTTCACATATGTAGGTGGATCCAAAGAGAACCAACATCTTCTGAGCATGTCTCCTCATGTTTGGAAAGTTCTCCTCCTTGAGAGCAGAGTAGAACTCTAGCAGTGATGCTGACTTAAAGTGCTCTTTCAGTAGTGAATCAGACTGCAGGTCAATGAGTTCAAGCTGAACATCAGTGGGTGCACTATCAACACTGCAGGTAAAGGGAGAGGAAACCAGCTGCATTTCATCCTCAACCTTTTTGAAATCTTGAAAACGCCTTGAAAATGCATCATGCAGTGCTCCTAACATGGATGAGTACCTGTGCCGGTGATCAGCTGATGGTTTGACTTCTTTCAGGGTTTTCATGTGTTCGAGATTGTTGCTGCCTAGTTGCCTTGAAATTAATTGCAAATAAAAAAAAATTAATCTACCTACCTCAGTTGTGAAAAAAAACCACATTTTGACACAAAGTCAAATCCTAGGTAAGCGTATATTGTGCGTGTGAACGTTGACATGAAGAAAAAAAAAATGTTAAAAAAAGAAGAAAAAAAATCATAAAAAAGATTAATTTATTTATTAATCTTTTTATTATCATGTAATCTTTCACAGGCCGGTCAGAATCCGGCCGTACAATGCCCAGGTCTGGTTTAGAGAGTAAAGAATTGTATACTTAAATTGTATATTTAAGTTGGGTCAATTCTCCTAAAGCCTCTTCATGTGCATTTTGTTTAATTTTGGTCTCATCATGGTCTCAGCATCATTCATTGTTTTTTCCTAATTCAAATAAAATAAAATAAAATGTATTTGTAAGGCCCGACAACACACGTTAATGTCCCCATGGGCCGGACACGTCTTCTTTAAACAAGTCAAGAAGAAACATCACAATAAGTCAAGAACAAAACAAAAACACCATAAAGTCCAATTTTTTTTAAATAAATGCAGACATACCCCACGCAAAGGTAAGGAAAAACTCACTAAAACCTATAGCAATAGGAAAAAATGCACCACAGGCAATGTGGAGGAGAGAAACCTTAGAAGGGTCATTCAAGGGCGAATCTCCCTTCTTAGATGTCTGTGATAGTAGTGTTGCAGTAAAACAGGCGAAGAGGCGTATTGTATGATAAAGCCTCTTAGAAATGCCTTCATGGCCTCCTACGCCACACTGGCAGAGGGCGCTGTGAACCCTCTAGATATAGTCTGATCTGTGCCCTGAGCTCCTCTTTGAACCCCTCATCTTGTAATAATGATGAGTTGAACCTCCACAGCTGTGATCTAACTGTATCATGACACGGCACATCTAGTGTGACCATACCATGATCTGTTATCAGAATATTACCAATAGAACAGGATCATGTGGTGGGAAACAGACAAAAGTATGTTCTTGAATATACCCCATGGGCTCCCGAATAGAAAGTATAATGTCTGTCTGTTGGGTGTATCAACCTCCACACATCTGTATGGCATAAAGAAGCATGCATCCCTATCACAGTTAACTCAATGAGCACAGTACATTTCGCAGAGTAAATTTTACTCAAACTGAGTAAAATTTTACTCAGTTTGAGTAAAATGCACTCAGTTTGAGTAAAATCTACTCTGCGAAATGTACTGTGTAGAGGTCGCTGTTTACGTCTTGCTTTTGCGAGTGCTAAAACTATATTAAATATTATAGCTATGGATCTAATAAACACGTCGATTGTCAGTGAGTTTCTTCCGGTCAACATGCAAAAAACAGATAATTTTTTCATACATTTCCGTTTTATACCGTGGTGAATATGAGTATAGTTTTAGAGTGATCCTGTCGAATCCCAATAAACTCCAGCAAACGGCACTTCAATGCATTTCCTTAGAAATCGTGCCATTTGTCGCTTGATTTATGAATCGTTCTGAAATAAACGCTAGATTATCGGTATTATATTTCATCATGCACGCACGGAAGCGGGGGAGGAAAAGTCGCCCCTCCGTGCTTTGGTCGGCGCCAACGGCACACACACACAGACACGTTGTGATCATTATGAAAGAAACATCGGATCAACCCAAGATTGGTAATATAGAGTCCTTACCTCACATCTGATGTACTGCAAAAAGAATAATCCAATTCCTGATCGCCATTCCAAATATTGATCGCGTCGTCTTTTCCATTTCTCAACCAAAACACATGAATCCACGGTGCTCCCAGTGTTCCCAATCCGTGTGTTATAACATTAGTCATGCCCGAGAAGGAAAACCCGGACTGGACTTTTTAGATCGATGCACAGCCCCAGCCAGAGGGATTCCAATGATGTGCAATACCGGCCGCAAGGCGTTAGGCGGCGGTATTGCCCTTTTGCGAGCTCAGACCCATTCCCAATGATAACATTAGGCTGGATGGATGAAAAATGTATGGATATAGCAAATAAAAGAAATAACGATTAAAACCAGACTTTTCTCGTGATTGGCGCTCAACCACCGGCGAGATAACCCGACTTTTTTCGTCATTGGCGCAGAATGTGTTAATACAGAATTGGGCAATCTGCTAGCTGATGGGTTATTACGATCCAAGGTTGCATCAAAACAATATAAAAATATCCTCCGATAATTATAGGATATTGTCCAATATTATGAAGTTTGTTTTCTAAATCTACAAAAAAATGTGGGTGATCAATATTAGGTCCGTACACATTGCCCAGTATCAAGGTCTGTGCCTCAATATCTGCCATCACTATAACAAATCTGCCCTCCTCATCCTTTACCTCTTTCCTAAGTTTAAATTGTACATCACATGTTTATTAATTAATGTCACTACTCCTCGACTTTTGGATGACCCAGCACTAAAGAATACATCTCCTACACGATCCCTACATATCGTAGCTGATTCCTGAGGGGATAGATGGGATTCCTGCAAAAATATCACATCTTGTTTCTTAGTTTTCACTGCTCAAGTGTCTTCTTCCTTTTAATTCACTTATCAAACTTCCGTCACATCAAAAACTCTCTGTCAACAAAAGCAGCAGCACTGTATTTTAATGCCATTATTATGTCACATTTAACATACTGTCTGACTAGCTGGACACAAGCCTTCTGTACAACACTACGATCTGTACAGGTAGTTTACCATCAGGCTGTGAAAGTTCTGGACAGGAAAACAAACAGCCACCACCATTGTCATAGCATAGCAAACCAGAACCTACTGAGCTGGGACAATCTCGTCAAATTCAAAGATGCCTGCCTTACTTATAAAATCCTACATGGCTTGGCTCCTCCCTCCCTCTGTACTTTCATAAAACAGAAAGCATCTGCTGACAGATATACCAGGTCTGTAGTCAGAGGGGACTGTGTAGTCCCAAACAGGAGGTCTGCTTTTAGTCAAGCAGCCTTTTCCGTGAGAGCAGCCCACACCTGGAACAGTCTGCCAACACGGCCCAGGGAGTATCAAAGTTAAATTTAATTTAAAACTACCGGTAACTTAAAATCATCGTTGAGAGATGGTCAATTGTGCGACCATTTTAACTGAGGGGTTGTGATGTATTGTAATGTATTTTAATGTATTTATTTGTATGTATTTTAGTGTATTGTAACCTACTGTATACTGATTCCTACTGTGTTTTAATTATTGTACTATGTCTTAATTATTGTAGTGCTCATGTCACCTGCCCCAGAGACTACAGTTGAAAATTTGCCAACCTGGCTAAACTGGCATATTTACAGTCAAATGTTCCTTAATATGCACTGTCTCTGTATTTTAAACCAATAAATACAAAATACAAATTGGATTTCCTAGCCTGTTAACATTCCAAGTGGAATAACACAATTTTTTGTGATTAGTCATTAACTATTTTAATATAGATAGAAACCATATTCTTTACTTTATCAATATCTGGGATTGTCATAAGCTTTTTTTTATCATCTTACCTCTTGCTCCCTTCATCCCTTTTGGACCTTTCAGCCCATCCAGCCCATCTAGACCTGGAGGCCCAGGGGTTCCTAACATAAGAGAACAGTACAATGTCTAACCGATGGCACATATAAAGTCTTCAATAGGTCAAAATGCAAAGCATTCAAAAGTACTTTTCACTTGCCCTATTCTTCATTTACCACTGTCTATAAACAATTACGCATATATGAAGAGAGACAGATACTTTATAAAAAATAATTTGTATTGGAACACATTGGGTACAGTATGCTTACTTACATGATCACACAAGAATATAATCCAAACCCCACCCCCTCAAGCAAAATATTTCCAAACGTTAGAGCCATATTAGCATCTCTTCCAGTAAGGTATCATGACATGGTTGGTATTTACACATTCCTTGTGGTCCCTAGTTTCATATGGTACCTGTGTTTGCTAAATCTGTTAACATTAGTTAAAATGTTCCCACTAGAGCCATAACCATTTCACTACCACACTACAGAAGGTTAACCCTTTACTATCATACTATAGATGGTTAACCCTTTGTCGTGTGGCAGTGAAAGGGTTAAAGACAGTAATGTTGGTGGGTACCTAGGAGTCCGGGGCGGCCATGGGAACCACCTGGTCCTCGATCTCCAGGTTGGTCACCTGGAGGGCCTGGAAAACCTTGACGACCTGGTTGTCCCCGGGGACCACTGACACCTGCATATACACACACCCATGTGTTATCGTTCACTATCATCACTACTGTGTCTACAAAGACAAAAAGGCAGTGGCAGTTTAATCAAAAACAAAATGTATTGCTTTGTGTAAAAGTATCTGACCATCAGACATTATTACCTGGTCCTCCAAGCCCTCCTGGATCTCCATGTAACCCAGGTTGGCCAGGGTGTCCTGGGTTTCCTCTGGCTCCTGGCTCCCCTCGATCTCCTGGAATCCCATGAGGAGCTACAGAGAAGACGGTTGTCACCTTTAGTTCAGAAATGCAGCTCAATTACTCTAGTAGAACATAATAGCATACTGACGGGTTAACCAAAGGCTAGGTACACTCCTGCCATCGTTGCCCCCAACCAAGTTACTGGCAGAACAACTGGAGTTGGTACCTGGGTGCCTGTCTGTGGGTGTCCACTGCTCCTAAGTAGGATGCGTGAACATGCAGAGGAATAATTTCCCCATGGGGATTAATAAAGTATAACTTAGCTAACTTAACTTAAAATGTTGTTGAATCCTCCTCGGGACACTCTTGCTTGAAATGTACAGTATGTAGGCCATACTCATCCTGATACTGTTAGTTGCTTTGAATCTACTGCACAATATGGACCATATTTAAAGATCACCTCTTAATTAAAAAATGCTTCTCTACCCGGGCTGATCCCGTTTCCATTCAGCTCAATGCTACAAAACATGGACATCTGACTAGGTGAGATCTAAGGAATCAATGTTATGATCGTCTCTGCTCCTCTCAGAATAGCATACAATCACTCTGGTAACTCACCATCACAGTCTGGATCTGAATAAAATGCACCAAAGACATGCACAAACACAAAGTGACACAAACGTGCAAAAGTTAGTCTTCATTGTTTAAAAAATAAGCATTCTTAAAGGATTTATGAAATAACATCTGCTAAGCATGCATTTCACAAGTCTCATAGTGGTAATATAATTTAATTGCATGCATTCAACTGTGCATTATAATATTTTTTTTTAAGAAATGATAGAAAAGACAGTAAATTCAAATTTTCAAATTCAAAAGTTTTTCACACCACATGAGGCCAGTAGCTATTCTCCTTGGTTTGGATTGCGCTAAACTCACTTTGGGGTCCACTCTCCCCGGGTACCCCTTTGGATCCAGGCAGACCTGGCTGTCCATAAGAATCTCCTGGGTCACCTGGAACATGGTTGGAATGGATGGAATCACTTAACATTCATTCTAAAGTATATAACCCAGAGACAATATCACTAGCCTCCTTTTTGTCTTATTAGCGTTCTATAACTATGGGTTTGTTCATAAAGGCCGATTCATGCCAGCGTGTTTAACACTTTTCACAACTGTGTCTCAACAGAAATGATGTGAAATAAAAAGTGTTGCAACATTTGTCTTTCATGTCGAAAACCACCAGCATTTTGTTATGTCACAGACATAGAGATGACAGAAACCTTTGCCACAGCATACATGACTAACTTTGTGCGACACTTTTGGTTCTATTGTGTGTCGAGCGCCCGAGCATGAATCAGCCTTAACCCTTCCCCAGCTCCTTTCCTCAACTCACCCTTTGTCCCTGGAAGCCCGTGTAGGCCTGGGTCACCAGGACGTCCGTCAGCCCCTGGGTACCCCTGCAACACCACTTTGTTTTAGGAGGCACAATAATAATCAATAATCTACCGGGTAGGTGCTAATAAGGAATTGTATGTCTCAGTGCAGAAAAAAACCTTCCTGAATGACTTCTTCTCCGCTTCCTGGTGACACATTCAGTAAACATCTATTTGACACCCATATTCTACTTGCTTATCTTTAATACTAAACATTTACAATCAGTTAAAATAATATTTGTTCCTACACATTGTGAATAGTTCCTCATTAGCTCCTACTGTAGTTACTTAATGGTTTTTGGCCAGGTAAGGTGGTACCACAACATAAATTATTCGCCACACCACTTCGGGAACTGATGATAATGTTGTCCACAAAGAAATACCAATACCAATACTCAATCAAATAATTGCTTCTTGCTAAATTATTCCTCTACAGACTTGACATAAAAACAATTGCTTTTTACCTAACTGTTATCAGGCAGACATACGCACATAGATCCTGTATGGTAGGTGCTGACTGCACTGTACAACAAACTTCTAATTCTAGTAGAAGGTAGAACCAAGACAACATTTCAAGCCCTTTCCTCAGGTACAAATGCTGAGGCCCATGAGGATCAAAAATGTGTTTGTAATGCAATACAATCATATATTTCTGGAAGCAATAGAGTGTACGAGTTCTACCTTCTAGGTGTTGTTACCTGCGGCATGTTTATGTCTATCAGAGTGTGCTTAAATTCAATAACATAATTTCACTGTGTACCAGTTCACCATCTGGGCCAGGATATCCTCTCTGACCAGGAAATCCTTTGATTCCGGAAGGTCCAGGAGGGCCTGGTTTACCCACGTTGCCTGGGGCCCCAGCAGGGCCCTTATACCCTGGAGGACCAGACCATCCATCCGGCCCTGGGTAACCTTTTGGTCCACTTAAGCCCTTAATGCCTATAGAGGACAAACATATTTACAACTTTGATATCACTTAAAGGGCCACTTTGTCAATTTCCAACCTTAATCCTATTGTTCTGTTGTGAGGAGGACATTTGATAATCGGACATAAAACATGCCAATGTGTTCTTTATTTCGAAAGCTTTATCTCGACCCCCCCAGAGAAACACTGCCAGAGCAGACCTCTAGTGAACTGCAGATGCTATTTCCACTACTATTTTCAACTGTAGCAGAGCCCAACTTGAGAAAAGAAGAAGTATTTGAGGAAATAGTGTCTGCAGTTCAGCAGAGGTTTACTCCGGTGAAGAACTCCGAGTTTCTTGGCAGGCTGATGGGGCTGACCTCTCGAGACACAGAATACGTTGGAATGTTGTATGTTTTATCATACGTTCTCCTAAAAACAGGATGATAGGATTATGGTCAAATGCCGGTAAAATGCCTCTTTAAGAAGTTTTCAACCAACAGTCCTTTTTCAACCCCCCCCCCCCACCACCCCAACCCCCCCCCCCCCCCCCCCCCCACACACACACACACACACCAAAGAAAAAACAGAACATACACACAACCATGTTTAATGTTCAAGCAACCATGGTAGAAGGCATGGGTTACTTTTACATAGCTCAGCCATACAGTAGACAAAGAAAGTTTGGTCAGGTTTGACTAGATTGTTGATGTTTTCATGTGGAAAATGGACAGTAGAAAACTGTCTTTGCATTCTATCTTTGCATTCTGTCACCTTGGGGTCCAATGAGGCCTGGTTCTCCATCCTTTCCATGAGGGCCTTGGAGACCTTTGGTTGTATTCCCTGCTGCAAGGAACCCTGGGAGTCCTGGAAGACCAGGTCGACCTGGTTTGACAACAGAGTTCAGATCACACTGAGTCTCATTTGAATTCACAACGTTAAATTCAAAGCGCAATTCAATATGTGACACATCAAAATAATTTCTCCCATTTTGTTGACCAATCAAACCTTACTATTTTAGTATACATTTGACATTGCAGGGGTTTCCTTTTTTGCCTTTGTACACTATCCAAGGTAAGATATTACCTTTAGAACCAGACGGTCCTGGGTGTCCTGTGTCCCCAGGCCGTCCATTGAAGCCTCTCTCCCCCTGCCTCCCATCGGGTCCTAGTGGTCCAGGATGACCGGGTAAACTGACCCCGTCCCTTCCAGGGTGGCCACTCCCACCTGAACAGAGAAAATACAAAGGAAAAATGTTATTTCAATCAATAATAGTAGTAGCCTATAGTAGCCTGTAGTAGACAGTAGCATGCTTGTTGGTGGAAAATCAATACACTGTTCACAATCCCCAAAATCTTTTTATCTAAAGAAAATTTAGATAATTTTGGTTTACCTTTGTACCCTGGTGGGCCTTCAAAGCCTGAGTCTCCAGGGGACCCAGGGATGCCTCTGTCTCCAGCTGGGCCTGGCTGGCCAGGGGGACCGGGACGACCCAGTGGGCCCCTCGGCCCGTGACCAGGTTGACCCACATCTCCCCATATACCATTTCCACCAGGGAAGCCTAGGAAACACGATACAACATAGATTACACAGTATTCAGAAAGTAATGGTAATGGCACAGATTAACACGGTTAATGTCCTTGAAATTTACTGGAAAGTGGAAATTCTGCCCTCTTTAAGGAAGGTGTAGGGTGCTGCTCTCTCTTTAAGGAAGGTGTAGGGTGCTGCTCTCTCTTTAAGGAAGGTGTAGGGTGCTGCTCTCTCTTTAATGGAGGTTTAGGGTGCTGCTCTCTCTTTAAGGAAGGTGTAGGGTGCTGCTCTCTCTTTAAGGAAGGTGTAGGGTGCTGCTCTCTCTTTAAGGAAGGTGTAGGGTGCTGCTCTCTCTTTAAGGAAGGTGTAGGGTGCTGCTCTCTCTTTAATGATGGTTTAGGGTGCTGCTCTCTCTTTAACTCATTGACTACCATGCTCTTTTCCCATCTTTACTCAATGGCGCCAGCGTTATTGACCATTTTCGCAATGTTTGCGGACCCATCGTATGTTCTGTATTATAGCCATGGAGACAATAGTATGGCTCATTTGATAGGCATTGTTCATAGTCCAAGACTGACTAACCAGTTCATTTCTACATACTGTAGTTTGTGCGCTATTCCATGCTAAACATCGCCCCTTTCCAAAATAATCCAGTCTTTTTTCATAGATTGCCAGATATGACGCGTTATATGCATTATGCCCAAATCGTTCTGGTTGCTCGCTTGAAACTCCAAATACTTCCAAATCAAAGGTATATACCATGTACATATGTGTATTCACAAAATCATCAAGGGGGGGGGGGGGGGGGTCGTTTTAACTCGAAACTGCTATCGTTACCAAAAGCATGTTTTAGGTCCGGTAAAATACGACACTGTGATTGGTACAAAAACATGTTTCAGGTTTGGTAAAATAGACATAGAATAGACCTTACCTTAGCCAGAAGGTACTCCAAAAAGAATAATCCCAGTGATACCATCGCGATCGATCGTGATTACTCGTGTATATGTGTATACTCGTGTATACGGTAATTAGGTTTGAGGCGAGGGGGAGGAGTTCTTGCAGAAAAAGAAAAGAAAAAAAAGTTGCTCCACACTAAACTATCCCAGTTCAAAAGGTAGGTGATACTGCCACCTGGCAGGATTCGATCATCATTGCAATTTTAACATAGGCAGCGGTGCAAGGGAGATACAGGGAGGTCCGCATGAGTGGTTAGAATGGGGATCAGGGGCGGTCGGGTGGCGTAGCGGAGATTGCGCTCGTCACCAATGCAAGAGGCTGCGGCCTCGACTCCCGGAGTCAGCATTGCCTCCGGCTTGGGCCGATCGTCATACTAACTCGTTTGGCTGAGTTAGCGGGAGGGAAGTCGTGGGTGGTAATCTGGCGTTGTGGACAGCGACGCCTACAGGTCAGGTCTGGGCGCCTGCTCAGTGAAAGGCAGGAAGTGGTGAAGGCAGCGTGACCTCCCACACGTTACACTTCACCAATGAGAGTCCTTGCTGCCAGGTGAAAAGAGAGTTGGTGCTCAACCACTGGCTGCGAAACCTGACTTTTCTCGGTTTTGGCGCAGAAAGGGTTAAGGAAGGTTTAGGATGCTAGATCACACATTTACATTATATAGGAATACATTGGAAAATAGCAGCTCCTCAAATGATTGCAGTTACAAGCATTCAGCGAAAGTAAAGTTAAAGTTACAATCACAAAGGATTGGCATAGGCTATTATAGTAATAAATTGGTAATTTATTAGAGATTATTTGACAATATTGTCCCATCGTTGGGACAATTGCACGTAGTGTTTCTTAAAAACCCACTTAAGAACTGCCTTCTCTTTAGAATGCTTTAACTTTGGCTGTTCAATTTTAATCTCTAGCCTTGCGACTCTTGCCAATTCTGGTATCATGGTGGCATCCATGATATTTCATATCATGTGACGACTCTTGTAAAGTATAAGCACGAATAAGCTTTTAGATGCAAAGCACCTTTATGGGACTGTATAGGACTGTGAAGCTCTGTACCCCCCCATGCTGCTTTGGCACCTGAATTTCCCCAAGGGGATTAATAAAGGATCATCTTAACACTTTCAGTGCCAGGGACGTCATATCTCGTTTTATCAGCCCAATGCCTGAGTGCCCACGACGTGTATTAGCGTTTTATTGTTTTATTAGCGATCTGAAATCATATTTCATCAACCGAGTCTCCCGTTGGTACAGCAGCCCCTACAGGAGCTCAGAATGGAAAAAAGCGCCCCCTATCGTCTATCCCTGTGTAACTGCAGGTCAGTCGCTTATGTCGATATGTAGAGGCTGGCAAGCTGTCTGCTCAACATGGAAGTCATCGCGGGACGGGAATCAGCCTGGAATATATATTCACAGTAGCCAATACTCAATCAATAAGCGTGATCGATATTTGGAATGGCAATCAGGAATTGGAATGATCTTTTTGGAGAACATCTGATCTGAGGTAAGGAATCTATTTTACCAGTCTTGGGATAATCAGAGTTGTATGTGCTGAGATCTCAGCGTTTGCCCTATGTGTGTGTGTGTGTGTGCGATCGCTGATGAGGAACTAAGAGAATCGATTTTTCAGCTCGCGTCTCTAGCGTGCATATACGTACACATATACTATCGATAATCTAGCATTTATTTGAAAACGATTCATAAATAGGCCGAAAAATTACAACGTTTTTGTGTATTCTAGAATATTCCAGTAAACGTCTTTTATCATGGAATCTTTATATTTTCCTTGAAAACGAGGGCTTTTCAAAATGCTATAAAATGAAAATTAACCGATAAAAAAACGATACGCTTCGACAATGTTGACTGGAAAACGAGTCATTGATAAGCGACGGGCAGATTAGACACACAGCCATAATTTAAAACATAGATTAGGCGTTTTTAATGCTAACATTGAAGTGGGTCGCGGCATTCAAGGAGGTTCCGGGGCACCGAGCTCTGGCACTGAAAGTGTTAATGTCACTAACTCACTCACTCAATCAGTTATTCACTCACAATGAGCAACTCTGTCCCTAGTGGCCGCTCACATACATGGCACTTTGTGTCACCAGTTCAATCTATGCAAGAATGCTTTGTGTGTGTCCTTGTTTCTCTTGTGTTCTGCTCTGTGCTGCTCGCCTGGTATTCCTCTTGACCCTGGTGTTCCTCTTGACCCTGGTAGACCCTGTATTCCTTTCAGATCACACTCGGTACAAGGTGGGCCTGGGGGTCCTGTGGAGCCAGTGTCCCCTATGGTGCCTGGCATGCCTTTAAAACCAGTTCCTCCCGGTAGGCCTTGTACTCCTGTGATGACATCATCGTACGGACAGAGCCAAAGTGAACAACAATTAAGGAACAACGTGGGTCATACAATTGTGGTTTACAGTAAATAATCGAGAAGCAAAGTGAAATATACAAGACCTCTGGAGCACACAATTTAATTGGTTATAAGTTTGCATATTCAGCATTTCATTAGTGTGTGTGGCACTGACTTAAGTCTTCAGGCAAATAACAATATACAGTACAGTGTCTAAGTCTGTTTTGAAATGTTTTGAATAACCAACGTAATTGACAATATATTATAGTCAATATATAGCCAATATATATATTCAATTAATAGTCAATAGTCAATATATAGCCAATATATAGTCAATCCACATCATTTGAGTGTGAATGTTATCATCTGAACACACATAAACACACACAATTTCTCTTATGGAGTCTTTAACAAGGAATTCACATGTTGGTTCTTGTCATTCCGTATATACCATTTCAATTGTGTTACTGGAAAGCAACAACACCTTTACTTGGATGATGCGTTTCTAACTATTTAAAAACAACAGGCAGTACTTGTCATTCACTTTTAAAAATAATCTTAAATTGTTTTTAAATTGTTTTTAACACTGTAAAGTAATTTTTAGTTTTTGTTTTACACTAATGTAATTTTAGCTATATTAATTGTTACAGTAGGTTCATTATGCATTGTGTGTACTGACTTTTAATAATTTTGTTTTTTGCAATAGTGATTGTTTTTGTGTGTTTTTTTGTGTGTGGACCCCAGGAAGACTAGCTGGTTGCTATCGCACCAGCTAATGGGGATCCCTAATAAAATCAAATCAAATCAAAATCATTCATCAAATGGCTCAATGACCTCACTTCTAATCGGTTTACAGTGCGTGTGTGTGTGTGTGTGTGTGTGTGTGTGTGTGTGTGTGTGTGTGTGTGTGTGTGTGTGTGTGTGTGTGTGTGTGTGTGTGTGTGTGTGTGTGTGTGTGTGTGTGTGTGTGTGTGTGTGTGTGTGTGTGTGTGTGTATGTGTGTGTGTGTGTGTGTGTGTGTGTGTGTGTGTGTGTGTCAGTGAGATGCACCTGGTGACCCAGAGTTGCCGGGTACTCCTGGGAACCCCTTCCTCCCCAGTGCCCCAGGGCGGCCTGGTTGGCCAGCAGCACCAGGCCGGGCATTACGGACATCACCTCGAGCACCCTTAGGGCCCGGGGGTCCTGGTATCCCTGGCAGTCCTGGCAGCCCTTCCAGGCTGATTCCAGTCGCACCAGGGTCACCTGGATCTCCATTATAACCTGGTACTCCTGTGATAAAGAAACAGATCTTGTGAATGTGGCCCGACAAGCGCTATTCTGCCCTCTGTTACTAACCTCGTCAAATATTCAGCAAATATATTGAAGAACTGTATTGAATTGAATTGGAATACCAGCAGCCGGAGATCTAACGGCAGTAGAACTCGAGAATTACTAGGAATGTCTGATCACTGAGGGCGGGATCCAAAAAGAATGGATTGCATGGTGCTAATTGCACCCTTACTTACAATTCATTATGAATTGAAAATGGAGGACCCTGATGTAAACAAGACCAAAGTCTTTCTCTGGTCTGCATCCCCTTAACAATTGTGTGTATTGAGCCGTACTGTATTGTGACCCATTCTGCAATCTGTTAATACAATTTTCAATCAATCAATCACCTAGTGTCTGACTCCCACCTAAACTGCACAGACTACAACGTATAATGTGCTGTATGACATATATCACACATGCCTACTTTACTTACTCATAGTATATATTTAGTGTATTTAGTAAATTAGTATATTTATTATATTTAGTGTTTATTGCAACCATATTTATTGTAATGTATAACATAACTGATAGGGCATACAGACCCTTATCTGCACCTTTGATCACACTGCCTACTTGCCGTATACTCAGAGTTAATTATATTATTTACACTACCTATTTTTACTTTTCGACTGTACTATAATTGTATTGCCTGTATCTATGTCTTTCTACTGTTACCATGTCCATACCTGTACCTCCCCTCCCCCCTCCTCCATGCTGCTATAATGCCTGAATTTCCCCAAGGGGATCAATAAAGGAATATCTTGTCTTATCGTATCTTGTTTATGTAAGTTAAGGTAAATTTCAAACTCAATCTTCAGTCACTAACAGCAATTTACATCCATAAAAGCCATCCAATTTATGCTGACAGTAGAATGGAATAACAGGTTAGTTACCTGGAGGTCCAGTCCCTCCGACTCCTGCATCATCCCCTTTCATGCCTTTAGGCCCTGGATAGCCTTGGGTTCCACGGAAAGCATCAACTCCGGGTATGCCTGGGAACCCTGGGAGGAGCCAATCACAAAGAGGGTAGAGCAGTACCACCACCTGTCATGCCTCAGATTCATAAACCATGTTTCGGTCACTTGGGGTAAGAAATAAGCAAACTAGTCTTAACCTCTTAAAGGCTGTCTCTGAGAGTTCTAAATTGTGCTTTGACAGTTTTCCCACATACATTATGGTACTATAGATTTGGTACCACATGAATAGATTGTATTATTTTTTTTTATGTTTTTGTGTACTCATTATTGTTCCCCATTTCCCTGTGGTTCTATGTTTCTTTGTTTTTGCCTATTGTCAGCGACTTTGGGTCCTTGAAAAGCGCTATACAAAATAAATAAATAATAATAATAATTATTATTACAGATTCTACCTT
Source organism: Notolepis coatsorum (assembly GCF_963971535.1). Taxonomy (NCBI): domain Eukaryota; kingdom Metazoa; phylum Chordata; class Actinopteri; order Aulopiformes; family Paralepididae; genus Notolepis; species Notolepis coatsorum. Next base: position 44,492,558 of record NC_140177.1, read on the forward strand.
TAAGAGAAGTAACAAGTGAATACATAATTTCTTTCGACTAACAACCCCAACACTGCTGATGAATCATTAAAATGAGACTGACCTGCAGAACCAGGCTCACCCTTGGCACCAGGTGAGCCAGGGTTGACTTCGTGGCAACATATCTCGCTTTCACCTGATGACAAAAATAAGTTGTGTCATTATTTACAAAGATTACAAACATATTCATTCATTCATTCAAAACCCTCTATGGGGGACATAGGTCCCAGATGGATTAATACAGAATTAAACCAAAACAGGTTTGTTCTCTGACCTGAAGGGCCTTTTCGCCCCGGAAAACCAGGAGCCCCAGGGAAGCCCTGGTCTCCTTGAATACCAGATGGCCCCTGAAGGCCCAAATCCAAGGGGCCTGGGGGCCCCACAAGCCCCGGCAGGCCTCTGAGGCCATCAGCACCCGGGTATCCCTTGGGGCCGAGAGATCCTGCAACGCCAGCACCCTGCAGGGACACCTCATATTGCTGAACCAAATAAACAAAGTGAACCCAACTAACCACAAGCAACCAATTACAGTGAGAAAACATTATTTGTAACGCACCGGTCATACAACAATGTACGTCTTAGTATCGTAGTATAATGAAAGAGGAGAGCAAAACAACAAGGGAGTGGTTGCTGGGAAGGGAAATGGAGGAGGCTGTAGGGGGGGGGGGTCGTACAGCCATCAATTATGATATTTTGCGTGCCGATATTATATCCATACATACAGTGACGCCAAGTATATATATATTTTTTAAGAGAACCTTTTTTTGCTTGACATTCCCATTTTGCTGCAGTAAAGATGATTGGAGTGAGGTGAACAGACTGAAAACGTTATCTTATTAGATAAAAACAGATGGTATTTTTATTGATTGCAGATGTTGAAAGTTTTCTGTTGGGGACATAATTTGCAGTAAAAAAGAAGAAGGTAATAAATCGCATTATACTGTATCACAATGTCGCAATATTACTAAGCTGTAATCACAAGTACAGTCTAAATGAACACCACTCCTGAGATGCTCACAGACAACAACTTTGGAGGTGTTGACAGCGATATTTCATAGAACACATCTGCACATGCTTGGTTTGACAGTGGACTGTGTCCTGTATAAAACATAAATGACTGGGGAAAAGAGTGGTCTGCTGAAGGGACTCAGTTCTGTCTCAACTCAGTTCTGCATTGCCGTTGTCTATCTTGTTTTCCTCAGAAGTGTGACCCTGGGTGTTTGTCAGAGTGAAAGCAGATTGCCATTCACAGAGACGCAGGGGTCGGATACAGTATGACCCCCACTACTGACTGAATTCGGTCGGTAAAGAACCCAGGACGCCTATCGTAAAGAGTAGGGGGTTCCCCGACGTTCCTGGCCAAATTCCCAATCAGGTCTCTGACATCAAGGCCACCTAATCATCCCTTCCCCTTAATTGACTGATATCAATCCCTGTCTCCTGAGCTGTTCAGCCATTGTGTAGTGTGATGTGTGCCTGGTGCCAGTGTATGGCAGCCATTGAGCCTGCGTAGCCCAAGGTTGGGTGCTACCAGTGGTGGTGAAGGAGGCAATTTCCACCCTACATTGTAAAGCGCTTTGAGTGTCTAGAAAAGTGCTATATTAACTCTGGCTGATGCTGAAACCCTGATTCATGCTTTTGTCTCATCACGTTTGGACTACTGTAATGCACTTTTTTCAGGCCTACCTAATTCAAGCATAAAAAATCTTCAACTCGTGCAAAACGCGGCTGCACGGATACGAACTAGAAAATTTGATCACATCACACCAGTTTTGTCCGCCCTACACTGGCTTCCTATTCAAGCCCGATCTGACTTTAAAGTGCTACTCCTCACCTACAAAATTTTAAATGGGCTTGCACCGCTCTACCTATCCGATCTCATCTGCCGATACTCGCCCGCTCGTGCTCTGCACTCACAAAATGCGGGGCTTCTATCGATTCCTAGGGTTAAAAAGAAATCCGCCGGCCACAGAGCCTTTGTCTACCGCGCTCCCTACCTGTGGAACAAATTACCTGCCATCATCAGGGGCGCCTGCTCTGTCGAAGCTTTTAAATCCCTGCTTAAGACCCATCTTTTCTCTCTCTCCTTCAACCTACCCTGATCTCACCTGGTCGGGGACTGACCTTTAGATTAATCTGTCTAGTTTAGTTAGGATGTCTATTTTCCCCCATGTCTGCTTTTTTGCAGCACCACAAACATGGGAACTCTCTAACTCCTCCCCCCCCTCCCTCCCCCATCTCTCTGAGTGCCTGTCTCCTAGTGCTGACTAAGGTGATGGATGCCTCGGGGTCTTGGCCAAGATTGCAGTGACTGCTCTACATGCACCACCGAGGCCATGGATCAGCTACTTACTGTCGTCTGTCCGTGGTCTTGTCAACTGGTCCGTCAACGCGGTTTCATTGCTGGGTTAAGTACTTCTATTCTATTCACATAATATGCTTACTTCATATATTTACTCTATTCACATATATGCTTACCACTTGTATCTATTGCTATGTCCGCCCACTACAATCACACAAGCTGTCTAACGCCTGTCCCGTCTCCCTGTCTCCCTGTGAGTTGCTGTCCTGGAGTGCTGACCGGAGTGTCGGACGTCCCGTGATGAAGGCCGGGAGGATGCGACCCTCTCTGCGTGCCCTCCTGTCTCCGGCGGTCTCGTAGTGGTGACCGGAGTGGTGGACGTCCTGCGATGATGTCGGGGAGGTTGCGACCCTCTCTGCGCCGCCCCCTATCTTCCTGTCTCCGGCTGTCTCGGAGCAATGACCGGAGTGTTGAATGTCCCGTGATTAAGACGGGGAGGACGCGACCCTCTTTGCGCCGCCCCTGTGCCTCAAATAGATTTGCTATCAGCTCTATCTTTAATCTTTCAAAATGTTCAGTTGCTATCGCTATCAGCTCTATCTTTAATCTTTCAAAATGTTCAGTTGCTATTGCATGCACTCATCTGTGTTTCACTACACACTTGAGTGCATGCTTACCAACTGTTAGTCTGCAACACTACTATCACCGACATCTAAGAAGGGAGATCCCCCCTTGAATGGCCCTTCTAAGGTTTCTCTCCTCCACTGCCTGTGGAGCATTTTTCCCTATTGTTAGGTTTTAGTGAGTTTTTCCTTACCTTCGCGTGGGGTATGTCTGGGAGTGCTTGCATTCTTTCATTTATTTGCATTTATTTAAAATTTGTTGGACCTTATGGTGTTCTTGTTCTGTTCTTGACTTATTGTTATGTTTCTTCTTGACTTGTTTAAAGAAGACGTGTACGGCCCATGGGGACATTAACGTGTGTTGTCGGGCCTTACAAATAAATTTGATTTGATTTGATTTGATATAAATGCAATTAATTAATTAATTACCTTCAGGGCTTGACATAAACTTTTTGAGCCACTTGTCCTTTGGATATTTCAGATATTTTACTTGTCCGAAAGCTAAACTTACTTGTCCGAAATTTGTGAAAATAAAGGCCTATTAAAAAATTTATTAAACCGACAAGAGATTTGGACAATTCTTATGATTTAATAACTTAAACACAGTGTGTGTGTGCATTTGTGTGTGTGGGGTATATACAGTACTGTATGATCAGTCCTCCAGCTCATCTTCACTCCCCATCAGCACCAGCTCATCTTCCTCATCTCCCCTCTCTCTTGACGACCAGGGGTTAAACCCTGGTCTACGCCTATAGTTGTATAGTTGTTATTACGGTATAGTTGTTATTGCCATAAAAAACACCATTCAAAGAAATTATTATTTTTATTTGAAATAATTTATTTTAACAATAGGCACATTAGATCAACAGGTAACAACAAAACAACCAAAACAATAACAATATTGTAACACCTTTCTTATATTATTGTCAGAGTAATGCTGTGTGTGTGTGTGTGAGAGAGAGAGTGATGAATGAGAGAGAGAGAGAGAGAGAGAACGAGCATCAAATCTCAGTCAGTTGCCTCAGTCTTTGTTTCTGTAGAGAACGAGAAAATAAATAGATTTAATGAAAAGGCTCCCAGGTGGAAATATTCCACAATCATTATGACATGCAAATAAAAATATATATATTGTTAGTGTTAATGATGTCTTGTAGATTATTATGGATATTTGCAACTCTATTCTTTTAAGGACTGATGGGGTATGAAGTAATAAAACATGTAGTGAAAAGTACAGAAATCCAAACTGGCAAACTCTTGGATGCCGTATTTGTGTGAATGATCACTAGGTCCGGAAGTCAAGACAAACACAGTTGTATGCTGGACTCCGATCTATCAAGCTAGAACACTAACTAGCAGCTGACTACTGTATACAGTTCCAATAGACTAACATTACACCACTGTGATTTTAATGCGTCCTTACCTTAGATTCGAGGGTTGTACTAGGGTTGGATGCAGTTCCCTGTTGGTCAGTCTGTGTCTGTTCTACATCTTCTACTGTTGTTTTTAACGTTATCCTCTTCAAATATCGCAGCATGTTTCCGAGTGCTCCCTTGACTGAGAGAATGGCCAGTATCACGGGAACTTTTATTAAACATTCTGATATTTTCGCGGGTCTCGTGCCACTGTCAACTACTAAGCGAGCACTCAGAAGACGCTCACCGTTTGTCCGGGACAAGTAATATTGACAAACAGAGATTGAGAGTTTCCAGTGTGACAGATGGAATAACGTTAGTATTCGTTTGGGGAATATATATATATTCTTTTTTACTTGTCCGTTCGGACAAGTTAAATTGTATTATGCTTGTCCGACAATTTCTTTTACTTGTCCCGGACAATAGGACAAGCCTTAATGTCAAGCCCTGACCTTGGTGTCAGATCATATCCACTCCCGTTCAGGCCAGTACGACCAGACACCATTGAAATGAAGGTAAGAGTAGGTGAGAAGCAAATAACAAACAAGGATTCTGTAGTATATCTAGGCTGCATACTTGACAAACATCTTACAGGAGAGGCCATGGTTAAAAAAGCCCACACTAAAATCTGCCAGAAAACAAAATTCCTAGCTAGAAAAGGGGAACTACTGGACCAGGCAACACTTAAAATGTTAGCGGACGTATTAGTACAACTTCACTTTGACTATGCTGCCACCTCCTGGTTTAGTGGCACTCCACAGGTCCTGAAAAACAAACTTCAGACAGCTCAAAACTAATTAATGAGAGTAGTCCTTAACACTTTCTCCGCCAGAAACGTCATACAACGGGTTTCAAGTTCATGCGAATTCTGCCAGATCACGGCGTACGACGTTATTCTGATAATATTTCATATTTTCGCCATGGTATTCATATTTCACTCACGGAGCCTTGTCAGATGCTGTCTGAGCCAGAACAACTCTGCAACACTTCAATACTGCCACCTGGTGGCTGATCGGCGAGTTGCCAAACCGGATATGCTCGTTGGAGCTCGGTCCGTCCCCTAAATCCGTCCGGCCACTCGTTTATCGTCGCGGGACTCAAGACACACCGTGGATATGGATAGTTGCCATAACTCAATAATCGACATGATTTGGGCGTATATTAGTATTATACAAACCGGAAATGGATCGCCTCGATCCCCATCACATAACTGGGATCTGTTTGCTCCAGTATCATCCCCCATCGCTAAGAGGAAGCTGCCGTGAGTTTCAGCGTTTTTGATTATTATTATCCATACAAACTGCTCTGATCTATATATCACCCATACTACATGAAGCATTTAACGACGATCACGGAATTATAAACAACCCCCCCCCCCCCTCCCCGTTCACCCGCGCATGATCAGTCATAACGTTTAGGACCATGTACAGTTGACATTTTTAATATAGTGTCGATCGGTATCAAACGGCATTTGATAATCTAATATATGCATTTATGCCTATATCTCACGTTCTAGGAATTACTGCAGAAAACGATAAAAACATATTTATACTCTAGATGGTATTTTCGTATGAATGTGTGAATGAAAAAGTAAAACGTTCCTACATCCTGAACGATAGATAATCGATGTTGAATGGGCCATAGTAATGTCAATTTAGCAATACAATTTTAAAAGTTATAGCCCTGCAAAGAAGGTAAACATCTCCATAGACTTACAGTGCTGGCAGTGATCAAACATCAATGGATTAAGCTACCTCCACACACTCACCTAGGGCCAACTTTCTTTAGGCAACTAAACTGGCTTCCGGTCAATAAAAGGGTAATTCACATTAAATTAGGTCTTACACACAAGATAGTCCAAAATACAGGTCCGAAATATCTATCCAATTACTTTAATCGATTCCGTGACAATCATTCATATTCCACTAGAAGGAGCAGTACTGATTTTATTCTGTCAAAATTCAACTCACTAATGGGCATAAATACTTTTTTATATTCTGCAGCACTGGAGTGGAACAAGCTTCCAGTGGGCCTGAAAAACATCGAAGAGGGGGGAAGCTTTAGACGTGCCACAAAGAAATGGCTAGCCAGTGAAGTATAGAATAGCCACGCCTAGGAAGGAGAGGGTAGGGCGTGTTTTATGGGGTTGCTATATGTTTTATTATGATGCTCTATGTTTTTATTATGATGTTCTATGTTTTATTATGATGCTCTATGTTTTATTATGATGCTCTGTTTTATTATGATGCTCTATGTTTTATGATGTCTGTCTATGTCCAAAATCAGGGACCATGATGGAAATAAGTGCTTGCACTTTCTCATGTTTTTATCCCTTGGATGCTGTCTTTTACTCCACAATAAAAAACAATCAATCAATCAATCAATCAATCACTGAACCCAGCTTACTACTGGGTTTCCTCTGGGAAAACTGGGAAGTGACTTACAAGCTAGTGCTACTGTCCTGTATCTATACATTCTGTTTGGGTCTAGGAGCAGCGACACTCTAATGAGCTCACACATAACACACACACACACTCACCGGTGGTCCAGGATCTCCTATGAGGCCAGGAAGACCATCATCCCCTGGTCCACCTGAGGCCCCAGGAGAGCCTGGGTATCCAGTGTCACCTCTCCCACCTGGTGATAACATAAACAAATATCAATATAGGCAATTCGTGTATTGCTGTGCCATAAAAACAGCAATTATAGCATGTGGTTGACACCAGCTGATACTGTAAACTAACTAAATCACTGTTTTAAGTAAGGCATGGTTTCTTTCTTTCAACTCAGGGAACCAAAGGGGAATTTCCTTTCTCATCATGGGACTCAGGCCCAGACTATTATTGTCATGTCGAGACCCAGCAGAAGAAGGCATGCAACCCATTTTGGGTCCTCATCCATATTTTAAGAAGCCCCGCAGTAAGGTTGGATGAGGTTGAGATTGGGCATTCACAGACCCTCACCTTTGAGGTGTGTCTCACAGAAGTTGCCTTTCTGACCTTTCACCCCTTTCAAGCCAGGACCTCCCGGATAGCCCTACAGGAGAAAACAGACGGGACAGAGACAGCAGCAGCTCATACAAACCCTTCTTTTCATTTTAGAGGTCAAATATAAACTGGCTAGGATTTGTATGATGCATGATTGAATGTCTGACTTGTACAAACAGTAGCCTCCTTAATGTATCTTAGTTCTGGGCTAATTGATCTATACCAAGTGCCGCCCTCTTTTCTTGATTCTCCAATCACAACTGCTGTTTGTCCCTCTGACAAACTTGTCAGAGGGAAGCAACAGTTGTGTTGTACGTGCTTCTATAGCTAGCACACACAGCATGCTTTTACATTTACATTTACACGCAGGTTTTAATAATAATAATAATGCAGGTTTTGCCGCCACGCCGGTAGATAATAATAATAATAATAATAATACTTAGAATAATAATACTTAGACAAACGCACGCAATTGGCACAAGTATAAATTATGCATTCGTTACTCAGTTTTAACATTGACTCACTTAGCTCAACTTGTTCGCCAGCTTGCTGTGGAACCTATGGTCACAAGTTTGAATCACTCTTAGTTAAATAATTTAAATATTTTTTTCGTTTAATTAATTTATACATTTACATTTACATTTAGTAATTTAGCTGACGCTTTTATCCAAAGCGACTTACAAGTTCTGTACGACAAGTCAGCAGGAAGGGTACGACTCTTTCAGCTGAGTAAGAATGTTCATCAAGTATTGAAACACAAGCTTTATAGGTGCTCAGAAGGGTGTGTAGTTGTTGACTGTGGGGGATGATGAATCCGGTATTGTAGCTGACTGAGGAAGTGATCGAGAGACGACACCGACATGAGTGAGCCAACCGACGAACAAACTAACCGACGAACAAACTAACCGACGAACAAACTAACCGACGAGCAAACTAACCGATGAACAAACGAAGCGACGAACAAACTAACCGACGAACAAACTAACCGACGACCAAACTAACCGACGAACAAACTAACCGACGAACAAACTAACCGACGAGCAAACTAACCGATGAACAAACGAAGCGACAAACAAACTAACCGATGAACAAACAAAGCGACGAACAAACTAACCGACGAACAAACTAACCGACGAACAAACTAACCGACGTAGCAAACTAACCGACGAGCAACCTAACCGACGAACAAACGAACCGACGAACAAACTAACTGACGAACAAACTAACCAACGAACAAACTAACCAACGAACAAACTAATCGACGAACAAACTAACCGACGAACAAACTAACCGACGAACAAACTAACCGACGAACAGACTAACCGACGAGCAGACTAACCGACGAGCAGACTCACAGAGCGCAGTGATTATAGATTGGTCCACCTAATGGTGCTTTAAGGTTACTGTGCAACAGCTGCAGAGAGTGTGAGGTTTATTACCGTTTGTCCGCCCGGCCCGGGGGCTCCTGTAAGCCCTAGGTCGCCACTTGATCCTTGATGTCCAGGAAGCCCACTGGGTCCTGGTGGTCCTGGGTAACCAGGTGGGCCAGGGTGCCCGCCCTCTCCAGTAACATGTCTACATTCACATTTCCCATAACATCCTGGGGGACAGACACAGACACACACACACACACACACACCTTTATAAGATACCTTTATAAGCTTCTAGGGGTTTTTAATCTCACCCGCAGTTTCATATACAGTCTACATACCTTGGAGTCCTTTGATGCCTGGTTGTCCAGGAGATCCACTGATTCCAGCGTCCCCAGGGTCTCCATGGTAACCAGGTTCACATTCATAATCTGTATGAACCAACCAATCAACCACATGGATTTACAATATGAACCAACTAGGGCTGTCAGTTTATCGCGTTAATTAGATTAATTAATTACACAGCAAATGATCGTGTTATGAAAATGAACTCAAAATCAATTACAATTATTTCTTTTTTTTTTATAATTTTTTTTATCTCATTCATTCCATAAGAACGTAGAATACACATTTACAGATTTTTTTTTATATGGTCCATTTGCATGTTCTTGGCATCTGATTCTAGGGACATCTATGTCAGAAATACTGTGTCTGTTATTAGGCTTAAGTAAATTGTAATGAACCAAATGAGAATATCAATACATCTTTTTTTATCTTTGACTGTGAATAACACTATGCTCAAATTGACCAGACCTGAAAAATCGAAGCAAATTAATAGATGGAAGATGATTAAACAAAAAGTTTTGTAGATACAGTACTGAATTCTGCCATCCGGACACATGCAATTTGAAATATGATTATAGAATATAGAATATCAGGCATAAAATGGTTATGCGATTAAAATGCGATTAATTAGATTAATTAAATACAAATCCTGTAATTAATTAGATAAAAAATTTTAATCGCCTGACAGCACTAGAACCAACCAACCCCATGAATTTATAATACGAACCAACCAACCAACCAACCCCATGGATTTACAATATCAATGATCTCCTGAAACATCATATTATCACCAGATGTATATACATTGTACACAGTCTGAATGTTTTTCAAAGTGTGGGTCTTGGGGAAGACTAAAATGGGTCCCCAAATTATTCTCTGGAAGTATCAAATGGAGAAATATAATAGACATGTTAAATAAAATACAGATGGTTAATAGTTTAGCAGTCTAAAAGCAGGTGTTGTCTTATTATTGTAATCTACTACTGTAAACTACTACTGTAAACCACTACTGTAAACTACTATTGTAAACTATTTAATTGGATAACTGGTTGACTTGTAGTGGTGATAAAATAAAGACTCAATAAAGAAAACTCACCTCCACATCCTAATGGGATCCCAGCACGCACACGCACGCGCACACACATGCACACACACACACACACACACACACACACACACATTCACATTCAACCTTTAAATAAATACAAAATATAGTCTATTTGAAATCATGTGTATTTATCAGCATGAAATATGATGAATGATGTCAAGTCTTAAAACTAGTGGTGGGACTTGATTACATTTAATCAGATTAAATATTTTAATCGATTGACAGCACTAATAAATATCAAATAAAAAAGAACAATGAAAATCCAACGGACAATTAGTGTGTACCGCAATAATAACTGCAATAATTCAGCGTGATTATCCTAAATATTTTGCCTCTCGAGTCAAAACAAAGGACTTCCGACAGACGAGAGCAAAGAGCCGCAACGTGCGATAAAATGCGTAATCTTTTTTTACGTACACATTTTTTTTTTTTTTTTGTATTTTTTTTTTTTATTATTTTTTAAACAAACACATAAACAAACATGACAACACACGATAAGATATACAAGCATTAATTGTCAGAGCACATCCAATGAGATCACATTTTAGTTAATTGTCTTATATAAGATATACCCCTAATACCTGTTATCTAAAAAACCTACACACATATGCTCCAGCTCGAACCCCCCCCCTCCCGGACCCCACCTTGAGAAGTACCTCCACTATCCCTCGCACCTAACCAGACACTACCATTATAAGCTAGCTTTTATTCTCTCCACCACTTCTAACCACATTGACATTTTGGATTCATTGAGACCCAGAATTCTTGCTGTAGATATTTCTTGATAAATCACATCGAGATATGTAAGAAACCAAACTTTACTGCAAATTTTTTCCGGTTGAAACCAGCGTGATGCGATCAGCTTTTTAGCTACTGTGATACCCGATAAAACCAATCTCTTTAGCTGTGGATTCACTGCAAACTCAAAAACATCATTCAATAGTAATACCGAGGGGTGTACAGGTATATTCCAATACGGTATACGTACAAATGTTTCTGTAGTTAATTCATAGAAATGTATGCGATAAAGTCCCAGCCCTAGTTAAAACAAAACACATCGGAAAGGCATTTAATAACATGACAAATAAGTTCTATGAACGTGAGCTGACAATTTCCAGCTAACAAAAAAGATCTGTATTGTATTTGTAGCATATGTAGACCGTAACAACTAGAGAAACTCGTGTTCTGTGTCTAACATAAATATGGGCCAACCTAACACTGGGTAGTGTAGAGGTCTAAACACTCGCCTACCACAGCAGAGACCCAGGTTCACTTCCCAGCAGCAGTACCTCAGGCGTGGTCAGTCGTCCCTACGAACACAATTGGCAGTGTTCGCAAGTGGGAAGCCGGTGGGAAATGAGTCCTGGTCATTACAATAGTGACTCCTAGGGTGGCTGGGTGGCGTAGCGGAGATTGCGCTCGTCACCAATGCAAGATACTCCGGTCTCGAATCCCGGTGTCAGCATTGCCTGCGGCTTGGGCCAGTCGTCATACTATCTCAATTGACAGAGGTAGCGGGTGGAAGTCGATGGGTGGGGATTGGACGTTGTGGACAGCGACTCCTATAGGTCAGTTGGGTGACGCCTGCACAGCAGAGACAGGAAGTATCGGGGGCAGCGTGAGCCTCCCACGCGTTACTCCTCGCCACTGAGAGTACGCTCTGTCTGGTGAAAAGATGCGACAGGCTGCCTCCTCGTGTACCGGAGGGGACACGTGATGCAAGGCTTCTATCCTCACTACAGCCAACCAGTGGGAGGCATAGTCTAGCAACGTTCAAGACAGGGGAGGGGAGAATTGGCAATACGAAATTTGGATGGGAGAAAAAAATAAAAAAAATTAAATAAAAAAAAATAAGGAGAAAAAGTGGATAAAAAAAATAGTGACTCCTACTGGTCGGTCGGGGTTCCTGTTAATTTTACATTTACATTTTACATTTTACACCCTAAAGTGCTATCTGTTGCAGCTGCACTGTTTTCCATGAACATACCATATTTGGATAAGTTTGACCATTTCTCAAAATCTGAAAATCATTATTTAATAAAACACAGAAAAGGATCACCAAGTTACTCTGGATAAAAAAAAACTTTACAGACAACATTGAGACAAAGCTTCCTGACACATCTCCATCCAAACTCTTGGAAGAACTCATTGAAATCTCATCTGATACCACCTGGAGAGCTAGTTTCAGAGTGTGGTGCTGAGTACCAAGTATCTCATGATGCAGCAGTTTAGGGGTTGATACCATTCAGCACCACATATCTGTGTGAAGCTGGCTTTTCATCCATGACAGCTCTGAAAACAAAATATAGGGCCAAGTTGAGCCTTGAGGATGACATGCGTGTTGCCTTGTCAAAGATCTCCCCACGTATTGACCGTATTATTAGCCAGCAGCAGCAGACCTCGCATTGAGCTAGAAATGTCCACTGAGTTCTCCACTGTGATGGAAAGGTTAGTCAGGGGGGAGGATTTGGCCGCAAAGTCTTCGGCAGGAAGGGGATCTGGGGGAGATCTCCGTGCACATTACGCTCTCCCAGTGAAACTCCTTGCTGTCAGGTGAAAAAAAGTGGCTGGAAACTCCACATGTATCGGTAGAGGCATGTGGTAGACTACACCCTCTCCAGACCAACAGAGGAGGCATGTGGTAGACTACACCCTGCCCAGACCAACAGAGGAGGCATGTGGTAGACTACACCCTCCCCAGACCGACAGAGGAGGCATGTGGTAGTCTACACCCTCCCCAGACTGACAGAGGAGGCATGTGGTAGTCTACACCCTCCCTAGACCGACAGAGGAGGCATGTGGTAGTCTACACCCTCCCCAGACCAATAGAAGAGACATGTGGTAGTCTACACCCTCCCCAGACCAATAGAAGAGACATGTGGTAGTCAACACCCTCTCCAGACCGACAGTAGGGCAGCATGTGGTAGTCTAGACCCTCCCCAGATAGACAGTAGGGCAGCATGTGGTAGTCTATACCCTCCCCAGACCCACAGTAGGGCAGCATGTATTAGTCTACACCCTCCCCAGACCGACAGTAGGGCAGCATGTGGTAGTCTATACCCTCCCCAGAGTCCAACAGTAGGGTAGCATGTGTTAGTCTACACCCTCTCCAGACCGACAGTAGGGCAGCATGTGGTAGTCTACACCCTCCCCAGACCGACAGTAGGGCAGCATGTGGTAGTCTATACCCTCCCCAGAGTCCAACAGTAGGGTAGCATGTGTTAGTCTACTCTACACCCTCTCCAGACCGACAGTAGGGCAGCATGTGGTAGTCTACACCCTCCCCAGACCGACAGTAGGGCAGCACAACGACCAGGAAGGGAATTGGCATAACGATGACAGAAGAAGTGATTAAAAAAATAAATAATAATAAAATAAAATACCAACCTGGAGGTCCTGGGAGGCCTCTGTATCCCTTTAGTCCTGAGAAGCCTTTATGCCCCTTTGGCCCAGTAGCAGCATTGTGATCAGAGTCTAGGTACCTTCCTGGCTCTCCCTTGTAGCCCTTGGGACCGGGGGGGCCATGGACACCAGGATAACCCGGGCCATCTGAATGTGGGTACATCAATATAAATGCCTGAAGTGCAGTTTTTGCCTCATCTTTCACAACTTAAAAAAAGTTTACATAATCACTTTTTGTGTGACAAAAGTCTTCAATCCAATTAAATACATACCGGGTTGGTAGCATGGTGAAACCGACTTAGAGTTACAACAAGTATTTTCTTACATTTTATTCCAGGAAACAGGAAACGCTATGGTACCTTTTGGTACAGGTCAGGATACATTAAATCAAGCAAGATAGGAACCTTGGAAGGTGTACAGAACCAAAGGTTGAACGCTGACCTGGAAGTGTTAACCCTGGAGGGCCAGCGGGTCCGGGCACACCCATGTACCCTGGGTCACCTGGTAAACCAGGAACTCCTGGGGAGCCAGTGTCACCTTTAGCACCTGCAAGACAAAATATATATGAAACAAATATTTGAACGGGCCCATGTGCACTGGACGTCTGAGGTTGTAATGAATACAGATTATTTAATTTGATTGGTTTTAAAATGTAATCATGAGGAAAACATTTACACGCACACACATTATTCCCGATATTAGTTGATATCATTGATTAGGATCTATAATAATAATAATAATAATAATAATAATAATAATAATAATAATAATAATAATAATAATAATAATAATAATAATAATAATAATAATAACAATAATAATAATATAATACATCGAAATCCAAATCATATAAGTAAACAGAACGTTCTGAATATTACCAAGAACTTGGAAGTTACAGATATCAAAATCAAGATGAGGTACCTGTTATTATAATAATATTGGCATATCCCAGCTATCATATTAGGTTTTATATTGTTGGGATATGAGCTTAAAGTGAACAGGATATCACTTTTACATGCATTTAATACATGAGTATCCTGAACAATGTCTGAGTATTACATGCAGTATAATGTGCATTGTGCATGTAAATGAGTACTGAGTGCATATGCTGCTGTGGTCTCACCCGCAACTTCAATTCCATTGTCGTCTTTTAGAGGCCCTGGCAGTCCTGGTTCTCCCGAGTAGCCCTGTCAGGGAGCAGGGGCCAAGTTTACAACTCCTTCTGAGAATAAGACTACTGGTCTAGGATCACTGGTAACATCACATTACCGTGGACATTTAAGGGGCAAACTGGCCTCAGGTCAGAACTCCCATATGAACATATCTAATGAACATCCTTTGTTCACATACAGTATGCCATAATCCTTGGGCGGATTACTGGTCAACCCACAGCTGTACACTTGTGGAGTCTGTAAAAGTCTAATAAATACAGAGCCCATGTCATCAACATATGAAATCAATGGTGGTCAAAGCTTGTAATTACTCAGAACAATACTTACTCAAAGCCATTTCAAGACTGTGTAGGCCTTCTGTAACAGTGTATAGATTGGTAGGGTATTACACCATGTATTAATATGTTGTAGCCTCTTTTCTGTAATGTTGTACTTGCATTGTCCCACTCCTGTGGACTTTGTCCATCGCCCAGCTGTGTTATTGTTGTAGTTCCCTTTCCTCAGCACCAACCACACCACATAGCATGTACATTAGAAATGAAAAGCAATACGGATTCTGTTTTTGTAGATGAAGGCTGCCACCTTGTGGCCTTTCATTAGAATGCAACAGCTACTGGCTGTATCTCGCTGTAGTATCCAAACCATGTTTTGCAGACTGTGTCATTTTGTGTGTGTGTGTGTGTGTGTGTGTGTGTGTGTGTGTGTGTGTGTGTGTGTGTGTGTGTGTGTGTGTGTGTGCGTGTGTGTGTGTGTGTGTGTGTGTGTGTGTGTGTGTGTGTGTGTGTGTGTGTGTGTGTGTGTGTGTGTGTACGCGTGCATGCGTGTGTGTGTGTGTGTGTGTGTGTGTGTGTGTGTGTGTGTGTGTGTGTGTGTGTGTGTGTGTGTGTGTGTGTGTGTGTGTGTGTGTGTGTGTGTGTGTGTGTGTGTGTGTGTGTGTGTGTGTTAAAAATGTAGCTATTGATGAGAGCATCATCATCTTCACTTTACAGGTTTTACCATCTGGCTCTCTGGTAGTCATAGCCCACACTGCATACACCACGGTCACGAACAGACAACTGAAACATCTCACATCCTCAATGGTTGTCCTGCATACAGAAGGCTCTACATTTGTAGGCATGATAGGATCGTGGATCTGACATTCCACAAAGTATTCTGTACTTCTGTATGACAACTAATAAAGAAACTTGAAACATTCAGGTCACCTGCAACAGTGCTGTATAAGCACCCCAGTTGAAGCCATGTATGTTCAATCTGTGTAGTGACAATTCACTGTTCTCTGATATTTCAGCAAACACCCCCGATTCTGTTGTTGTTAATGAGAATAACAGAGAAGTTCTCATTCTAGAAGTTGGCTGTACGTTTGACTACAGTCTACTCTAGAAGAAGCCTTTACAACCAAAATGTTGAAGTATCAGCTGTTAGAGCATACCATATCACAACTTGGCTACAACTGTAAACTTTTAGTTTTCATATTTGGAAGCCTGGGTCATGTTCATACATTGGGTGTTAGAGGCCTTCAGATGGCCGGTCTTCCGAAGGGAAGAGCCAAACAGTTAGCAAGATATTGCTCAGTGTCAGCTATTATTGGCAGCCGCGCAATTTGGAGAAGACGCTGCTATCTGTACCCATGAGCTGTATGCTACTTGTCTGGTTCATCATCCTATGTGTGTAACTTTGATTGCCAATTTGGGCACAAATGTAACAGAATAACCCACAATGTCCAATTGCACTGATAATATTTGTGTCCTTTAGACATTGTATTTATGTGGACATAAATACATATTCTAAATGTGTGTGTGCGTGCATGCTTGAATGCGAACAGCTCACCTTTGGTCCAATTCTGCCAATGAGACCTGGTAGCCCACGGTCTCCACTTTGGCCCTGAACAGAAATAAGTGGTGATTTATTATAAATGCAGGGAATATGTTTTGTTTAAGTTAAAGGTCATATGCACATTTGCCCAAGGCTTTACTAAATGCGATGTATGCTGTTTCACAGTAACACCTTCCTTTAAAGATAGAAGTCTTTATGACAATAATACCTCAGGACCCAATGCTCCAAATCTGCCAGGCGACCCTGGGAAACCCTGAGGGAGAGAAAACACAAGTGTAACTGTTTGCCGGGGTCAAGATATTTTCATCTTACACCGTACAGTATTATATGTATTATTTATTTGTTGGGTTAGGGTTAAGCATTTGTGTGTATGTGTGTGCGTCCAGACTGAATGTGATTGAGGTCTCCTACCCGAACACCAGGGAAGCCAATAATTCCTTTCTCTCCTTTGATTCCTGGATACTGCCCTCCACCACCCTGCTTACATACAAATACAGCTCAGACATCTTAACCTTTCAAACTCATACAAACACACACACACACTCACACGCACACACACACCACACATACACGTGACACACATGCAAAAATGTGCATACATGTCTACACACACCCAGACACACACAACACAATACATGCAGACATCCATGCAAACACACACACATCACATAGTGTACACACACACACACACACACACTCAGAGACACACACTCAGACACACTCAGACACACACACACACACACACACACACACACACACACACACACACACACACACACACACACACACACACACACACACACACACACACACACACACACACACACACACACACACACACAAAGATGTACATTGACTGAAACTCACACTTGCGCCCTTTGGTCCACATACTCCAGGATGACCTGGCTCTCCCTGACAGAAGAAAACAGTAGAATGGTAATGAGAGGGGCGCCCCGGTAGTGCACCACGTACAGTATACGCTCAACGTTCTGGGTTCGAATCCGGCCCAAGACATGTGTTGCATGTCCTCCTCATCTCTCTCTCTCCTAATTTCCAAAAACTGTCCTGTCTAATAAAATGCACTTAAAAAATGCCCTACAAAAAAATATTAAAAAAAGAATAGTAATGAGAGGGTAGTGTAGGTAGTGTAGCACTCCCCTACCACCACAGAGACCCAGGTTCCTCTGGCTTGGTCAGTGTTTCGCAGGTGGGAAGCCGCTGGGGTAGGAGTCCTAGTCGGGGAACCTGTTCAGCATGGAGGGGGAGAATCTGGGGGAGATTGTGTTAACCTCTGCACACTACGCTCTCCCAGTGAAACTCCTTGCTGTCAGGTGAAAAGAAGAGGCTGGTGACTCCACATATATCGGATACATATATACATACGTCTCAGCAGGGGCGGAATTTCCACAAGACGTTTTCTGTGATGTGTGCGTTTGTGCAATGACATGTCGAGAGGAGTATGGCTAATGAAAAAAAGTTTTGTTAAATGGAAATCGTCGTGGGTATGATTTGAGCTTCACGTGCGTGCTGTTCTTCACATGCACGCAAAAATCAATCGTGCGCACATATTTCCCATCCCATAATAATTGTGTGTCCCCCACTTCTCAAAATAAAGTTTCACCCTTGCGTAGTACTCATTTGTATAATTTTTACCCAGTTTAACCACATGTACATTGTATATTGCTGTTGCACTTTACTCCTACATTTGCACTCCGGTTGGATGCCAAACGTATTTTCCTTGTACTGTACTTGTGCTGTATGATGACAATACTTGGTAGATCAGTAACTGTAATGTGATTACTGAAATTGGAACAGTAATGCGTTACATGACTTTGTTACAGGAGAAAGTGATTACAGTAATTATTGTAACGTGTCACTCCCAACACTGTCTATACCCTGATGAAGGCCCTATGTAGGCCGAAACATGTTGGTTTCTTTTAAATGATCTAAATAATGTGAGCCATTAAATAAAGGCTTTTTAAAATTTGTAGAGCTGCCTTGGACTTTTTTTTTGTATCCACTTTTTCTCCTCATTTTCAATTTTTCTCCCATCCCAATTTCGTGTTGCCAATTCTCCCCTCCCCTGTCTTGAACGTTGCTAGACTATGCCCCCCACTGGTCGGTTGTAGTGAAGATAGAAGCCTTGCATCACGTGTCTTCTCCGGTACACGAGGAGGCAGCCTGTCGCAGCGCGGACTCTCAGTGGCTCACGCTGCCCCCGATACTTCCTGTCTCTGCTGTGCAGGCGTCACCCAACCGACCTGTAGGAGTCGCTGTCCACAACGTCCAATCCCCACCCATCGACTTCCACCCGCTGACTCTGCCAAATGAGCCAGTACGACGGTCGGCCCAAGTCGAAGGCAAGTAGAAGGCATACTGGGATTCGATACCGGAGTATCTTGCATTGGTGACGAGCGCAATATCCGCTACGCCACCCAGCCGCCATGGACTTCAATTTTATAACTGTCCCTCATGTATTGAGGTCACATTTTGCCCTGAATGCCTTCTAAGTGCATTATGTATTTAATTTAAGCAGTGGAAAGTAAAAAGTTGAGTTTACTGTAGTTCTTCAAGTTGCACATTTGTGCATGAATATTCGTTTAGTGGTTGAGTCGACGCGGCCCAGCAATGAGGCCCGACCGTATAGACCGCAAACCATTAAACTACGTCCTTATTCCACAGAATGACGTGTGTGATTGAGTTGACGCGGTGCTCACTTCAGATCTGTAGTTAATGCATCTTTAAATGTGGCTCTCGGTATCAGAGGTTCACTGATACCAATACCCTGTTATCAACCCGATATCCAATACTGTGATGGATCACGATCCATGTGGGTTTGGTTTTAGTTTATTCCTGTGCCCTTTGTGCATTCCTTTGGATGTATTTTTGGTTTTCTCTGGTAAGCTGTCAATCACCAGACACCAGTTAATTGCCATGTGGCATGGCAGGTGTGTGGACTGCCTCACCTCAGTCATTCAACAAACGTTTTACTCTCGGAAACATCTATACTATCGCCACAAGGACGCAGCTCTTACACCGCTTCCTGACAGCCAGCGAGGGAGCGAACTGGAGATGAAATCGCGCGCGACACTGTCCTGATATGACGCGGTGCGTGTCCGAGTGTGTCTGTGTGTGTGTGAGTTACCTGGAACAGGTGGCAAAGCCGCCTGCGATTCTCGACCAATAAAAAGTGTTTAGGGGCGGGACTCTGCCGCGTAATTCGCTCAACTAGAGACACAGCGAGTGAATATTTGAGGGGGTAAACAAACACGACGAGGGGAGCTACGTTAGCTATTATTATCAAATGTGTTTTGTTCTGAAACTTGTAAGTAGAAATGAGTTGCAGTAACAATAGGGAGATGCCTAAGAAGAAGAAGAAGTCTTCATTGGAGATTGAGTCAGAGTCAGTGGAGGGATTGATCAGTGACATGAAGGGGAGTGAGCGGTGGTGGAAGACGCACAAAGCAACTTTTGGAGACTTTAGTTTTAGTGGTTGGCCCCGGCCCGTGAAAGACTGTCCAGGGTTTTGGATGGATCAAGATTTGAACAAGTGGAGTGAGGACTTGCCTCAGGCGGGGCGCGAGTCGCCGGGTGGCGTGTATCCTTTCGGCAACAAACTTTCCTTCCGCGTTGCTCTGATTGGCCAGCGATCTAGCCTCGTTTCGCACCGACGCCGGTATCGCGTTTTGTTTTTGCCCCCACACGCAGGTTTTAATAATAATAATAATGCAGGTTTTGCCGCCACACCGGTAGATAATAATAATAATACTTAGAATAATAATACTTAGACAAACGCACGCAATTGGCACAAGTATGCATTCGTCACTCAGTTTTAACATTGACTCACTTAGCTCAACTTGTTCGCCAGCTTGCTGTGGAACCTATGGTCACAAGTTTGAATCACTCTTAGTTAAATTATTTAAATTTTTTTTTCGTTTAATTAATTTATACATTTACATTTACATTTAGTCATTTAGCTGACGCTTTTATCCAAAGCGACTTACAAGTTCTGTACGACAAGCCATCAGGAAGGGCACAACTCTATCAGCTGAGCAACAATGTTCATCAAAGTGTTGAGTGCTACAGTGTAGGTTAGTTTATTAGGACAAGTGCATGACAGTACGGTTAGTTAGGGTTAGATTTTTTTTTTATGACCCTCCCGGAGCTTGGATAGGAGTAGGTCTGAGGCGGCCAGAAGATGCAGAGCGTAGGGGTCTTGAGGGTGTGTAGTTAGAGACCATTGACCGGAGGTAGGCGGGAGCGGTTCCCTTTGCCGCACGGTATGCTAGGTCGAGGGCCTTGAAGCGGATTCGTGCAGCAATGGGGAGCCAGTGCAGGTCCCTAAGAAGTGGGGTGACATGGGCCGACTTCGGTAGGTTTGAGATCAGGCGGGCCGCTGCGTTCTGAATGAGTTGAAGAGGCTTAGTGGCAGTGGCCGGGAGGCCAGCGAGCAGTGCGTTGCAGTAGTCGAGGCGGGAGATGACTGTTGATTGGACGAGGAGTTGGGTGGCTTCTTTTGTCAGGAAGGGGCGGATCCTTCTGACGTTGCTCAGGAGGAATCGGCAGGTTCTGGTCGTCGCTGCGATGTGAGCAGAGAAGTTCAACTGGTCGTCGAGGACAACACCAAGGTTCTTGGCGGTCGGGGACGCAGTCACAGCTGCATTCGCGACTGTGATTGAAAGGTCGGTTAGGGGGGAGGATTTGGCCGGCAGGTGGAGCAATTCTGTTTTGCTTAGGTTCAGTTTGAGGTGGTTGGTCGTCATCCAGGCAGAGATGTCGGACAGACAGGCCGAGATCCGCTCAGACACGTGGATATCTGAGGGAGGGAAGGAGAGGAAGAGTTGAGTATCGTCGGCATAACAATGGTAGGAGAAGCCATGAGACGTGATAATGTTACCCAGTGATTTAGTGTAGAGGGAGAAGAGAAGGGGTCCTAAAACCGAGCCCTGGGGGACACAATTTATCATCTCTCTATATTAACGTAACTAGCTATTAGGAGTTTTTCATTGTTCAAGAGTGGATATATGTTGCAGAACATGCCTGTTAATTACCTTTTAAATAGCTGTTATGTGGTTAGGGTATGTATGTTTTTTTTTAAATAAATGCCCAGTCTTGTGCTTTGTCACAACCTGTCAATCTGTTCTGTTATTGGTCCATGATGGCAATAAGTTGATGATTTTTACAGCCTAATCTAAAACAGATTTTTTACAACAAACGCGATCACGGAAGGTGACAACCCTAACATGTCATGTTGTGTCACAACAGAATGAGTAGGTGAGTGTTAGGCCTACAGAAAGTGTAATCTATTGATTGACCGCGACCTAGTCAATTCGGTAGAAGAGTCTGGTGGGCGAGATTATGCATGACCAGCCTGTGATCTAAATATTACCTATGTGTTGATGGAATCACGTTAATATAGAGAGATGAAAACAATACAATACGTTATTTCAATTGATATGAATAGCTAGTTACGTTAATATAGAGAGATGAACGTTATTTCGATTGATATGAATAGCAAGTTTTCGTTAATATAGAGAGATGATAAATTAATTAAACGTAAAAAAAAATGAACTAAGAGTGATTCAAACGTTTATTTTGTACATTATCGAACGTTAACACGAACCAAAACTAACGTTACAACTAACCTAAAGTTAGTTTAGGTTCGTGTTAACGTTAGATAATGTACAAAATAAACGTTTTCCGCTGCTATAAACGTCGCACTTTTATTTTGAAAACCCCAGAAAGGAAGTCATTATATGCTTTACCATCCTGTTCTGTGTTAGCTCCGGTTAGCTCAGAGCGTCCAGTAGTTAGTAGTATATTATCAATACCAGCCATTGGATTACTGTTTTCTAAATTGGGGAGGCTTTTAATCATCAAGGTAAGAGGATTTTAAGTCATGGTATCCATAAACTTCAATCGGTTCGGATCCTTTGAATGAATGAGAATGTCAACAATCACGACGACACGTTGAAATCACTGACTGCGCTCAGAGAGGAGTGGTTAGGCAAAAAAATGTTCGAGTATATTTGCTTATAAAGCGTAATTGTCTAATTCAATTATTTTTTATTTCTCCACGTGGTGAATACACAGGTCACAACATGTTTACATGAACGTTTTGGAGTTGTATTTGGAGTGTATTTCGTGACTGTATACAGTGTAAGGGAACGTCAGGCTCCGGATCTCCCCCACTTCCAGTGATGAAGCTCCGGATCTCCCCCACTTCCAGTGATGAAGCTAAGCTACGCTAACGGAGCGACTGTTCCCAAAGCTAAATGCACGCACAGAGACAAAAAAGGTATGTATCTTCTTGTCTAACTCCAGGGAAGATGTTAAATAAGCTAATTTCCCAAAATGTTGGAGTTTTCCTTTAAATAAGGGGATTGTATAAGTAACCAAGAAGGCCAGAGTCAGAACTCAGGAGGCAGTGAGTGCATCACAGAGGGGGGCCTAGTCGGGAAGTAGCAGCATTAGCTACACTTCATGATGGTGCTTTGTTGTGGTTAGGTTTTAGGTTTAAATTTATTAGGTTGGATAGGGTGGTGAGGTTAGGGCTGGGTATTGTTTTGTTTATCCTGGGTTTATGTTTATTTTTGTTTTATTGTTATTGTTTTCTTTTATTTGCCGGGTTCTTGCTTTATTTGGCCCAGTCGCTGGGTTGTACAGGAGGTGGCGGTATGCGCCTTTCTGTGGTTGCAACCCGACATTAAGTCCAAGGAAGAAGAAGAAGAAGATTGAACAGTTAGGCAGCAATACGCCAAAAGGTGTCTAGACTGCCGGAAATTCTCAAGAAGAAGAAGAAGGTGTGTGGACTTGATTGCCACCTGATTGGTGTCAAGTGTGCAGTGCCTTTAAGTAGGCTTGGTTTCCTGATGTTTCCTAAAATGTGAGTAATTAAAGACATCTATATTTGAATACTGCATTTGTTTGCTCGGTCTTTGACACTTTTGGATGTAATTTACATGGAGATCTCCACTGCTCAGATGGTTGGAGTTGGGCAATCCAACATTGAACCATGGGCCTCAGCGGCGGAGAAGGTAAAGGCCATGATCTAGCGGTGAAGCGGCGTCGGGATGCTGGTCCTGAGGGGTCCTGAGGGGTCCTGGGGTGGGAGTGGGGCAGGACATGTCTTTTGTGGTTTCTGTGATAATTAGATTTTTATATTCTGTATTTATTTATTATTCTTGGAGTACTGTCCTGTGATGAGGATCAGGAGAAAAGGATGTGGAGGAGGCCTTGGTCAATATGGTGATTGAGGATTCACAGCCCTTTACTATTGTGGAGGACAAAGGGTTCAGAAAGCTGGTTGGCGCTTTGAATCCTACCCATGTTCTCCCCACAAGACGGGTGCGTATGTGAGCACATGAATCATTCTACCCATTTTCCCATATGTGCCATTCTAAGAGTGTTCTCTTCTTTCCTTTTAGGCTTTGAAAGCTATAGTGGAGGACCGATGCAAGGAGAAAGCCTGTGTCTAAGGCAACCGCAGGTAATTTAACAATGGATATGTGGACTTCCATCAACACTGATGCATATCTAGCGGTGACATGCCATTTCATAGATGCAAGCACCACTTTGCATTCTTTTTTAGGGGTGCTGCATTTCCCTGACACACATACTGCTGTAAATTTGGCAAACGTCAAAGCAGAAATTGTCGGAGTGGGTCATGACTTGCATTTTGATGGCGCAGCAAATATGTGTGCTTGTACGAGGGCGCTTAATTTGCGTCACACAATTTGTGTGGCGCATACTTTAAATGTAATGATTTAAAAAAGGCTCTTGATCAAAACACTGTCTGACATCTGGGCAGAAGGAAGATAGTGGGCTATTTCAAGAGCAGCACCACTGCAAAGGTGAGTTCCTTATTTCATTGCAATATTCTAAATGATTCCGTTTTGTTTTTAAGTTGCTGCTGCAGTGACTCTTGAATTAATCCGTTTTTGTTGGCAAATTTTATAGGAGAGACTGACACGGGTGCAGAATCAAATGGGCTGGCCGACGCGGAAGCTGATCCCAAGGGGTGGATACACTCTGGAACAGCACATGCTCCAGCGTCTGTATGACCTCAGGGAACCTGTAGGGGCAGCTCTGCCAGGCCTACACCCTCTCCCCTCCCACCTTACACTAACCAAGCTCCTGACCTGATGGACTACACTAACCAAGCTCCTGACCTGATGGACTACACTAACCAAGCTCCTGACCTGATGGACTACACTAACCAAGCTCCTGACCTGATGGACTACACTAACCAAGCTCCTGACCTGATGGACTACACTAACCAAGCTCCTGACCTGATGGACTACACTAACCAAGCTCCTGACCTGATGGACGAACTCTTCCGCGTTTTATGTTGTGCTGTGTTTATGTATGTATTGCTGGGAATGGGGGTAAATGGTACCAAACTGGTACCAAAAAACGTGCCCACATTACACCAGTCCTAGCGGCACGGTGGTGTAGTGGTTAACACTGTCGCCTCACAGCAAGAAGGTCCAGGGTTCGAATCCCGCTTGGGGACCAGGTTTCCATGATGCCAGTTACCCAGGTGGGGTATCTCCCAGGCCTTTCTGTGTGGAGTTTGCATGTTCTCCCCGTGCTCGCAAGGGTTTCCCCCCCGATAAGATAAACCCAATGGAAAAACATGCACAACAACAAGATCGCTAACACTGTGGCGTCCTTGACGAAGACGGACAGGAGCACTTGGATTGGTCCCCTGGCGTGGCTCACGTTGACGCCTGTCTGCTCCCGGCTGCCCTTGGGGGGGAAGGACGATGGGATGGGTTAATCGCAGATACGAATTGCATGCATGCATCGCATGTGTGCCAATTGATGACCTCGGAGCAGGTCCTAAATTATTATTATTATTATTCACTCCACTGGCTCCCTGTCCATTTAAGCATTGATTTTAAATGATTGCTGACTGTTTTTAAAGCACTACACGGGCTGGCTCCATTGTACCTGGCTGAGCTCCTGCACCACCACACCCCATCCAGATCCCTAAGGGCTGCTGACCAGGACCAGGCTCAAAACCAGGGGAGACGGGAGCCTTCGCTGCTGCTGCCCCTCTGCTCTGGAACAGCCTCCCCCCACATAAAATCTGCCCAAAACTAGGGATGCACCGATCCGACTTTTTTAGTCCCGATACCGATACCTGGGTTTGGGTATCAGCCAATACTGATACCGATCCCATTGTCCAATTTTGTTAAAAAAAAATTTATCCACGTTTTTTTTTTTTATATTATATATTTTGTTTTTAAGAATTGTAAAGGATCACAAGTGTTTTTGATTTGTTGTAAACAAAGACAGAAAATAAACTTCATTCAATTAATAAACTGTATGCCTCACTGTCACTGTGTGGAAGAGACTGGGATCATTCTTTTGTGCAAGGCAACATCAGGATTGACTTAACATTACTTTCCTAACTTAGTGAAACTAAATGTAACAAATTAACACATAGATATAAATGTACTGAATGGTTATTTCTTATATTTATTATAATTAAAAAAAATAAATAATCCTATATATATATATTTTTTTTTTTACCGATACCCGATCCAGCTATTTTACTGATATCAGCGGCCGATACCGATACCAATATCGGATCGGTGCATCCCTACCCAGAACCTAGAGGCTTTTAAATCGCACCTCTTTTCCCTGGCCTTTGACCAGAGTTAGCCTGCCACTTGTACACTACGTTTACTGTTACTCTGGACTTTTTATCTATTTTCTTGTCTCTTTTATATTTCACCTTGCTCATGTTTTCTTAAATGTACAATATATTTTTCTGTCATTTTAGTGTATTTTACTGTGTTTTTATCATGTCCTACCTGTGAAGCACTTTGGTTGGCTTTTAGTCATTGTAAATGTGCTATAAAAATAAAGCTGACTTGACTTGACTAAATGTATCTACCGGTACAGTATGTTCCTGTTTCATGTATATCTAGAGCTTCAACCACTCTGTACTGAAATACGAATACCACCAGCCTGGTTGTGTGGCAATAAAAGTATCTTTTAATCGCTCCACTCTCATCAGAGCAGTATATGCAATCATTGCAGAATGCCTCAAGTGCTGTCCCCATTCAACGATGCCACAGTTGAGCTGTCGGAGAAGTGTGTCATTTGATCAATTGGCTGTCTGTAGCTGTCTATGCTACACCACGCACTGGAGGAGGACATGGGTAATGTCCAAACTCCAGAGAGCACCGCAATGGCTGAGTGTGAGGAAACAGTTGAGGGAGAAGCTAACTATAATTTAGCAAACTATGAGCATCACCTGGCGACACTGCTGGATCGTGTCCCTGACGACACTGCTGGATCCTAGGTTAAAAAAGATGGGATTCTTTAGCCACAACAAAGGCAGAGAAGAGGGGTCACGTCTGAATGCGCTGTGTATAATCGGAAACGGCGTGTCTTCTTCCTTGTCATCACAACTACCCATATCAGAAGCTTCTCAGCCTGTGACTCAAGGAAATGGACAGACACATTCTACTTGTGTTATTGGATCCGTTTGTCTATCCTAGGTAGCAAACTGTGGCGTCGTTTGGACACCACAGCCCTGGAGACCAGGGTCCAGAAGTACCTGTGTGAGTTGAACATCGACAGACTGGAGAATCCCTGGAGTACTGGGAAGGGCAAAATAATGTGTATCCTGGGCGCCCCAGTGCCGAACCACATAGCACGGCCGACCCGGGTTCGATTCCCGAACCCGTCGTTATTTGCCGAATGTCTTCCCCCCACTCTGTCTCCCATTCCTCCTCTGTCTCTCTCTACTGGACTGCCCAGTAGAATAAATAAAGCGATAAAACGCCAAAAAATATATAAAAAAAATAAAATAGAAAATGTGTATCCTAACTTATAAAAACGTGCCGTCATGTTTCTGTGTACCCCAGCTTCATCTGTGCCCTGTGAAAGGGTATTTTCCAAAGCAGGCGAAATCCTGACAAAAAAAATAAACCGCCTGAGCCCCAGTACTGTGGAAAGGTTGCTTTTTTTTTTTTTTTTTTGTTAAGTGAGTGGAAGCTCTGTCCCCTCCGTCAGACAAATATTAATGAATAGAATGTCCCTGTCATTGTCAGAAAAACACACTATATTAATAGAATGTTGTAACACAAGTACTCTCTCCTCTGTCCCTGCCACCATTCTGTCAGAAAAACACACTACATTAATGAATATAATGTAACACAAGCACTCTCTCCTCTGTCCCTGCCATCATTCTGTCAGAAATACAGACAATTCAAAGCTTCACACCAAAGCCATGGTATCGTAATCATTCTGCCTGTTTCACATTTATTGTCCACTTGATGGTACAGTAGAGCAAATGAACCACCATGAAGCTCCGGCACATGAGTGAAACTATTGGATGGAAAGCTTCAACGCTTCGTGAAGCTTCATCTCGCTAGCTGTAGTGCTTTTGGTTTCTTGTTTATTTTCAACTGCTAGGCAGTGGTGGTTATTTTGGGTCTTTCCCCATTTCCTTTATCCTGGTGTTTTGTGTTTTCTATAGCTTTTATTGTGTTTCCCCCCGCCCTATATCATCGCTCTGTGATTCCAGTGGTTACCCTGCTGTGGTAACTTTAAGATTTCCCCCCTTTTGTGTGTGTCTCCATGTCCTACACCCCCCTCCCCAATCCTGACAAATCCCAGTACACAGTACCACTGTGTCTCTACACTTTCTTATTTCTAGTTTTAATATGATCAGTCCTCGGTGGCCTTGGTAGTCACCTGGTATCCTTTAGGGGGCAGAACGTCTGGAGGAAACTCAATGACCTCCTCCGGTCCCGGCAGTCCAGGTAGACCCTGCTCACCCTGTTAAGAGACACAGGACGGGTAAACATCAATACAGACAGACAACTCCATAGAGACAACGGCAAGGTAGGTTATATCAAATCTGCAACAGATCATAACCGACTGTTGCACCTGCTGACTGCCTCCCGATCTCACGCATAGCCCTCACTCTTCTCTCGCCCCCCCCTCGCCTACCTCCCTCCTTCTCCCCCTTTCTTCTCTCTCTCCCTCTGGTTCTCACTCTCCCTTTCTCCTTTTCCCTCTCTCTCTTTCCTTCTCTCCCTTATTTATTGTCATTTTCCTTGGATACTATTGCTACTGTAATTAGCAATACAAAAGGCCTTTGCTTTTTGGTCAGGCTGCTTTTGTATATTACTTGCTTGCCTGGGTAAATAAAGGCTAGATAAAGTAATATATATATATAAATATAAATTCCGGCAGATCAACCTGCTGAATGTTGAAGGGAAGGTCTTCTTTAGCATTGTTGCTAAAAGGATGACAACATACCTGAAGCAAAACAACTTGATTGACACATCTGTGCAGAAGGCCGGCATTCCTGGTTTCTCAGGATGCTTGGAACATACAAGCATGATATGGCACCAAATCCAATCTGCCAAAAGGGAAGGAAGAGACCTGCACGTCTTATTCCTGGACCTAGCCAACGCTTTTGGATCCGTCCCCCATTCTCTCATCTGGACAGCCTTCAACTTCTTCCACATCTCAAATACCATCACAAACCTGGTGAGAAATTACTTCCAAGATCTGCAATTCTGTATCAAAACAACAGAATACACAACATCATGGCAATCTTTGGAAGTGGGAATAATGGCTGGATGTACCATCTCCCCACTAGCCTTCACCATGGCAATGGAAGTGGTCATTCGAGCTTCCAAGTGGGTTGTGGGAGGAGAACGTCTGCAATCTGGACAGCGTCTACCTCCTATTCATGCCTACATGGATGACATGACCACCTTGACCTCAACCATAGCATGCACCAAACGTCTGCTGGGAAAGCTTCATGCCAACATTACATGGGCACGGATGAAGTTCAAACCCAGCAAATCCAGGAGCATATCCATTGTCAAGGGAAAACTCGTGGACCAGAGGTTCCACATCAAGGATACACCCATTCCTTTGGTGTCAGAACTGCCAGTCAAGAACTTGGGGCGATGGTACAACGCGAGCCTCAAAGACTCAGACCAGAGTGATCAGCTGAGGGAAGAAACCATCAAAGGCCTTGTCAGCATAGACAAGACCTTGCTCCCTGGAAAGCTGAAACTCTGGTGCCTGCAGTTTGGATTGCTTCCCCGCCTGATGTGGCCTCTAACGGTCTACGAGATCCCCATGACCAAAGTCGAGAAGCTGGAGAGGACAGTCAGTTCATGCGTCAAGAAGTGGCTTGGCCTCCCGCGTTGCCTCAGCAACATCGGCTTGTATGGACACAGGGCCCTGGAATTGCCTGTCTCTAGCCTCATAGAGGAGTTTAAATGCACCAAAGTGAGGCTGAACATGACCCTGACCAAGTCTCAAGATGAAGTGATCCGAGCGGCTGCTCCCAGACTGGCAACTGGGAGGAAATGGATCCCATCTGAGGCCGTACAGCAAGCAAAATCTGCTCTCAGGCATGGAGACATTGTAGGACAGGTGCAGCATGGAAGAGGTGGGTTTGGACTTGGGACAAGTCGACCCACATGGCACAAGGCAACATCAACCCAGAGGAGAAAGCTGGTGGTGGCTCAGGTTCGGCAACAAGAGGAGGCAGACAGATGCGCAAAGGCAGTCTCACAGTCCAAACAGGGCCAATGGACTAACTGGGAAAACCTGGAGCATCGTAAGCTCACATGGAAGGATCTTTGGGAGATGGAAGGAAGCCAAATCAGCTTCATCATCAGAGCCACCTATGATGTTCTCCCCAGGCCCAAGAACCTAAACCAGTGGTTTGGAGAAGATCCTTCTTGTGTGCTTTGCAAAACCCCCGCAACACTGAGGCACATCCTCACCGGCTGCAAAACCAGTTTGTCCCAAGGGCGCTACACCTGGAGACACAACCAGGTCCTAAGACAACTGGCAATCACCCTGGAAGGAAGGAGAACTACCAACAATGCCCTCCCTCCCCCAATGCCTAGACACTCAAACACCACTTCTTTTGTAAGAGCAGGACAGCTCCCAGCAAAGCCATCTGCAAGAGTGGAGGCAACCCTCCTGGACACTGCCCGGGATTGGAGAATGCAGGTTGACTTGGACCAGAAACTAATCTTTCCGCCTGAGATAATTACAACTAACCTCAGGCCGGACCTGGTCTTGTGGTCAACCTCCCAGAAGTCTGTATTCATTGTGGAACTAACTGTACCATGGGAGGCTGCAGTTGGTGAAGCATATGAACGCAAACGACTGAAGTACTCCGACATAGCAGCCGAGGCAGAACAACGCGGCTGGCATGCCCAGGTGCTTCCGGTGGAGGTTGGTTCTAGAGGATTTGTTGCCATGTCCACAACCAAGCTTCTTAAGGGGATGGGAGTGCGAGGACAGGCATTCTGACAAGCTGTCAAAACACTGTCAGAGGCTGCCGAACGAAGCAGCAGATGGCTATGGATTAAGAGAAAGGACCCCAATTGGGCTGCAAAATGACCATCAAGGGGTAAAAGCAGAGGGGGGCACACCTGGGACGCCAGGTGTTGCCGTTGAGCCCTTCGGAGGTGTGGTGGGCCTGTCAACGAAACACCAATGAAGGAGGGTGCCCACCTGAAGACCCCAGTGAAGCTTTTACCACTACCCCATTCAAAAAAGTGCTGATTATCTAAGGGATTGTAATATCTAGTCCTATAAGCTCAACTGATAAGCTGGAGAAATCCAGTGACTGCTGTGAAAGTGCAGCTGACAACAAGGGAAAGACCATGTGACGGCTTGGAAAGACAGCTGACAGGAAGGAAAGACCCCAACGGGGCTGTCATGGACTAGCTATCCATGATGGCAGGCTCCGTCGCTTAATTAAGTGCACAAAAGCCACCCCTCATTGCTACGAAAAGTCTAAAGAGAAAAACACCCCTAGAGTCTGCGAGAGCGGGGGCGGAAGATGACTCATCGGCTGACCACCCGGTAACTGACCCTGGAATGAACATGACGACGAACCAGATAATCGGCACATCAACTGAAGGACGGGAGCACAGAGTATGTAGCTGTGGCTGGTCCAAGGTAACATCCATCAGAGGCCTACGAATACATCAAGGCCGGATGAAGTGCTTGAAGAAAGTGAGGCCGGGACCTCGCATTGACCATTATCTTCTGAGAGAAAGGTCAAGTCAGGCGAGTGAAGCTCAGCGGCAGGATTTACCCCACTGTCCACCGAGCATCAGTACCCCAGTGGCTGAAAGTAATTCAAGCACATCAGAGAACTTGGAACCAAGTCACTTGCAACCTTCTTTGGAGAAGAACATGCAAGGCCACAGACCTCATGTGAAGTGGCCAAAGTCCAGCAGCAAGAAAGAGTGGGCGACAATCGATGCAGACCTGATAAAAATCCTGGACGGAATCAAAGGAACAGTGGAAAATGGATAAAATGGGAGATCTGATCTACTTCTATGGAGCAGAAAGGTTCGGAACAAAAGAGACAGGAAAGAAGGACATGACACCAACAACCCCTCCCAAGTCCAGAAGGCAGCAAGAAATCCAGCGCCTTGTCAAAGAGAGAAGGGACTTGAGGAAGCAATGGAAGAGAGCCTCATTGGAGGAAAGAGTGGGCATCGACCTCCTGCAAACAGACCTGAAGGGACGCCTGGGAAGACTGCGGAGAGCTGAAAACCTCAGGACTCTACGCAAGAGGAAGGAAAGAGCGAGAACATCCTTCTACAAGGATCCCTTCAGATTTGTGAAAGGACTCTTCACAAAGGAAAAGAGCGGGTCACTTAAGGTGCCAAAGAGGGAGTTTGAGGACCATCTGAAAACAACTCACACAGACAGCAAAAGATATGAACAGAGGGAACTACCACCAGACATGCCACCAATTCCTCAACCAGAACACCAGCTGGATGACTGTCCTCCAAGGTGGAGGGAGGTTGAGGAAGCAGTGAGGAAGGCAAGGGCAGCTTCAGCTCCAGGACCAAATGGAGTTCCATACCGGCTGTATAAAAACTCCCCAAATATCTTATGCTATCTGTGGAGGAAAATGAAGGTGATGTGGACAAAGCAAACCATCCCAAAAGCGTGGTGAAGAGCAGGGGGAGTAGTAATCCCCAAGGAGAAGGATGCCTCAAACATTGATCAATTCCGGCAGATCAACCTGCTGAATGTTGAAGGGAAGGTCTTCTTTAGCATTGTTGCTAAAAGGATGACAACATACCTGAAGCAAAACAACTTGATTGACACATCTGTGCAGAAGGCCGGCATTCCTGGTTTCTCAGGATGCTTGGAACATACAAGCATGATATGGCACCAAATCCAATCTGCCAAAAGGGAAGGAAGAAACCTGCACGTCTTATTCCTGGACCTAGCCAACGCTTTTGGAATTCTCTCATCTGGACAGCCTTCAACTTCTTCCACATCTCAAATACCATCACAAACCTGGTGAGAAATTACTTCCAAGATCTGCAATTCTATATCAAAACAACAGAATACACAACATCATGGCAATCTTTGGAAGTGGGAATAATGGCTGGATGTACCATCTCCCCACTAGCCTTCACCATTTCGAGCTTCCAAGTGGGTTGTGGGAGGAGAACGTCTGCAATCTGGACAGCGTCTACCTCCTATTCGTGCCTACATGGATGACATGACCACCTTGACCTCAACCATAGCATGCACCAAACGTCTGCTGGGAAAGCTTCATGCCAACATTACATGGGCACGGATGAAGTTCAAACCCAGCAAATCCAGGAGCATATCCATCGTCAAGGGAAAACTCGTGGACCAGAGGTTCCACATCAAGGATACACCCATTCCTTTGGTGTCAGAACTGCCAGTCAAGAGCCTAGGGCGATGGTACAACGCGAGCCTCAAAGACTCAGACCAGAGTGATCAGCTGAGGGAAGAAACCATCAAAGGCCTTGTCAGCATAGACAAGACCTCGCTCCCTGGAAGGCTGAAACTCTGGTGCCTGCAGTTTGGATTGCTTCCCCGCCTGATGTGGCCTCTAACGGTCTACGAGATCCCCATGACCAAAGTCGAGAAGCTGGAGAGGACAGTCAGTTCATACATCAAGAAGTGGCTTGGCCTCCCGCGTTGCCTCAGCAACATCGGCTTGTATGGACACGGGCCCTGGAATTGCCTGTCTCTAGCCTCATAGAGGAGTTTAAATGCACCAAAGTGAGGCTGAACATGACCCTGACCGAGTCTCAAGATGAAGTGATCCGAGCGGCTGCTCCCAGACTGGCAACTGGGAGGAAATGGATCCCATCTGAGGCCGTACAGCAAGCAAAATCTGCTCTCAGGCATGGAGACATTGTAGGACAGGTGCAGCATGGAAGAGGTGGGTTTGGACTTGGGACAAGTCGACCCACATGGCACAAGGCAACATCAACCCAGAGGAGAAAGCTGGTGGTGGCTCAGGTTCGGCAACAAGAGGAGGCAGACAGATGCGCAAAGGCAGTCTCACAGTCCAAACAGGGCCAATGGACTAACTGGGAAAACCTGGAGCATCGTAAGCTCACATGGAAGGATCTTTGGGAGATGGAAGGAAGCCAAATCAGCTTCATCATCAGAGCCACCTATGATGTTCTCCCCACGCCCAAGAACCTAAACCAGTGGTTTGGAGAAGATCCTTCTTGTGTGCTTTGCCAAACCCCCGCAACACTGAGGCACATCCTCGCCGGCTGCAAAACCAGTTTGTCCCAAGGGCGCTACACCTGGAGACACAACCAGGTCCTAAGACAACTGGCAATCACCCTGGAAGGAAGGAGAACTACCAACAATGCCCTCCCTCCCCCAATGCCTAGACACTCAAACACCACTTCTTTTGTAAGAGCAGGACAGCTCCCAGCAAAGCCATCTGCAAGAGTGGAGGCAACCCTCCTGGACACTGCCCGGGATTGGAGAATGCAGGTTGACTTGGACCAGAAACTAATCTTTCCGCCTGAGATAATTACAACTAACCTCAGGCCGGACCTGGTCTTGTGGTCAACCTCCCAGAAGTCTGTATTCATTGTGGAACTAACTGTACCATGGGAGGCTGCAGTTGGTGAAGCATATGAACGCAAACGACTGAAGTACTCCGACATAGCAGCCGAGGCAGAACAACGCGGCTGGCGTGCCCAGGTGCTTCCGGTGGAGGTTGGTTCTAGAGGATTTGTTGCCATGTCCACAACCAAGCTTCTTAACACTTTGATTGCCCAAGGTTAAATTCATGATATACCATCCCTTGCCAGCTCTATTTAACATGGAGAAGTTCCCCTTCTTTGCAGGGCTATAACTTTTTAAATTCTATTGCTAGATTTCCATTATTAGGGCCCATTCAATGTCCTATATGTATTGTTCATGGTGTAGCAACGTTAAACTTTTTCATTCACATATTCATACTAAAATATGGTCTAAAGTATAAGTATGTTTTCATCTCTTTCTGCAGCTTTCTCCAGAACGTGATTTATAGCCCCAAATGCATTATATTGATGATCAAATACAGTTTGGTAGGAATCTGTGCAAGATCAAAAATTTCAACTGGACGTACTTCTAGAATTTACTACACGTCATCTGATGTTGACCGGATGGGCGAGGGGGCGTTTATAATTCCGTGGGCAACGTTATACCATTCATCTAATGTGGGTCATATGTTCATCATAGCAGTTTATATCGAACACGGTAATACTACATGCTAAAACTCACCCCAGTCTCCTCGGGCCGTTGGGCGATCAGCGTGGAGTAGACAGTTTTCGATTATGGGATGTTGAAATGCCCGATCTATTTCCAGGTTGTATAATAGTATATACGTCCAAATCATGTTGTTTTTTCGAGTTATTTCCACCGATCGATGTTCACTGTGTGAAGACAGAGTCTCTCTAACATTAGCGAGTGCCCGGACCCCATATGGAGTGAGTCCTGCCGGTTCAAAGGTTGATATCCGGTTTCGATTATCCGGTTTCGATCTGCCGATCGGCCACCAGATGGCGCTCTTGAACCGCTAGAGGGTTGAGAGGAGATCAGCACTGTGTGTCAAGGCTCTGGAATGGAAATATGATTTCGATCACAGATTTTTGAAATATTACAATAGCACAATTACACAAAAATCCAAAACAAAATCAAAGACGACCTTGATAGGTGGGCAAAACTTAAAAACTCAGTACAGGCACGGATATCAATAGTTAAGATGGATGTACTACCTAGAATCAACTTCTTCAGTTCAATGCTACCGTTACCCCCTCCAGAGGGTTACTGGAAAAGATTACACTCCTCCACATACAAATTTATTTGGAATAACAAACCACCACGTATAAAAAGATCCACCGCACAGAGAAATAAAGCAGACGGTGGATTGGCATTTCCAGATTTTTTCCACTATTTTAAGGCGTACACATTAAGACCATTGACAACATGGTTTGACCCCCAAGCATTAGTATCCTGGAGAAAATTAGAAGAAAACATAGTAGCCCCACATAGACTGAAGGACATAGCATACACTAAACTACCAATCAAGCATTGTGAACGGAAATTTGGCCCCATAATTACCCATGCGATCCGGATATGGCGTGAAACACAAAAATAATATCCTAACCCACAAAAATGGCACAATCATACTCCCTTATTCAATAACAATGCACTCTTAATTGAAAAACGACCTATAAGATTCCCTATATGGGAAGAGCAAGGCATACACTCATTAGGGGATGTTTTTAACAAACAGGGTTTTTGTAGTTATGGAGAAATATGCAAAAAATGTAATCTCACCATGTCCACATGGCTTTTTTACATACAGTTACGGCTATGTTTGAAGTCTCACGGTGTTCCATTAGACATACCAATTGAACACCACAGATACCACAAATTCTTCTATGAAAGAGAGACATCGAGAGGTTTTGTTTCAGATTTTTATCATCAATTACTAACGTCCTCGTATGAAACCCTCCAACTAGACTCTGTCTGGAGGAGGGATATACCAGACCTGGAAAGTGACTTTGATTGGCAAGGAGCCTGGGCAAATGTCCGACTTACATCAAGGAACCCGGACCATCAACAAATCAATCTTAACTATATTCACAGGACATACTTGACTCCTATAAGACTGAACAGAATGGGTCTTAAACAAGACTCCAAATGCTCCCAATGTACAAACGGGGACGAAGGGACATGTATGCACATGTATTGGGACTGCCTACCAGTTAAGACATTCTGGAAAGATGTGACCCAACAATTATCAAAACTCGTATCTTGGAATATACCTGTACACCCCTCTGTATTACTATTGAATGATGTTTTTGAGTTTGCAGTAAATCCACAGCTAAAGAGATTGGTTTTATCGGGTATCACAGTAGCTAAAAAGCTGATCGCATCACGCTGGTTTCAACCGGAAAAGATTTGCCGGAAAGTTTGGTTTCTTACATATCTCGGTGTGATTTATCAAGAAATATCTACAGCAAGAATTCTGGGTCTCAATGAATCCAAAATGTCAATGTGGTTAGAAGTGGTGGAGAGAATAAAAGCTAGCTTATAATGGTAGTGTCTGGTTAGGAGCGAGGGATAATGGAGGTACTATCCAAAGAGGGGTCCGGGAGGGGGGGGTTCGAGCTGGAGCATATGTGTGTAGGTTTTTAGATAACAGGTATTAGGGGTATATCCTGTATAAGACATTGATATAAATGGTAATTTCGTTGGATATACACTGTATATTAATGCTTGTGTATCTTATCGTGTGTTGTCATGTTTGTTTATATGTGTGTTTAAAAAAAAAAAAAAAATGCAAAAAAAAAAAAAAAAAAGATTTTTGAAATATTGATATCAAAGACGAGTTACGGCGTCCTCGGCAACTTGAGCATGGCGGGGAATGACGAGTTCCGGCGTTTTCGGCAGTTAAAGTGTTAAGGGGATGGGAGTGCGAGGACAGGCATTCCGACAAGCTGTCAAAACACTGTCAGAGGCTGCCGAACGAAGCAGCAGATGACTATGGATTAAGAGAAAGGACCCCAATTGGGCTGCAAAATGACCATCGAGGGGTAAAAGCAGAGGGGGGCACACCTGGGACGCCAGGTGTTGCCGTTGAGCCCTTCGGAGGTGTCGTGGGCCTGTCAACGAAACACCAATGAAGGAGGGTGCCCACCTGAAGACCCCAGTGAAGCTTTTACCACTACCCCATTCAAAAAAGTGCTGATTATCTAAGGGATTGTAATATCTAGTCCTATAAGCTCAACTATATATATATATATATATATATATATATATATATATATATATATATATATATATATATATATATATATATATATATATATATATATATATATATATATATATATATATATATATATATATATATATATATAGCACACTTCATACACAGAGGCAATTCAAAGTGCTTTATATAAGGAATAAAATAGATAAAAAGATATTAGAGGAATAAAATCAAAATAGCATACACACACAACCCCCACACATACGGAAACATTGCTCGGCGGTGTCTGTCCATCTCTATCTTTTAAAAAATTTATTTAAAGTTTGTCGACCAGGGTTGATGATATGTCCCATCTCCTCCGTTTTGACGGACAGAAATGTTTTGTTACTGAGGGATACTGTGCTGTACATCACCATCAGTTAGCAAAGCTGTTATCTCTGGAACTACACAATTACGTTAGGTGCCACTGTATCAGGTGCCGGACTGACGGATACAGATGAACAAATGGAGAAAAAGAAAACGCCACACACTGATAAAGAGCTCCCCTGAAAGGTGCTTATGTTCAATCCATATACAGTAGCTCAATCGGGACAAGACAACGAGTACGGTGCACCTGCGTACCATAGCCCAGGCAGACAGGTGAGCTGCCAGGCAGGTGATAATTGCACATTGACATGGATAGATAACAGACGGACAATGAATGATCCCTTTGGTACCCGAGCAGCCAAAGCACTGAGGTAGACTGTGAAAGTCATTATAGACAAATACATAGAAAACCCTGAGTGATGTTAGGAGGAAGATGGACACAAATGAAAACGAATCATAATCAATACAGTATGTCCACAGGATGGGGGGCTGACTGTGAATCTCAATACACAGAGAAAGATATGGATAGACACTCACCCATTCTCTCTCTCTCTCTTATGCATACAGTACATTATACATAATACACACCCTCGCACAACACAGATACAAAGACATAAACACACACACACACACATCAGGGAAACCAGCTTTACTTACATCGTCACCTTTATCACCTGTCAGCGATCGCCCAGCATCACCCTGAAAAACATCAACAAACATGACAGTGTTGTGTCTCCATGTCTCTGTATGCTTGTCTCCATGTTTCTGTATGCTTGTCTCCATGTCTCTGTATGCTTGTCTCCATGTTTCTGTATGCTTGTCTCCATGTCTCTGTATGCTTGTCTCCATGTCTCTGTATGCTTGTCTCCATGTTTCTGTATGCTTGTGTCCATGTTTCTGTATGCTTGTGTCCATGTCTCTGTATGCTTGTCTCCATGTTTCTGTATGCTTGTGTGTATCCGTCCACGTTTCTGTATGCTTGGGTGTGTGTGTCCATGTTTCTGTATTCTTGGGTGTGTGTGTCCATGTTTCTGTATGCTTGTGTGTGCATGTGTGTGTGTATCCATGTTTCTGTATGATTGTGTGTGTGTGTGTCTCCATGTCTCCGTATGATTGTGTGTGCATGTGTGTCTGTGTCCATGTTTTTGTCTGCTAACAACTACAGTAGCAAGATTCTTTAAGCCAAGGCTGTGTGGAGGAGATAATGCTTCTGGACGATACCTTTAAACCTCTGGAATATTTTAATCTTCTGTATGTAATCTAATTGTTGGATTCAAATAAAATGTGTGTGTGTGGCGCGGCTGCCCCCTCATAGACCATGAATCCATTAATGGGTCTTAGTATTTATGTATGAATTGTATCTTTACAGGGACAGTGCGCATTAATCAACATCACTGTAAACGTGCAATGTTAGCCAAACTGCTCATTTTCAACTAGTCCCTGGGCCATTGGACCAAGACTTTGTTAGTTGCATTTGATCTTTTTTTCCATGTTGAATGAAAGAATACAAGCACATTCTCTGGTAAGCAATAGATTTAAACGTTCTGTTTTAGTGAATGTGGGAAAACTCAACAGATTTATCAATTAACAACATTATTAGACAACAGAGAATTCCTTCAGACGAGGACAGCAGGAACATGTGTGTGGGGCTGGTTCCTGACATGGAGGGTCCTCAGTGAGGTGTGTATGTGTTCCTGGCTGTACAGTACATGTACAGCATGGGATGAGAGGAGACGGGGTGCACTCACTGGTGGTCCTCTGAAGCCTTTGGGTCCCTCTCGGCCCTAAATAGAAAAAACGCACACGCACGCACGCACACACACACACACACACACACACACACACACACACACACACACACACACACACACACACACACACACACACACACACACACACACACACACACACACACACACACACACACACACACACACACACACACACACACACACACACACACACACACACACACACACACACACACACACACAGAAGGTTCCCGGTTCAATTCCAGCTCCTCTCTACAGCTTGTTGAAGTGTCCTTGAGCAAGACACTTAACCCCTAACTGCTCCCGATGAGCAGGTTGCAAGATTGCCTCTGCTGTCGGTGAATGGGTGAATGTGAGGCATAAGTTGTAAAGCGCTTTGGATATAAGCGCTATATATAAATGCAGACGATTTACCAAAACGGAATTCATAAAGATGAACAGAGTACTCAAAAAATATTATTAGAATTTGAATATATGCTGTAACATAACAATATGCTACAATGTAATGTGCTATATACAGTATAACAAAAGAAGATTAGAGGTATAAC
Organism: Notolepis coatsorum; assembly: GCF_963971535.1. Taxonomy (NCBI): domain Eukaryota; kingdom Metazoa; phylum Chordata; class Actinopteri; order Aulopiformes; family Paralepididae; genus Notolepis; species Notolepis coatsorum. Next base: position 44,532,904 of record NC_140177.1, read on the forward strand.
TTCTCACCTGCTGTCCAATGGAACCAGGAAACCCAACTCTGCCCTTCTGCCCAATCCGTCCTGGCAACCCCTGGGAGTGGTTCGGGAAGTGGTTCAGTGTGTGTCACCAGTAGAAAGTCACAGAATAGAGACTGGAAGGATAGCAGCACTTTTCTATAAAAAGCCAGATGCTTCCCCCATAGGCAGCACAGTTGAATTTAGCAGCGAGGACTCAACTGCAAGCAGAGGTTCAAATCAGTGGTCCTCATTCTCGAACATGTTCGTAAGTACCTTTGTAAATATCTTGGTAAAAATGTACAGAAATCCTCCTCAGGATTCCTGAACGCGTGAAACGGTCTCCGTAAGTGGCCAAAATCTTCGCAGGTGGGTTTCCATGAATGAAAAACATCACTCATTCTTAAACTGCAAAGCGCATTCTTGTACACCTGAATTTGCATACAGACACACCCGCCAGCTCCATATAAGGCGAAGGAGGCGTGTGAAAAACAGCAGAGGGTCTGCATTGCATCTGCACCATGCTGATCAATTCAACAGGTAGCGCGGAAGCGATTTACGACTGATCTCAAAATGAGATTAGATTCAAATGTATTGTCATTATACAGCACAAGTACAATACAAGTCAAGTCAAGTCAAGTCAAGTCAAGAGTTTTAATTGTCACGGCATACAGGTATACAATGAAATGCGGCTGGTCTTGCCCGCGACGATGTGCAATACAGTGGTACAACATATAATAGAATCCAATAAAATACAGTGGTACAACATATTAATAGAATCCAATAAAACAGTGCAATAAACAGGTACATGGTGTGCCATCTCGGTATCTGTACATTAGTATTTACAGAGCATATAGGACATGCTAGGTAGCTTTAGTAGTGCAATACACTGTTCCTGATGCTATACTACTTTAAGTGGCCTTTCCTCTGGCCATAAGTGTGCGTGTGTGCGGCATGAGTGTTAAAGTGGCTGCTAGTGTGTGAGCGTGCTCAGCGTGCGTGTCGTGTATGTGCTTGTGTGTGGATAGTTCAGTTTCTGTGTCTCTCAATGTTCATTGTTCAAGGCTCTGATGGCCTGGGGGAAGAAGCTTAGCCTAAGCCTCTCCGTCCTAGTAGCTGGAGTTCGCAGGCGTCTGCCTGACCTCAGCAGCTGGAACAGGCTGTTATTGGGGTGGTGGGGGTCTTTCATTATCCTGCAGGCTCTGGATTTGCACCTCTTGTTGTATAGAGCCTGCAGGGGAGGTAGCGCAATACCCGTGGTACGCTCGGCAGAGCGCACCACTCTCTGTAGGGCCTTCTTGTCCTGTGCCGTGCTGTTCCCATACCAGGCAGTGATGTTTCCGGTCAAGATGCTCTCTACAGCTCCTGAGTAGAAGGACTGGAGTATCTTCCCCGATACTCTGAACTTCCTTAACTGTCTCAGGTGGTAGAGGCGCTGCTTCGCTTTCTTTACTACTGTGTCTATGTGTGTTGACCATGTCAGGTCCTCTGAGATGTGGACCCCCAGGTACTTGAAGCTGCTCACCCTGTCCACGGTAGCCCCGTTAATCGTCAGTGGTGTGTGTGTCTCCTGCTGTCCTCTCCTATAATCCACGATCAGCTCCTTGGTTTTACCAATGTTCAGGAGCAGGCTGTTGTCCTGGCACCAACGTTCCAGTACCTCAACCTCCTCTCGGTAGGCCTTCTCGTTGTTGTCCGAGATCAGCCCCACCACCACTGTGTCGTCGGCGAACTTCACAATGGAGTTGGAGCTGAACTTGGCCGCACAGTCGTTTGTGTAGAGTGAGTACAGCAGGGGGCTTAGAACACAGCCCTGGGGGGACCCGATGCTCAGGGTGATGGTGTTGGAGGTCTGACCCCCCACCCTGACCGCCTGGGGTCTTTCACTCAGAAAGTCCAGTACCCAGGCGCTCAGGATGGATCTGGTTGGATACAACATCCAACCAGAGTGCAAATGTAACAGTAAAGTGCAATAGTAACTGGGTATAAAATATATAAATACTACTGAGTAATTGTGCGTTTTCTTTGGGCCAGGGTGGCCACATGAGCTTGTTAGCGAACCTCTCCAAGCTGTCCAGCATCAGGCACACGTGGCACCGCTGGTGGACGGTGGGTAGCGGTGTACTTGTGGTGTATGATGACAATACATTTGAATCTAATCAAATTGGCAGCCCTGTGTCCACCAGCGCTGCCACGCTGTATTCTCTGACATATTACTGAAGTGATGTGTTTAGTTCTTGAGAAAAATGTTATCTAATAATAGTGACAACATCAAGTAAATCAAATTCATGTTTAATAAAGGCTTTATTCATCCTACATCCGTGCAATTAATCGCTGTCGGACTTGGACAGCAGTCTGTTGTCCGGGCAAGATGAGCAGTGGAATGTTGGACGGGGGGCAGCGCTGTGGACGGGGGGCAGCCTTGTGCCACACGTGCCCATGCCTGTGGCAACACTGTCCAGGCGATGCTGGACAGCCAGGAGAGGGTCGCGAACAGCCAGTAGAGGACCACGGTGGTGATGCAAATGCTTGTTGGAATCTTTCTTCACTGGCTCTTACAATGTATCCAATAAGCAATGTAAAAAGAAAATACAAATAAAACCAACAATAAATAATCGTAAACAAGATGGTATATGGAATATTAATAGCCTAGGCCACTATAGCTACATCCACGCGATTGGGTTCTGTTCTTATTTATTTATTTTCGGACATGGTTCATTGAGTCATGACTATACACTATACAGTATATGTAAAACGTAATTGTTAATGATACAAATATTGTCATATTTATTATCATTATAATTACTTAATTCCACGGATGTCTGTAGGATGGCCCCAAGGACTTCTCCCACAGACAGATGTTGAAAACACGGGCGGACACAGGTCTGTCCTATTTACGTCCGATTTACGGTTCGTAAATCCTACATAAATCCTACAACTAATTTACAATATGAAGCCGTTCGAGAATGCCGAATTACGTAAATCGAGTTATGAAGGAATTACTTGGTAACTTTCATGTATGTCCGTTCGAGAATGAGGACCAGTGTTCTGTTTTAATAGTTGTATTGTTATTTTTATTGATCTAGCTATATTGTGTTGCTTTAATGGGAGTGAAAAACCTACAGTTATGCCAGGTACACCAAGACTCCCAGGTTCCCCCTGTTTAATGATACAATTGAGAACTTAATTAATAATTTATTATGCATTACAGACAAATATTTATTAAATACTAATAATACTAATAATAATAATAATAATAATAATAATAATAATAATAATAATAATAATAATAATAATAATAATAATAATAATAATAACAACAACAACAACAACAACAACAATAATAATAATAATAATAATAATAATAATAATAATAATAATAATAATAATAATAACAACAACAATAATAATAATAATAATAATAATAATAATAATAATAATAATAATAATAATAATAATAATAATAATAATAATAATAATAATAATAATAATAATGATGATGATAATAATAATAATAATAATAATAATAATAATAATAATAATAATAATAATAATAATAATAATAATAATAATAATAATAATAATAATAATAATAATAATAATAACACTAACAATAATTATAATATATAGTGAACATAGTGCTTACAAAACAAAAAATAAATCAATACAACAATAAATCAAAGGAAAACACAGCTATTTAGATACATACTATCTATATAAATAGCAAATATATAAATGCTATGCAAATTATGACATTTAGTGGGTGTGTTGAAAACCAAGCCATTCTTTTTGAGGCACCTCTGCCAAATAGGGACAAAATACTTACAGGAAGGCCTGGCAAGACTGCACCATACAGAGGCTCTCCTTTCATTCCTTTAAGTCCATCTGACCCCTGAGCAGAGGGCAAATACACACAACACACAATCAGAGACAAACAGAGAACGTAATTTATGTTTACAGCTCCTTCTTCCATAAATACTTACTTACTTACCACAGGTAATAGTAAAAAATGTTGACCTCTTCCAGGTAGGCCCTCTCGTCGTTTGCAGAGATCAGGCCCACCACTACTGTGTCGTCAGAAAATTTGATGATTGTGTTGTTACTCCGCTGAGCCACACAGTCATGTGTGTACAGGGAGTAGAGGAGGGGACTCAGAACACAGCCCTGGGGGGCCCCTATGTTGAGGGTGATGGGTAGGTAGGTAGATATATAGATAGGTAGGTAGGTAGGTAGGTAGATATATATTATTTTAGACTATAAATACTGATCAATAGACCTCTCAGGAGAGTAGCTACTCACCAATGTTCCAGGGAACCCGTCGAAGCCAGGCCTACCAGGCAGTCCTGACTTTCCCCTTGTCCCATTGCAGCCATCCAGTCCTGACCAGCCAGGCTCGCCCCCTACTCCATGGTGGCCCTAAATGGTATAGTAATAGTGGTTACAACACAATTATTCCATTATAGAAGCCCTGACATGAGACAATTTCATGTTTACTTTATGACATGGTGGAGTTCTTCAATGGTGATTGAAAAAAATATTAAATAGATTAATCACGTTCAGACTTTATCGATGCATCTGGATTGTTTTAAAACCTTGATGGAGCATTAACCGCAAGTTAATTACATTGTATATATCCATGCACACGTATGTCCACTAGAGGGCATACCAATCACATTTTATACAGGTTACAGCACCATCAACAGAGCATAGGGGGACCTCACTTATCTCACACATATAAAAGAACAAATGTACTATTTACCAAATGCTGTAGCATGGAAAAGGTATATTAATAGTACAGAATTGTTGGATTTTCCTTCATTATTTTGTCCAAACAGTGCAATTGAACAATATTTAACTTGTGTTTCTACATCTTTTACATTATTTTGATCTTATTTGCCTTTGTACGCATGGTGTGGTGCTGTTGACGACGCGATTAAAAGTTTTCTCTTATCTCTGAATCAATAATGATATAAATCTCATGACGTGGTTTACTTACCGGAGAACCATCAATCCCAACAAAACCTGGATTACCAGTCATGCCCTGAAACACAAAATAACATGTTCACCATTAATGCAATCATCAAAGGTTTATAATGGAGATCAGGTATTCATTAGGCTGCACAGGAGTCGACACAGTAACCCAGCACACCATACACAGACATACAGGACTTCACATTCAATGTAAGGGAAGTAGCATACATTCATTAGTTGGTCGACTATACAACAGATGTAATATTCTGCAAATATGGGAAATAATAATCCAGCAGCAGTTAGGCCGCCAATGATTAAAAGCCCATCCCTGAGTGTAAGAAAAGACAATACATAGAATAGACACAACAGAGCTCACAGTACGACGCCTGCCTTCCTCTGCAGCACTTTCATGGAATTATGCAGTATCTCTCTCTCTCTCTCTCTCTCTCGCTCTATCTCTCACACACACACACACACGCACGCACGCACGCACGCCGCACACACACACACACACACACACACACACACACACACACACACACACACACACACACACACACACACACACACACACACACACACACACACACACACACACACACACACACACACACACACACACACACACACACACACACACACACACACACACACACACACACACACACACACACACACACACACACACACACACACACACACACACACACACACACACACACACACACACACACACACACACACACACACACACACACACACACACACACACACACACACACACACACACACACACACACCTACCCTGTCCCCTTTCAGCCCCTCTGGACCCAGTGATCCATCCACGCCGCTCCGTCCCTTCTCTCCCAGAGGCCCTTCTCGGCCCCTTGCACCCATCGGCCCTTGAGGACCCTGGATTCCGTGTTTCCCTACAGCCCCCTATGAGGAAGGAAGAAAGGAAGGAAGGAATACTTTGCCTTGTCTCCACTAGCCAGGGATTAGCCGTGCTGTGGTCTGTCTGGCACACAGTGAGCGTCTCCATTGTCTTTAGAACCTGGCCAAACCATGGCTGGACCTCAGCTGCGACAGCCACTTTTCACAACCTGGTCAGACCTGGCCAAAGCTGGCTGGTGCTACTGTTGTATGATCACGGTTTAGCTTATGTACCACAGTTGGTGGTTGAAAGGTTGCCTAGCAACCGAAAAATTTACAAGAAACGCGAGACACAAACCCAACCGTACCATACCATGCTAGACATGGCCCTAGCCAGGCTGAACATAGCTAATGGAGACATGGCATTAGTGGCATAATTTGGGATGACGCCTCATTGGAACACTCACTCACTCACTCACTCACTCACTCACTCACTCACTCACTCACTCACTCACTCACTCACTCACTCACTCACTCACTCACTCACTCACTCACTCACACTCACTCACACTCACTCACTCACTCACTCACTCACTCACTCACTCACTCACTCACTCACTCACTCACTCACTCACTCACTCACTCACTCACTCACTCACTCACTCACTCACTCGATCAATCAGTTTAGATAATATCATACAATATACAATATCAAAGTGAAAAGGTCAGTGAGATAACACTATGACAATCAAAAGAGCTGAGAGTTCCTACCCGTGCACCTTTGGCAGGGAGACATTTGCAAACGGAGCAGTCTCTACCTTCGCACGGACCCTGCACCTCCCCCTGGAAAACACACCAAGAGACCAATTGGGTGAGGATACAATGAAAGACTGACCAATGAATGACATAGTATGGACAGTATGTAGGACAACCATGTTTGACATGTGAAGCAACAATAATTATATGCACTGTTTCCCCCCCATACATTTCACTCATTCTATTTTGTGTGTTTGAATATGTATAGATACCGCCGGTATGTGTGTGTGCATGTGCACATGATGTGTCTGTATGTGTGTGTGTGTGTGTGTGTGTGTGTGTGTGTGTGTGTGTGTGTGTGTGTGTGTGTGTGTGTGTGTGTGTGTGTGTGTGTGTGTGTGTGTGTGTGTGTGTGTGTGTGGCTGGGCGATATGCTGAAAATACATCACAATATCTTTTATATCTTTTAAGGCGAGACACCCCAGGTGAATAGGCAAAACAAATATTTGAATAGATATCACTATGAAACGTTCCCAGTTTGTTATGTACATAACAACTAAGAAAAAATGTATTGCAAGTTTTCTGAGATCTTATGTTTATATATGCAAAATAGGCGTTACCTAATTAAATATGCACTAATTTGCATATGACGTTTGGGTATAAATACCAAAATTGGATGATGGCAGATTAAAAAAAAAAATCATTATGTTGACACATAACACAGTGAACTTTGTCCAGAGGGGATTGTGGATATGTCTTTTTATCATCCCATAAATCAGGAAATGCTGTCTACAGTCATAAAAAATCTATTTTCGCCAGTTTTTTGGGTCTAAATGTACTATAAATCAGGCTATGAATGATATATAAACAAACCCCTCTGGTCAAAGATGCAGGGTATAGAAAGAAATGTGGAAAGTATGGTGTGTGTAGGTGCTATGGAAATGGTAAATTTATACCCAAGTGTGTAAGATTTTTTTTTTTTGGGAAAACACCTTCAAAGTTCTGTAATAATAATAATAATAATAATAATAATAATAATAATAATAATAATAATAATAATAATAATAATAATAATAATAATAATAATAATAATAATGTTTGTTACAAAGGATCAGATTAAACCGAATATATATATTTATTTATTGATATATATTGCATAGTATTTGTATATCGTTTGATATCCCTTGTATATTCCTTGTACATATACACGGAATATCCCTTTAGCCCAGACCATAATATTTCATTCTCCTATTGGACAGCGGTCCACCGGCGCCAGAGCCGCGCCTCTGGAGTCAGGTTCAAAGTCACCGTCAAGACATGTCTGTGCATGCCCGGCCTTGCCCAGGGCTACGAGACAGAAATGAGGCTGGCACTAGTTTGTTCACCGTGCGTATAAATACGGCGCAGGTGAATACAGAAGCACTTAGTCTTACTTAGTCAGAAGTCAAGAGTTACCCAATAAGTTGAAGCCTCACCCACGATACAACGTGCGGTGAAGTATGGCCTGTTTGGCCCCAGAATAGAGCATTGAGACCGTGTGCGAATTAATAACTGAATTGTCAGAGTTTGGCGCTATACCGTCGAGTGCGACATATTTCTATTAAGTCAGTGATAGTCTATTTGTGTATAGTGTATCGTGCGGCTAAAGTTCTACAGTGACCAGCATCCCCAACGCTTCCTCGTATTAGCTAGAGTTCTTATCCAGGCTGGGCTGCTTCCATGGCGCTTTCACCCGAGGAGACCTAGACGAGAACCGTGTGGACATGTACACTGGATTAATCTACCCGACGACTACATTGCCCTTTGCGGCTGGAATATATTTGCTTTGGTCCTGTGATTTATGGAGCGGAGAATCGCCGACGCCTGCACGTGTTGGATTTACCCCGCGAGGAGTCAAGTCGAGTCGGCGCCTCAGAGAGCCTGAGGCCGGCTAGCTTTCTTCACTGTGGAGCTACAGTCTACGGAGAACAGCTGTATTCGTCTGTGGATCAAGAGGCTATTGCACCGTCTCCTGTACTTGGAGTCTCCTTAGTCATCGTTGACCAGACTCTCTACTACCGACAGATCTTCTACCCCTGCTGGCTTACAACCAGGGGGACCCTTCCAGTATCTCCCGCTATATATTACTAGTGTACCATAGATATAATTCCCTAAGATTCAGGTTGTATAATTACCTCCTGCGTAACCAGAGAATGGACATTCATTGTTGATTTGCCTACGCACATTCCTTTGCCTTACAAGTGCATTCAAAGTATAATAGAGAAGTATTATGTACCTTTTGCTGCAATAAATACTTAAAGACAACTTTGTATAGAACCGGTTCATTGTGGGAAGTGTTCATTATATTTATATATCATGTACTGTATGGCCAGTAATTAAAGTACATAAAGCGGTAGTGGTTTAATGATACCATACTTATCAATACAGTCAGGGAATTGTACCCCTCAGTTACAATTGGTCCTTCGAGCCGGAGGGTAACTAGTGTAATATTAATATAGTGGTATTAATATTGACATGGCCTATGATGAACACTCCACAAAACGGTTCTCCTAAAGTAGATCGCCCGCAGCGTAGACGGCAGACACCTCAGTACTTAGAGGATTACGTTGCCAATATACTACCTAGCCTTCTACAGACGGTAAACGCGGAAAAAGTAGATAGTAAAATTATGTCCGACCCTATCGCCCAGGCTACCCCGCCAATAGAGGCCCTAGTGGGTTCTAACGTAACTGACCAAGCTCACGGTAGGGACCAGGAGGGACCTGACACGACTTTACCCCCCGCCAAGACCGAAGAAGTAGTCCCCGGAGAGCTCCAGGATAAAGACAGCTCTCCAGGGATGGAACTCTACCCGCTACAAGAAGAGGAGAGCACCCCGGAGATGGATCTCCAGGACTCGCCACAGGAGAACAGATCTCCAACGAGTACTGCCAGGAGCGGATCACCTCAACCAGCGTCTTCCCCCAGCGAGGCGGACAAGATGCTGGCACAGGCATTCCTCGCCAGCCTAGCAGCCTCAACAGAGCGCGATCGACTCCAAGCCCAGACGCTTAGTGAGCGCGAACATTCTTCCATGGAAAGAGAACGCCTTCAGGCGCAGCAACGGAGCGAAGAAGATCGTATACGTCTAGAGATTAGACGCCTTCAGACGGAAGAGAATATGGTAAGAGACCGGGCCGAAGCCCAGCGCGCCTCTGCCGGTGCCCAAAGAGAAGCAGAGCGCAACCTCGCTCTCACCAAGCGCGAAGCCGAGCGCGACCGATTACAAGCGCAGATAATGGAGCAGCTGATCACCAGGGCAACACCCCCTCCCTCCGCACGAGGTTCCAGGGCCTCGTCAAGACAAGGGTCAAGGGCACCCTCCCCTACCCGATCAAGCGACCCTGAGCCCGACCACCAGAGAGAGCCTATACCCCCCTCCGAACTCCTTCCCCGACCGGTCCACGCGAGACCCAGCTACAAGGAAGAAACGGTCTACACCGCGGAGAGGCTAAATAGACGACTACAGGATCTAGAGGACCTGCCAGAGGAAGAAGAAGAGGGAGAGGAGGAGAGTCAAGCCCGACAGCAGCACAGTACTCCACAGGACCAGGAGGTCCAGTACAGCCCAGGCTCTACCCCCGCGGCTCTGCGCTACAGACCCCCGACTCAATTCACGGGTGAGCTTGACGCACGACCAGCCCCGAGGAATAGCACCTGGATACGCGGGCCATGGTACCCAGCAGGTACCAGCCCACCAAGAGGCGTAAGAGGAGACTCGCCTAGGAGGCCTCTCTTCCAACGCTCACCGATGTGCCAGCCATCCATGGCATCATACATTGGCACACCGACGTTTCCGGACTTCACCCCCGAGAACAGAGCACAGTACACGGAGCTACGAATGTGCTTAGAGACAATGATGTCCGATGTAGCTGATGAACCGTACAAGTATGCTATCCTACTGAAGCACCTCAAGGTGCCCCGAGCGCACAATATAGCGCTGGCCTATGCCACCTCTACTACCCCATACACAGCGGCTCTAGCAGCACTCGACCAAAGATATGGACGCATATGGGACTACGTAATACAAGAGATAAGGCATATTGACCGCCTACCCCCAGCCACAGACAATCGCTCACTAGATGACCTGTCTATCAAGGTACAATCCCTGGTAGGGATGCTGGGGGCGCAAAGAGAAAAGGGTATGCACGAACTGTACGCGAACTCTAATGTCGAGAGGATTTTAGAGAAGCTTCCGCCCGCCCGACAAGAGCGCTTCAGGCGGCAAAGAGACCACCGTGATCCTAACGGTCCCGAGCCATCCCTCCTAGACCTAGCCGACTTCCTGGCGAGAGAAGTCAACAGCCTACGGTTGGATACGTTCATGCGGAGCACCCCAAGCTCCAGAGAGGGACCCAGGAGAGAAAACGATGGCCGAAGATTGGTGACCGTCATGCACCAATCAGAATCAGTACCGAGCAGCAAGAACCACAGTACCCCCTCGATGAAAGAGAAGTGGAAGATGGTGTGCCCGTACTGCGAAAAGGAACACTGGTTGTCACAATGTGACACGTTCAAGAAGATGACCGCCGACGAGGTGAGTCAATGGATAAAGTCCAACCGACGCTGTTACCGATGTGCGCGCAGTCACATGGCAGCCGATTGCCGCTTAAAGAAGAGGTGTAGTCGGTGTGACGGAGCCCACCAAGATGTCCTACACGACAGTAACAGAAGAAAGCCTGCACCCTCAAGCAGCACAAAGGCAAGTGTTATGTACATTGACCCCGCCAGCAGCGGGGGCGCCCGGGTGCTCTTAAAGGTGGTCCGCGTAACACTGAGTTACCAAGACAAGGTCATGGACACTTACGCCGTCCTTGACGACGGGTCAGAGAAGACCCTTCTCCTCGCGTCCGCTGCGGCCCAGCTGGGGCTGCGGGGGAGCAAAAACCAGATGACGATTCGGACAATAAGAAGAGATCTAAAGACGATAAAGGGCGAGAATGTCTCCTTCACTATCGCAGCAAGCGGGCAGCCAGAGAGACGGTATAGGATTACTAACGCTTTCACCAGCCAAGAAATAGGCCTGTCGCAGTACACCTACCCCATCGCCAAGCTGATGGATAAATATGTGCACCTGCGTCAACTACCTATCCCGCTCATAGACGGTGCCACCCCGACCCTGCTGATAGGCTCCGACCATGCAGACCTCATAGTCCCGATAGACCGGGTCCACACAGGGCCCAGAGGCTGTCCTGCAGCAGTCGAGACCCGCCTAGGATGGACATTACAAGGCCCCCTCGCTAAGTCTCTTAACCGAACAGCAGCCACTAGGTGCCTCCACTCCAGAGTGACAGAAGAAGACACCACCCTCCTACAGCATGTCGAGAGGCTATGGACACTAGAGACAATGCCCTTTAAGAACGAAAAGAAAGACATTGGTTCCAAGGAAGACATTTACGCTATAGCACTCCTCGAGCAGGGGACAAAGAGAGTCAAAGTCAACGGAGTGATGAGATACGCAACTCCACTCCTGAGGCGAGAGGGTATCCCTACCTTCCACGCCCCAAAAGAAGCGACGGAGCGGTATCTATTGAACACAGAGCGGCGCCTAGCCAGAGACCCCGCTCAGGAGACTGTGTACCGCGCTGAGATTAACAAGCTAATCACAGCGGGACACATAAAGAAAATTGACATTAAAGAGGCCGATCAGACGACCGAATCATGGTACGTGCCGCACCACAAAGTCCACCACAACGGCAAGGATCGTATTGTGTTCAACTGCAGCTACCAGATCGGATCACAAAATCTGAATAAAGAGCTCTTGCCCGGCCCAACACTCGGCCCCTCTCTACTAGGCGTGTTACTACGTTTCCGCCAGGACAAGGTGGCCATCAGCGGCGACATCAAAGGGATGTTCCTGCAGGTGAGACTAGTGGAGGAGGACAAGCCCCTGCTGCGGTTCCTATGGAGAGAGAGGATCGGGGATGAGCAACCAGCCATCTATCAATGGGAAGTCCTCCCTTTCGGAACCACATGCAGCCCATGCTGTGCTACGTTTGCACTGCAAAAACACGTCGCAGAGGACCCAGCAGCTGATGAAGAGGTCCGACAAAGTGTAGGAAATAGTTTCTACGTGGACAACTTTCTGCAAAGCGTCTCGACGCCAGAAGAAGCCGAGGCCCTTCTACTCAAGCTCCGCGCCTCCCTGATCAAAGGCGGCTTTGATCTCAGGCAGTGGGCCAGCAGCGACCCGCAAGTATTGCGCAGCCTCTCCCCCGAGGACAAGGCAGCAAGCAGCGAGACCTGGATGGCGACCATCCCAGGAGAAGCCCAAGAAATGACATTAGGACTAGTCTGGCGCTTCAAAACAGACTCGCTCCATTATAAACACACACCCCTGACCAAGGAGCAGGGAAGGTCGACTGCACTACCGACCACCAGACGGAGTGTATACAGAACACTCGCAAGACAATATGACCCGTTGGGATGTATTCTACCTTACACCACCAGGGCAAAGATGATTGTAAGAGCGTTATGGGACAAGGACCAGGGCTGGGACGACCCCATACCCGAACACCTTGCATCCACATGGAGAGAGTGGGAGACGGAACTCAGCTCACTCCCAGGTGTCAACATACGCCGCAGCTACTTCCCACCCACAGTGAGGCCGGAGACGTGCCAGATGGACCTGCACGTCTTCAGCGACGCCTCCGAAGTAGCCTACGGTTCGGTGGCCTACTTGCGTGCCCGAGAGGAGGGAGGAGAAATACATACTGCTTTCATCCTGGCTCGCTCAAGAATAGCCCCACGAAAGCAACAATCTATCCCGCGTCTAGAGCTCTGCGCAGCCCTAGCAGGAGCGCAACTCGCCACGTTAATCCAACGTGAACTCACCATTCCGGTGCAAAGAACAATCTTGTGGTCAGACTCCACGACAGTACTCACATGGATCCGGTCTGATTCGTGCAGATACAAGGTCTTCGTGGGAGTCAGAGTCACAGAGATTCAAGATTTAACAGAAGTAGCAAGCTGGAGGTATGTGGACACAAAACACAACCCAGCTGACGTCATCACCCGGGGAATGTCCCTGGATGACCTCACCCGTCACAACCTATACAGTGACGGGCCAGAGTTCCTCAAGCTCCCGGAAGAAGAGTGGCCTACACCCACCCCACGGGAAGCGAGTAAAGAGGAGGCAGAAAACAAGAAATCTATGTTCTGTGGATTGAACACACTCATCTCCACAGACCCCGACATAGACGATTGCCTCACCCTAGAGAGTGCGCAGCTAAAGACATTCCTGTGGCACCACCCAGAGGCAGGGCTGTACGCTAAGCTTTTTCACTAGGGGCACACTTGCCCCTAAATGAGAAATTTAGGGGCAAAAAATATTTTTTAGGGGCAAATTTTTTAATAACAATTTTACCATTATTAAAAAAAATATGTTCCTCCTGCCTCATTACTGTGGTCCTTTTATTTAACATTTAAGTGCGTTTGTTTTCAGGTTTGTATCTTTTATAATGAACCAACTGAGAGTGTGTAAATCACTAATAGAACAAAAACAACAAACTGTGTGTGTGTGTGCGCGCGCTTGTGTAGTGCTCCTTGAATGAGATCATCACAACACACACACACCATTAATCAGGAGGAGAAGAAACTCTGCATACATTTGTTTCACAATGAAAAGTGCTTTAGAAATCAAATGAATTATTATTATTGTAAATAACCTCATGAAAGGTTTATTATTTGTATGGGTAATTACCTGCTTCATATTTGTGATGTTACTGGTTTCAGTGTATGCCTAAAGTGATCAATGTGTTGGGCCGTTTATAGAGATCTATGCCAATTAATGTTTATGTATATCCGGGACTTTTTTTTTTATAAGAATTGAGAGGTATTTGTATATATGACCTTTATTTTGAAAACTGTTGCAACGCAACCTTATTTACATTTGCGCTTTTGACAGTGAAATGTTCAGTCCAACTTAGCTCGAAGGAAAGACTAATAAAAAAGGTTTAATTGACCCGTATGAGGCTCTTACGGTAGGACTTTGATTGTTTATAGAAGTGGAATGTAATACTATGCAAAACGAGAAATAAACAGTGATTTTACCAGCAGTCATTTCATTTCATATACGGGGAACCGACAATTATTAGTATTATATTATTTGCATATCGTCTCATTATTAGATAGATAGGTTGATACTTTATTGATCCGCGGTGTCAATTTAAGTAGACAGTATTTCACGTCCTAATAGTGGGGTACTCACGTAATGCATGGCTGATCCTGAACGTTAGACGTTTCTGTGTCCCCGTCAATCAATCATCACATCATCACGTCAATCATCATCATCTTATCATCTCTCCACATCGGACGTGGTTGTCATAAAATTGACTGATATCCATTATCCACTCCGTTGTTCTTGCGGAGCAAGAGCCATATTATTATTTAAAGGAAGCGGCCATATTCAGTTTCGTTTCGCTAGGAATTATGGGATTTGGTGTTGGATGTATAGACTACGCAGATAGGGACCTGGTCTTTAATCGCACGATAGACTACAAGTTCCAAGTATATAGCGTGACCCAGATTCACTCCGCGCAAATCTTTTTTTTCACTCAGGCTATCGGTGATCGCAGTAAGTTCATTCATTGCCGACAGATTCTTGTGTCGCACTGACAGCTCGCGTGAGTGGCGTCATCACACGCATTGGATAATTTAGGAGTGAAATGCGAATGCAAGGCTTGAAAGCACTACTCGCAAGCCCGCCCCCAGATAATATTTACCAATCGCAACGGCCAATTAAAGGGGCAATTCGCGATCATATCATCGCAGCGTACAGGCCTGAGAGGTTCAGCTCGCTACTGACATTACAGCAGCTGACTACGAAGAAGCAGAACTTCTTCTACTACAACGAGCCCAGAGAGACTCGTTCCCCGATGAGCTAGACTGTCTACAGGGAGCAAAGCCCGTCCCATCAGACAGCAGACTGCTCCACCTAGCCCCCGAGAGCGACGCCCATGGTCTCATCAGAGTGGGTGGTCGTCTGCGGAGAGCTCCAGACTTACCGGATGACGTCAAGTACCCGATAGTCTTAAACAGCCGACACAAGGTCACAGAGCTGATCATAAAGAAATACGACGAGGATGTGCATCACGCCGGGGCAGAGAGAGTCTTCGCGGAGATCAGACGTCGTTATTGGATACTGCAAGGGAGAGAAGCAGTGCGGCGCTTCCAGCGAACCTGTCTAGACTGTCGTAAGTGGCGAGCGCAGCCCAGTATACCCCGGATGGCTGACCTACCTCCCTGTCGCCTCCGACTCGGCGACAAGCCTTTTCACTCCACCGGTATGGACTGTTTCGGCCCGCTGTATATAAAGAGAGGAAGAGGAACCGAGAAGCGGTGGGGTATTGTATTCAAATGCATGACCACCCGAGCGATGCATATAGAACTCCTTCCAACCATGAGCACAGACTCATTCCTTATGGCCTTCCGAAGATTCACATCGCGGAAAGGCAAACCGTCTATATTATTGTCTGATCACGGGACAAACTTCAAAGGCGGAGAAAGAGAGCTGAGAGAGAGCTTCCAAGCTATGGGCCCAGAACTTAAGACCCACCTCGCTCCATCCCAGATTGACTTCCAGTTTAATCCCCCGAACGCACCTCACTTCGGTGGAACTTGGGAATGAGAAGTACGTTCAATAAAGACAGCCCTGTACGCCGTGCTTGGGGCCCAGACCGTGGCGGAAGAAGTCCTAATGACAGTCCTCACGGAGATCGAGGGAGTATTGAACTCAAAGCCCCTCGGTTACGTCTCAAGTGATGTAGCAGATGTCGACCCAGTCACCCCCAACACACTCTTGATGGTGCGGCTGGACCCCGCGCTACCACAGACAATGTACAGGCCTGAAGAAGCGAACGGCCGAAGAATGTGGAGGTACAGTCAAGTATTGGCTGACAAGTTTTGGAACAGCTTCCTACTCCACTATCTACCGTCTCTACAGACCCGCCAGAAATGGGTGAAAGAGAGAGACAATTTGACAGAAGGAACAGTCGTCATGATTATCGACCAGTCACTACCCCGAGCTATGTGGCCGGCTGGCCGCGTAAGCAAAGTGATCACCGGTGCCGACGGAAAGGTCCGAGCAGCCGAAGTGCTCGTCCGGGGGCGGATCTACACCCGACCCGTGGCGAGGCTAATAGAACTGCCAAGGCTCCCCGATACTATCGATGACGACCATGACCCCATGACTTTGTGAACTGACCGACCCCTCACAACAGACATTGAGTAGTGGACAGTGCGGTTAATCTGTCTCTGCTTAGCTAATTAGGTGGGACTAATTAGGGTGCGGCTGTTACAAAGGATCAGATTAAACCGAATATATATATTTATTTATTGATATATATTGCATAGTATTTGTATATCGTTTGATATCCCTTGTATATTCCTTGTACATATACACGGAATATCCCTTTAGCCCAGACCATAATATTTCATTCTCCTATTGGACAGCGGTCCACCGGCGCCAGAGCCGCGCCTCCGGAGTCAGGTTCAAAGTCACCGTCAAGACATGTCTGTGCATGCCCGGCCTTGCCCAGGGCTACGAGACAGAAATGAGGCTGGCACTAGTTTGTTCACCGTGCGTATAAATACGGCGCAGGTGAATACAGAAGCACTTAGTCTTACTTAGTCAGAAGTCAAGAGTTACCCAATAAGTTGAAGCCTCACCCACGATACAACGTGCGGTGAAGTATGGCCTGTTTGGCCCCAGAATAGAGCATTGAGACCGCGTGCGAATTAATAACTGAATTGTCAGAGTTTGGCGCTATACCGTCGAGTGCGACATATTTCTATTAAGTCAGTGATAGTCGATTTGTGTATAGTGTATCGTGCGGCTAAAGTTCTACAGTGACCAGCATCCCCAACGCTTCCTCGTATTAGCTAGAGTTCTTATCCAGGCTGGGCTGCTTCCATGGCGCTTTCACCCGAGGAGACCTAGACGAGAACCGTGTGGACATGTACACTGGATTAATCTACCCGACGACTACATAGCCCTTTGCGGCTGGAATATATTTGCTTTGGTCCTGTGATTTATGGAGCGGAGAATCGCCGACGCCTGCACGTGTTGGATTTACCCCGCGAGGAGTCAAGTCGAGTCGGCGCCTCAGAGAGCCTGAGGCCGGCTAGCTTTCTTCACTGTGGAGCTACAGTCTACGGAGAACAGCTGTATTCGTCTGTGGATCAAGAGGCTATTGCACCGTCTCCTGTACTTGGAGTCTCCTTAGTCATCGTTGACCAGACTCTCTACTACCGACAGATCTTCTACCCCTGCTGGCTTACAACCAGGGGGACCCTTCCAGTATCTCCCGCTATATATTACTAGTGTACCATAGATATAATTCCCTAAGATTCAGGTTGTATAATTACCTCCTGCGTAACCAAAGAATGGACATTCATTGTTGATTTGCCTACGCACATTCCTTTGCCTTACAAGTGCATTCAAAGTATAATAGAGAAGTATTATGTACCTTTTGCTGCAATAAATACTTAAAGACAACTTTGTATAGAACCGGTTCATTGTGGGAAGTGTTCATTATATTTATATATCATGTACTGTATGGCCAGTAATTAAAGTACATAAAGCGGTAGTGGTTTAATGATACCATACTTATCAATACAGTCAGGGAATTGTACCCCTCAGTTACAATGTTATTGAACTGAACAGAACTACACACAGGTTACAAAAAGTGTAGTAACAAACTCAACACAACCGATTACTGTAATAAACCCTAATAGGCAAAAACAATATTTGAATAGATATCACTATGAAACTTTCCCAGTTTGTTATACATATAGACTAAGAAAAAATATATTGCAAGTTTTCTAAATTTTATGTTTATATATGCAAATGAGGCACTTCCCCATTAAATATGTGCACATTATGGATGCAATCAGGCAAAATGAAGTAAAATAAACAACTAAATGTGTGTTTTCGATATTTTATTGTCACTAGTTTCATAGAAGACATGTTTAGGAAGCAAAATATAACTCTCAAAATCAACCAAAAAAATTATATTGGCCTATTCACCTGGGGTGTCTCGCCTTAAGGTATAACAATCTGGACAGCATGTGGTTTTTCCAGTTGATTTGACATATTTGTTCTGTCTTTTGCCCTAATACATCGATCACGGTGGTTTTTCATTTAAAAGGGTGTATTTTAATCCGAATTTGATCCCAAAATCTTGCTGCAAGGAAGGTATTTTAAGTTAGCTTAAAAAAAGAAAAATATTAATTCAATTAAAATGTGAATAAAAAATCTCCCCAGCCCCATGTGTGTGTACACATTTTGTAAACAGTGCGTGTGAAAGGAATTTGACCTCAGTCTCCTCTCTCCTCTATCTTATACTTCTCTCCCACATGTTGAACTAACATTCACAAAGTTCTCCTAAACCCGGCTAAATATTTGGATGTTTGTGACTTCATGCCGACGGGAGGTGCCCTCTGTATCGCATGTCTGCTGAGATAAACATGTCCCATTTTCACTTTCGCTATGAGTCGCAAGTTCTCATGTAGACATTTCCCATCGATCGAAACACAACATAGCACCTAATCGCTGGTTAATCGCGTGATGGTTATGTCTTTAGACAGGCCGATGTGTTGCTTTTGTCAAGATAGTCTAAACTACAATGTGAGAACATCCATCTGGTCTCGTCTGAGAAGGAGACACTGCAGCTGGTACTGAAGGCCAACTGAAGGAACAGCTAAAGTTCCCAGACACAGACTTGACTTTGTATCGCTGCCTGTAAGATCTGAGTAGATGGCTCTGCTGGAGCTTATAGGACAGAATAGAGTAGAGTAGTGTACAACAGAATAAAGTACAGTAGAATAGAATAACTGTATCTTCTTTAGGGGGGATTTCATGTGTAGACGCAAGTTCATTTAAGAATTAATTCTATTAAAAGGGGAATGTCACCCATTCTAATAATTTACATAATGTTAGTCCTAGACAGCAGACCGGCATCTTTGTGTCTTCTGGTTAGCGGGGGAAGAAGTACAGTACAGAGTTGTATAATTTGATTCTATTCTATTGTACTTATATTTTAATTTAGTTTATATTCCATTTTATTTTATTCAACCTTTTATTTTATTCTACCTTAATTGTCTGTCCGTTAGGTTTAGGTTTACTTTATTTGTTCAAGGGGGACAGTGTACATTAATAAAACATTTAACATTTAACATTAACGTTAATGTCGCATCAAACGACCAAATCAAATTCCTTGTATGTGTAAACTACTTGGCAATAAAGACCTTTCTGATTGGGATTCTGATTCTTTACTTAAGTAAAAGTAGTTAATACCCAAATAAAATAGCACTCTGGCAAAGGTAAAAGTCCTCCATTCAGAATTCTACTTAAGTAAAAGTGGAATAGTATACAATATTGAATGTACTTGTATTGAATGTAACAAAAGTGAAAGTGCACATTCTGTTTGACATTCTCGCATTCCATTGCTTGGGTGCGTTTAACCCTTGCTTCATTGACATACACTGAGGTTATGGCCTCCTGAAATTGGCAGCCTTCAAATGTTTCATCTTCATCTACTTATGGCACGTGTTGTATGCATCCAAATGCATTTTCCTCAAAGTAACTAGTAACTAATGAGTTCAGATAAAGTAGTGGAGTAAAAAAATAAGTACAATAACTCCTTTCAAATGTGGTAAATACTCAAGTACTCAAGAAATACATTGTGATTTCATCTAGAATTCCATAATAGAGAGAGCAGAATAGTCATTATTATAAACTATCTCACTGTACTAACGTATAGAGGATAAAATATTAGTGAAGTTAAACTATTACTCATTTAGCTGGGGACCCCCTGGAACCTCCTCAAGGACCCCTGGGGGTCCCCGGACCCCACTTTGAGAACCACTGATTTACGAGATGCACAGATGTTGGTACAGAGCTGTTGAGGGCTTTCCTCATCCTGAAGAAATGAAGAGGACAAGTATGAGGATGAGGACAAGGATGATGACAAGGATGAGGATGATGACAAGGATGATGACAAGGATGATGACAAGGATGATGACAAGGATGATGACAAGGATGATGATGAGGATGATGACAAGGACAAGGATGATGACAAGGATGAGAACGAGGACAAGGATGATGACAAGGATGATGACAAGGATGATGACAATGATGATGACAAGGATGAGAACGAGGACAAGGATGATGACAAGGATGAGAACGAGGACAAGGATGATGACAAGGATGAGGACGAGGATGATGACAAGGATGATGACAAGGATGAGGATGAGGATGAGGACGAGGATGATGACAAGGATGATGACAAGGATGATGACAAGGATGAGGACGAGGATGAGGACAAGGATAAGGACAAGGATGAGGACAAGGATGATGACAAGGATGATGACAAGGATGATGAGAAAATGATGATGACAAGGATGATGACAAGGATGAGGACAAGGATGAGGACAAGGATGATGACAAGGATGAGGACAAGGATGATGACAAGGATGATGACAAGGATGAGGACAAGGATGAGGACAAGGATGATGACAAGGATGAGGATGAGGATGATGACAAGGATGATGACAAGGATGATGACAAGGATGATGACAAGGATGAGGACAAGGATGATGACAAGGATGAGGACAAGGATGATGACAAGGATGAGGACAAGGATGATGACAATGATGATGACAAGGATGATGAGAAGGATGAGGACAAGGATGAGGACATGGATGAGGAGAAGGATGAGGACAAGGATGATGACAAGGATGATGACAAGGATGAGGACAAGGATGATGACAAGGATGATGACAAGGATGAGGACGAGGACAAGGATGAGGACAAGGATGATGAGAAGGATGAGGACAAGGATGATGACAAGGATGATGACAAGGATGAGGACATGGATGAGGAGAAGGATGATGACAAGGATGATGACAAGGATGAGGACAAGGATGATGACAAGGATGATGACAAGGACGAAGACAAGGATGATGACAAGGATGAGGACAAGGATGAGGACATGGATGATAAGAAGGATGAGGACAAGGATGATGACAAGGATGATGACAAGGATGAGGACAAGGATGATGACAAGGATGATGACAAGGATGAGGACAAGGATGATGACAAGGATGATGACAATGATGAGGACAAGGATGATGACAATGATGAGGACAAGGATGATGACAAGGATGAGGACAAGAATGAGAACGAGGACAAGGATGATGACACGGATGAGGACGAGGACAAGGATGATGACAAGGATGAGAACGAGGACAAGGATGATGACAAGGATGAGGACAAGGATGATGACAAGGACAAGGATGAGGACAAGGATGAGGACAAGGATGAGAACGAGGACAAGGATGATGACAAGGATGAGGACAATGATGAGGACAAGGATGATGACAAGGATGAGGACAAGGATGATGACAAGGATGATGACAAGGATGAGGACAAGGATGAGGACAAGGATGATGACAAGGATGATGACGAGGACAAGGATGAGGACAAGGATGAGGACAAGGATGATGACAAGGATGAGGACAAGGATGAGGACAAGGATGAGGACGAGGACAAGGATGATGACAAGGATGAGGACAAGGATGATGACAAGGATGATGACAAGGATGATGACAAGGATGAGGACAAGGATGATGACAAGGATGATGACAAGGATGAGGACAAGGATGATGACAAGGATGAGGACAAGGATGATGACAAGGATGATGACAAGGATGAGGACAAGGATGATGACAAGGATGATGACAAGGATGAGGACAAGGACGAGGACAAGGATGATGACAAGGATGATGACAAGGATGAGGACAAGGATGATGACAAGGATGATGACAAGGATGAGGACAAGGACGAGGACAAGGATGATGACAAGGATGAGGACAAGGATGATGACAAGGATGATGACAAGGATGATGACAAGGATGAGGACAAGGACGAGGACAAGGATGATAACAAGGATGAGGACAAGGATGATGACAAGGATGAGGACGAGGACAAGGATGAGGACAAGGATGATGACAAGGATGAAGACAAGGATGATGACAAGGATGATGACAAGGATGAGGACAAGGATGAGGACAAGGATGATGACAAGGATGAGGACGAGGACAAGGATGATGACAAGGATGATGACAAGGATGATGACAAGGATGATGACAAGGATGAGGACAAGGATCATGACAAGGATGAGGACAAGGATGAGGACAAGGATGATGACAAGGATGAGTACGAGGACAAGGATGAGGACAAGGATGATGACAAGGATGATGGCAAGGATGAGGACAAGGATGAGGACAAGGACGAGGACAAGGATGATGACAAGGATGAGGACAAGGATGATGACAAGGATGAGGACGAGGACAAGGATGAGGACAAGGATGAGGACAAGGATGAGGACAAGAACGAGGATGATGACACGGATGATGACAAGGATGAGGACAATGATGAGGACAAGGATGAGGACATGGATGAGGACAAGGGCGTGGCAGGTCAGTGCTACTGACTGGGCTTAATAAGGAAGGTACAGTATATACAGTATGTTCATTGTAGTGCAATGGCATCCATCATAGAAGTCCCCCATCTTGCATCTATCCTGTATGAGTAGTAGTGCAGCAGACTGAAGTGGATCCTTTATCAAATGTTGTCAATTGACTGGTTCTTTCCACCTTCTGATCACTTAAAAGAGAGGGGGAAAAGTGACTTCTACTGTATATACGGTATAAAGAGTGACTTCTACTGCATACTAGGGGTGTAACAGTGCATCGATTAATCGAAATGCATCGATTCTAATGTGACAATTCAACTGCATCGATTTGAAAATGTTAGAATTGATTATAATCTAAATTAATCAGGGGGAAAGAAAATATATATATGTATATATTTTTCATTGTTCTTTATGTTTTTATTTTTATTTTTTTTTTGACCTATAGTCCATTCATGCTGAGTGAATCAGTTCCCCCAGCCACATTTGTGTATTCAAAAATTTTGGGGGAATTAACTGAGTGTCAAAGAACAGGACAAGAGAGAGGTCAGCAAGCTACCATAGATGCAGTAGGTGTTCCTGCGACATTGTTAACATGCATGTAATGCAGGAGAGCTTAGCTGCTGGTGACCACCCAGATGCGTAAATAAACAACAACACTTAAACACATACTCACAAGTACACACATTCTAGCTAATGATATGTACACACACTGACGTGCACAGGCATGCATGTGTACACAAAGACACAGACTGTAGCTAAGTGATGGATTGATTTACATCATCAATCTTACATTGATGACATACCATTATTACATACGATTGATGACTAAATGCTGCATTCCACCACCAAAGCCAAAAATAACACAGTTATTATTCATATCAGCATTATTCCTCCCACCTAAAGAGAGGACTGCTTGCATTGCTACCAGATCTTCCATAACTTATTTGTAGGTAGGTCAGATTTGCAATGTCATTGGAATGATACAATTGTATACACAGATTCTCAAAACTTGCATTGAAATGACAAATGTAAATAAATGATGGCATAGGTTTAAATTAAGAAACACTTACTGCATTAACCCTCTGCACAGAGATGACAACCACAATGATCCACCTGTAACATAATAAAAACAAGGCTAAATAAGACAAATTCACAAAGTCAGATACTCATGGCAAGTAGGCCTACAGAAAAGATGATGTGTGGGTGATGGCAGTTGAATAAAATGATCAAGTTTATTGTTGGAAAAAGTCAGATAACATTATAAGTAGGGCTGTCAGTTTATCCCGTTAATTAGATTAATTAATTACACAGCTAATTATCGCGTTATGAAAATTAACTCAAAATTAATAATAAAAAATAATAATAATATATATATTTTTTTATTAAAATATTTTTTAATCTCATTCATTCCATAAGAACGTAGAATACACATTTACAGACTTTTTTTTTTAATATGGTCCATTTGCATGTTCTTGGTATCTGATTCTAGGGACATCTATGGATCTCAGGGAATGTATTCCCAGTGTCAGAAATACTGTGTCTGTTACTAGGCTTGAGTAAATTCTAATGAACCAAATGAGAATATCAATTAATTTTTTTTTATCTTTGACTGTGAATAACAACATGCTAAAATGTACCAGACCTGAAAAATCTAAGCAAATGAATAAATGGAAGATGATTAAACAGAAGGTTTTGCAGATACAGTACTGAATTCTGCCATCCGGACACATGCCATTTGAAATATGATTATAGAATATAGAATATCAGGCCTAAAATGGTTATGCGATTAAAATGCGATTAATTAGATTAATTAATTACAAATCCTGTAATTAATTAGATACATTTTTTTAATCGCCTGACAGCACTAGTTATAAGCTATGTGGTGATTTTTCATAATTCAACTTATTTAGCAATTTACTCTCTTTTCCATTCTGTAACTGATAACTTGCAGGCAACCGAGTAAACAGTAACAAAGTGAACAAAGCAAAACGAACATTAAATGCTCAGAGAAAATCAAAGGCAGATGCAAGGCAGGTGATGCAACCAGTGGTCCAATAATGCTTCAAGCTAGGGCTGCTCATTATGGCAAAAATCATAATCACCATCAGTTTTGTCAATACTGAGATCACGATTACTGTATTTAACACGTTTACTCACTGACTCTGGAAACATCATGCGTTTTTACAGAAACATGTCTTTTTAACAGTGGATTTCCTTTAACTTTAACTTTAACTTTAAAGTCAACTGAAAATCAAAAAACATGACCTGACACAAAGGCTTGACATGGCTCAAAAACACAGCTTAGCTAAAAGTCGATTATCTTGTTTTCATAATCGTTGGAAGCCAGAATCATAATTGAAAATAACATTTGATGAATTGCCCAGCCCTACTTCTAGCCTGGGGCCGATTGATTGATTGATTGATTGATTGATTGATTGATTGATTGATTGATTGATTGATTGAACTTTATTAACAGATTGCAGAATGGGTACAATACAGTACGGCTCAATACAAACAACTGCTAAGAGGATGCAGACCAGAAAAATACTTTCGTCTCGTTTACATCAGGCTCGTCATGAGACACGTCAGGCAGGTTCCCTTGTTTTGATTATTTACCGCTCTGTGTTTACCGCAGATTTTATGTGTATGGAAGTGTCTATTATATAAATGTTTATATTTATATGGTTAACACCGTTAGTTGCATATAACCTTATATGTGGGTCAGTGTACAAAACTAGACAAGACAATACATACCATGAAACTGAACTCTGTTGCCTATACTCAATTTATACCTACCTACTGCCTTCACTGTCTACAACTGCCTTACACTGTAATCATAACTACCTACCTCAAACTATAGTCTACCCATATAACTTTGTATGATGTACAATAATGCTGTATATCATATTTATGTTTACCATATCCACATCTGTCTTAATATACCTGCATATAATCTTTTTTATATACCTATATATACCTTCATATAACCCATAATAGCTTTGTATGATAGCATGTACAATAATGCTGTATATATGGATATATATTCATATTTACCGTATATACATATATTTATCCACACCTGTTTGTATATACCTGCATATAATGCTTTCTACATACCTGTAGATATTATATCTATATCTGTAACACTATACATACATCAGATTAGCATTATTACTCAGTAGTGCTCATTTATATAATATATATTATATTATATATATCATACTCCAGTGTAATCTATTGCTATTGAACTTTACTGTTACATTTGCACTCTGGGTAAATGCCAACTTATTTTCATTGTACACTTGTGCTGTATAATGATATACATTTGAATCGAATCTAGTCTAATTTAATTTAATCTAAAATAAACGCCTGTCCCAAATAAAGTTGGAGTGTTTTTTTCGCATTTTGAAGCATACTTTTAATGTACATGTTATGTGGCTTCACCTTCGGAGCGACCGCTATGTCACCAACATCTTTATTTAATCACATTTTCCTCATTTAACACATTACCATCAATCTGAGCTGATAGAAGTACTGCATTAATTTTAAGACCAGGAGCTAAGTCTTCTCAGCCGTCTTCTCCTCAACACCACTGTTACGAAGGATCAGATTAAACCGAATATATATATTTATTTATTGATATATATTGAATAGTATTTGTATATCGTTTGATATCCCTTGTATATTCCTTGTACATATACACGGAATATCCCTTTAGCCTGCTATAGCCCATAATAGTTCATTCTCTTATTGGACAAAAGGACCAGGCGCCAGGGACCAGCCCCTGGCGTCAAGTTCAAAGGTACCGACGAGACATGTCCGTGCTAGCCCCGGCTCCGCTCAGGGATACGGCTACCGAAAGGAGAGTGGCACTATTTGTTCACCGTGCATATAAATATGGCGCAAGTAAATGTAGAAGACCCTTAGTCCTTTACCCTTCTACCCAACTTAGTAACAGAACGTGAAGCCTCACCCACGATACCGCGTGCGGTGTAGTATGGCCTGTTTGGCCTTAGAATAGCATCGAGACTTCGTGCGAATTAATAGCTGAATTGTCAGAGTTTGGCACTGTACCGTCGAGTGCGACGTATTTCTATTAAGTAATAATAGTCTATTGTGTATGGTGCATCGTGCGGTTAGAGTTCTAAAGTGACCAGCATCTCCAACGCTTCCTCGTGTTATCTAGAGTCTTAACCAGGCTGGGCCGACCACATGGCGCCTTCATCCGAGGAGATCTAGACGAGGACCGAGGGACATGTACACTGGATTACCTACCCGACGACTGCTGAGCCCTATGCGGCTGGAATATATTTGCTTTGGTACTGTGATTTGTGGAGCGGATAATCGCCGACGCCTGTGAGTGTTGGATTTACCCCCGAGAGGAGTCAAGTTGAGTCGGCGCTCAGAGAGACTGAGGTCGCCTAGCTTCTTCTTCATTGTGGAGCTACAGCCTACAAGAGAACCAAGGTGTATTCATCTGCGGATCAAGAGTCTACTGCACTGTCTTCTGTACTTGAAGTCTCCCTAGATATCGTTGACCAGACGGTCTACTACCGACGGCTCTCCTACCCCCCCTGCCGGCTTACAACCGGGAGGACCCCTTCCAGAATATCCTGCTATATCATTAAGAGTACCATAGATCTAATTCCCTAAGAGCCAGGTTGTATACTTGCTTCCTGCGTAACCAGAGATTGGACATTCAGTGTTGATTTGCCTACGAGTACTCATTTGCCTTACAAGTGCATTCAAATCATAAATGTAATAGTAACTATTATATGTACCTTTTGCTATATATTAAATATTTGATTATTACCTTTGTGTGGAACCGATTTCATTGTGGGAAAGTGTTCATCATATTTAGATATCGTGTACTGTATGGCCAGTAGTTAAAGTACATAAAGCGGTAGTGGTTTAATGATACCATACTTATCAATACAGTCAGGGAATTGTACCCCTCAGTTACAATTGGTCCTTCGAACCGGATGGTAATTAGTGTAATATTAATATAGTGGTATTAATATTGAAATGGCCTATGATGAACACTCCACAAAACCTCCTAAAGTAGAACGCCCGCAGCGTAGACGACAGCCACCTCAGTACTTAGAGGATTACGCTGCCAGTATACTACCTAGCCTTCTACAAACGGTAAACGCGGTAAAAGTAGAAAGTAAAATTATGTCCGACCCTATCAACCAGGATACCCCGACCACAGAGGCCCTAGTGGGTTCTAATGTAACTGACCAAGCTCACGGTGGGGACCAGGAGGGAACTGACACGACTTTACCCCCCGCCAAGACCGAAGAAGTAGTCCCCGAAGAGCTCCGGGAGGAAGACAACCCTCCAGAGATGGAACTCTGCACGGAACAAGATGAGGAGAGCGCCGAGGAGATAGAGCTCCAGGACTCCCCGCAGGGTAACGCATCCCCAACGGGTACTGCCAGGAGCGGATCACCTCAACCAGCGTCTTCCCCCAGCGAGGCGGAGAGGATGCTGGCACAGGCGTTCCTCGCCAGCCTAGCAGCCTCTACGGAGCGCGATCGACTCCAAGCACAGACGCTTAGCGAGCGCGAACGCCTCCAAGCGCAGCAACGGGGCGACGAAGAGCGCATACGTCTGGAGATGAGACGCCTTCAGACGGAAGAGAATATGGCAAGAGACCGGGCCGACACCCAGCGTGCCGCTGCTGGTGCCCAAAGAGAAGCAGATCTCACCAAGTGCGAAGCCGAGCGCGACAGACTACAAGCCGAGCGCGACAGACTACAAGCGCAGCTAATGGAGCAGCTGATCACCAGGGCAACACCCCCTCCCTCCACAAGGGGTTCCAGGGCCTCATCAAGACACGGGTCAAGGGCACCCTCCCCTAACCGATTAAGCGACCCTGAGCCCGACCACCAGAGAGAGCCTACACCCCCCTCCGAACTCCTTCCCCGACCGGTCCAAGTGAGACCCAGCTACAAGGAAGGAACGGCGGACACCGCGGAGAGGCTAAATAGACGACTACAGGATCTAGAAGACCTGGCAGAGGAAGAAGAGGGAGAAGAGGAGAGTCAAGCCCGACAGCAGCACATTACTCCACAGGACCAGGAGGTCCAGTACAGCCCAGGCTATACCCCCGCGGCTCTGCGCTACAGACCCCCGACTCTATTCACGGGTGAGCATGACGCACGACCAGTCCCGAGGAATAGTACCTGGACCAGCGGGCCATGGTACCCTGCCGGTACCAGCCCACCGAGAGGCGTGAGAGGAGACTCGCCCAGGAGGCCTCTCTTCCAACGCTCACCGATGTGCCAGCCATCCACGGCATCATACATTGGCACACTGACGTTTCCAGACTTCACCCATGAGAACCGAGCACAGTACACGGAGCTACGGATGTGCTTAGAGACAATGATGGTGGATGTAGCTGATGAACGCCACAAGTATGCTATCCTATTGAAGCACCTGAAACATAGCGCTGGCCTATGCCACCTCTACTACCCCATACACAGCGGCTCTAGCAGCACTAGACCAAAGATATGGACGTATATGGGATTACGTAATACAAGAGATAAGGCATATTGACCGCCTACCCCCAGCAACAGACAATCGCTCACTAGACGACCTGTCTATCAAAGTACAATCCCTGGTAGGGATGCTGGGGGCGCAACGAGAAAAGGGTATGCACGAACTATACGCAAACTCGAACGTCGAGAGGATTTTAGAGAAGCTGCCGCCCGCCCGACAGGAGCGATTCAGGCGGCAAAGAGACCACCGTGATCCTAACGGTCCCGAGCCATCTCTCCTAGACCTAGCCGACTTCCTGGCGAGAGAAGTCAGCAGCCTACGGCTGGATACGTTTGTGTGGAGCACACCAAGCTCCAGAGAGGGACCTAGGAGAGCAAACGATGGCCGAAGATCGGTGACTGTCATGCACCAATCAGAATCAGTACCGAGCAGCAAGAACCACAGTACCCCCTCGATGAAAGAGAAGTGGAAGATGGTGTGCCCGTACTGCGAGAAGGAACACTGGTTGTCACAATGTGACCCATTCAAGAAGATGACCGCTGAAGAAGTGAGTCACTGGATAAAGTCCAACAGGCGCTGTTACCGATGTGCGCGCAGTCACATGGCAGCCGAGTGCCGCCTCAAGAAGAGGTGTAGTCGGTGTGACGGAGCCCACCTAGATGTCCTACACGACAGTAACAGAAGAAAGCCTGCACCATCCAGCAGCACAAAGGCAAGTGTTATGTACATTGACCCCGCTAGCAGCAGCGGCGCCCAGGTGCTCTTAAAGGTGGTCCACGTAACACTGAGTTACCAAGATAAGGTCATGGACACTTACGCCGTCCTTGATGACGGGTCAGAGAAGACCCTTCTCCTCGCGTCCGCTGCGGCCCAGCTGGGGCTGCGGGGGAGCGAGAACCAGATGACGATTCGGACAATAAGAAGAGATCTAAAGACGATAAAGGGCGAGAATGTCTCCTTCACTATCGCAGCAAGCGGGCAGCCAGAGAGACGGTATAGGATTACTAATGCTTTCACCAGCCAAGAAATAGGACTATCGCAGTACACCTACCCCATCGCCAAGCTGATGGATAAATATGTGCACCTGCGTCAACTCCCTATCCCGCTCATAGACGGTGCCACCCCGACCCTGCTGATAGGCTCCGACCATGCAGACCTCATAGTCCCGATAGACCGGGTCCATACAGGACCCAGAGGTTGTCCTGCAGCAGTCGAGACCCGCCTAGGATGGACATTACAAGGCCCCCTCGCCAAGTCTCTTAACCGAACAGCAGCCACTAGCTGCCTCCACTCCGGAGCGACAGAAGAAGACACCACACTCCTGCAGCATGTCGAGAGGCTATGGACACTAGAGACAATGCCCTTTAAGAACGAAAAGAAAGACATTCGTTCCAAGGAAGATATTTACGCTATAGCCCTCCTCGAGCACGGGACAAAGAGAGTCACAGTCAACGGAGTGATGAGATACGCAACTCCACTCCTGAGGCGAGAGGGAATGCCCACCTTTCACGCCACAAAAGAGGCGACGGAGCGGTATCTATTGAACACAGAGCGGCGCCTAGCCAAAGACCCCGCTCAAGAGGCTGTGTACCACGCTGAGATTAACAAGCTAATCACAGCGGGACACATAAAGAAAATTGACATTAAAGAGGCCGATCAGACGACCGAATCATGGTACGTGCCGCACCACAAGGTCCACCACAACGGCAAGGATCGTATTGTGTTTAACTGCAGCTACCAGATCGGATCACAAAATCTGAATAAAGAACTCTTGGCCGGCCCAACACTCGGCCCCTCTCTACTAGGCGTGCTACTACGCTTCCGCCAGGACAAGGTGGCTATCAGCGGCGACATCAAAGGGATGTTCCTGCAGGTGAGACTAGTGGAGGAGGACAAGCCCCTGCTGCGGTTCCTATGGAGAGAGAGTATCGGAGATGAGCACCCAGCCATCTATCAATGGGAAGTCCTCCCTTTCGGAACCACATGCAGCCCATGCTGTGCTACGTTTGCACTACAAAAACACGTTGCAGAGGACCCAGCAGCAGATGAAGAGGTCCGACAAAGTGTGACAAATAGTTTCTACGTGGACAACTGTTTACAAAGCGTCTCGACGCCAGAAGAAGCCGAGGCTCTTCTACTCAAGCTCTGCGCCTCCCTGATCAAAGGCGGCTTTGATCTCAGGCAGTGGGCCAGCAGCGACCCGCAAGTACTGCGCAGCCTCTCCCCCGAGGACAAGGCAGCGAGCAGCGACACCTGGATGGCGACCATCCCAGGAGAAGCCCAAGAAATGACACTAGGACTAGTCTGGCGCTTCAAAACAGACTCGCTCCATTATAGACACAAACCCCTGACCAAGGAGCAGCGAAGGTCGACGGCAATACCGACCACCAGACGGAGTGTATACAGAACACTCGCCAGACAATATGACCCGTTGGGATGTATTCTACCTTACACCACCAGGGCAAAGATGATTGTAAGAGCGCTATGGGACAAGGACCAGGGCTGGGACGATCCCATACCCGAACACCTTGCATCCACATGGAGAGAGTGGGAGACGGAACTCCGCTCACTCCCAGGTGTTAATATACGCCGCAGCTACTTCCCACCCACAGTGAGGCCAGAGACATGCAAGATCGACCTGCACGTATTCAGCGACGCCTCCGAAGTAGCCTACGGTTCGGTGGCCTACTTGCGTGCCCGAGAGGAGGGAGGAGAAATACATACTGCTTTCATCCTGGCTCGCTCAAGAATAGCCCCACGAAAACAACAATCTATCCCGCGTCTAGAGCTCTGCGCAGCCCTAGCAGGAGCGCAGCTCGCCACGTTAATCCAACGTGAACTCACCATCCCGGTGCAAAGAACAATCTTGTGGTCAGACTCCACGACAGTACTCACATGGATCCGGTCTGATTCGTGCAGATACAAGGTCTTCGTGGGAGTCAGAGTCACCGAGATTCAAGAGTTAACAGAAGTAGCGAGCTGGAGGTATGTGGACACCAAACACAACCCAGCTGACGTCATCACCCGGGGAATGTCCCTGGATGACCTCACCCGTCACAACCTCTACAGTGACGGGCCAGAGTTCCTCAAGCTCCCGGAAGAAGAGTGGCCTACACCCACCCCACGGGAGGCGAGTAAAGAGGAGGCCGAAAACAAGAAACCTATGTTCTGTGGATTGAACACACTCGTCTCCACAGACCCCGACATAGACGATTGCCTCACCCTACAGAGTGCGCAGCTAAAGACATTTCTATGGCACCACCCAGAGGTTCAGCCCACGACTGACATTTCAGCAGCCGACTACGAAGAAGCAGAACTTCTTCTACTACAACGAGCCCAGAGAGACTCGTTCCCCGATGAGCTAGCCTGTCTACAGGGAGCAAAGCCCGTCCCATCAGACAGCAGACTGCTCCACCTAGCCCCCGAGAGCGACGCCCATAATCTCATCAGAGTGGGTGGTCGTCTGCGGAGAGCCCCAGACTTACCGGATGACGTCAAGTACCCGATAGTCTTGAACAGCCGACACAAGGTCACAGAGCTGATCATAAAGAAATACGACGAGGATGTGCACCACGCAGGGGCAGAGAGAGTCTTCGCGGAGATCAGACGTCGTTATTGGATACTGCAAGGGAGAGAAGCAGTGCGGCGCTTCCAGCGAACCTGTCTAGACTGTCGTAAGTGGCGAGCCCAGCCCAGTATACCCCGGATGGCTGACCTACCTCCCTGTCGCCTCCGACTCGGCGACAAGCCTTTTCACTCCACCGGTATGGACTGTTTTGGCCCGCTGTATATAAAGAAAGGAAGAGGAACCAAGAAGCGGTGGGGTATTGTATTCAAATGCATGACCACCAGAGCGATACATATCGAACTCCTTCCAACCATGAGCACAGACTCATTCCTTATGGCCTTCCGAAGATTCACATCACGGAAAGGAAAACCGTCTACATTATTGTCTGATCACGGGACAAACTTCAAAGGCGGAGAAAGAGAGCTGAGAGAGAGCTTCCAAGCTATGGGCCCAGAACTTAAGACCCACCTCGCTCCATCCCAGATTGACTTCCAGTTTAATCCCCCGAACGCACCTCACTTCGGTGGAACTTGGGAACGAGAAGTACGTTCCATAAAGACAGCCCTGTACGCCGTGCTTGGGGCCCAGACCGTGGCGGAAGAAGTCTTAATGACAGTCCTCACGGAGATCGAGGGAGTATTGAACTCAAAGCCCCTCGGTTACGTCTCAAGTGATGTAGCAGATGTCGACCCAGTCACCCCCAACACACTCTTGATGGGGCGGCTGGACCCCGCGCTACCCCAGACAATGTACAGGCCTGAAGAAGCGAACGGCCGAAGAATGTGGAGGTACAGTCAAGTACTGGCTGACAAGTTTTGGAACAGCTTCCTACTCCACTATCTACCGTCTCTACAGACCCGCCAGAAATGGGTAAAAGAGAGAGACAATTTGACAGAAGGAACAGTCGTCATGATTATCGACCAGTCACTACCCCGAGCTATGTGGCCGGCTGGCCGCGTAAGCAAAGTGATCACCGGTGCCGATGGAAAGGTCCGAGCAGCTGAAGTGCTCGTCCAAGGGCGGACCTACACCCGACCCGTGGCGAGGCTAATAGAACTGCCAAGGCTCCCCGATACTATCGATGACGACCATGACCCCATGACTTTGTGAACTGACTGACCCTCACAGCGGACATTGAGTAGTGGACAGTGCGGTTAATCTGTCTCTGCTTAGCTAATTAGGTGGGACTAATTAGGGGGCGGCTGTTACGAAGGATCAGATTAAACCGAATATATATATTTATTTATTGATATATATTGAATAGTATTTGTATATCGTTTGATATCCCTTGTATATTCCTTGTACATATACACGGAATATCACTTTAGCCTACTATAGCCCATAATAGTTCATTCTCTTATTGGACAAAAGGACCAGGCGCCAGGGACCAGCCCCTGGCGTCAAGTTCAAAGGTACCGACGAGACATGTCCGTGCTAGCCCCGGCTCCGCTCAGGGATACGGCTACCGAAAGGAGAGTGGCACTATTTGTTCACCGTGCATATAAATATGGCGCAAGTAAATGTAGAAGACCCTTAGTCCTTTACCCTTCTACCCAACTTAGTAACAGAACGTGAAGCCTCACCCACGATACCGCGTGCGGTGTAGTATGGCCTGTTTGGCCTTAGAATAGCATCGAGACTTTGTGCGAATTAATAGCTGAATTGTCAGAGTTTGGCACTGTACCGTCGAGTGCGACGTATTTCTATTAAGTAATAATAGTCTATCGTGTATGGTGCATCGTGCGGTTAGAGTTCTAAAGTGACCAGCATCTCCAACGCTTCCTCGTGTTATCTAGAGTCTTAACCAGGCTGGGCCGACCACATGGCGCCTTCATCCGAGGAGATCTAGACGAGGACCGAGGGACATGTACACTGGATTACCTACCCGACGACTGCTGAGCCCTATGCGGCTGGAATATATTTGCTTTGGTACTGTGATTTGTGGAGCGGATAATCGCAGACGCCTGTGAGTGTTGGATTTACCCCCGAGAGGAGTCAAGTTGAGTCGGCGCTCAGAGAGACTGAGGTCGCCTAGCTTCTTCTTCATTGTGGAGCTACAGCCTACAAGAGAACCAAGGTGTATTCATCTGCGGATCAAGAGTCTACTGCACTGTCTTCTGTACTTGAAGTCTCCCTAGATATCGTTGACCAGACGGTCTACTACCGACGGCTCTCCTACCCCCCCTGCCGGCTTACAACCGGGAGGACCCCTTCCAGAATATCCTGCTATATCATTAAGAGTACCATAGATCTAATTCCCTAAGAGCCAGGTTGTATACTTGCTTCCTGCGTAACCAGAGATTGGACATTCAGTGTTGATTTGCCTACGAGTACTCATTTGCCTTACAAGTGCATTCAAATCATAAATGTAATAGTAACTATTATATGTACCTTTTGCTATATATTAAATATTTGATTATTACCTTTGTGTGGAACCGATTTCATTGTGGGAAAGTGTTCATCATATTTAGATATCGTGTACTGTATGGCCAGTAGTTAAAGTACATAAAGCGGTAGTGGTTTAATGATACCATACTTATCAATACAGTCAGGGAATTGTACCCCTCAGTTACAACCACTGTGCACGTGTTCATAATTAAATAATCCATAGGATTAGTAGATGAATACCCAGTTCTGTATTTGTTTTATTTTGATGTGTACATGCTGGTACATGTCAAAAAAGGGCGACAGTGGCTCGTGAGGTAGAGCAGTCGTCTGGTAATTCCCGGTTTGATTCCCTCTCCTCCCAGGCAGTGTGTCAAAGTGTCCTTGAGCAAGACACTCAACCCCTAATTGCTCCCAATGAGCAGGTTGGCAGTGGCACCTTGCATGGTCACCCCCAATAAATAATAAAATAAATAATAATAAGTTAATAATAATCAATAATAATGTGAGGAAAATGTGAGGAACACATTGTAAAACGCCTTGGATAAAAACGCGATATAAATGCACCATTTACCATTCACCAAGTAATATTCATACTGGTTTAAATAATTTATAATTATTTCCCATCTTTGCTGATCAAGATTTTTGTGCAAAAGGAATTAGAGGACTGTCCCATATAAACACCTGTCCCAAATAAATGTGGGTGAAGCCAATAAAAGCCGGGCTATTAAATTTTACATATATTTATCTTCTGGACATGACACAGCATAGGAATAAGACATGTATCTCTATGAAGTGATACAGAGCAGGCGATGCTGTTACTGTATCTACAAAGGGGACCAGATGGTTTAATTTACACTACCTATAATTCTAGGTTATGACATGTTGCTGTTCTTGTGTACATGAACTTGCATACCACCCTGGTAGTCAGGAAGAGGCCTCTTCAAACGGCCATTAGTATCGTCTATTCACTTTAGTGTGTTGACACAGTGCAGGTGACAGCTGAACCTGTGTGGACCCCACCGTGTATGTGTATGTGTGTGTGTGTGTGTGTGTGTGTGTGTGTGTGTGTGTGTGTGTGTGTGTGTGTGTGTGTGTGTGTGTGTGTGTGTGTGTGTGTCTGTCCTCACATGCATCTACTGTATGTGTATTTCTGCACATAAATGCTCATAAGGAATGCAAGTATGTGGATGTGCTCATGCGTCGTTGATGATGTGAGTATAAACACGAGGGATGGATGTTTCTCACCAGGAATGTAGTACTATATTTATACTGTGAGGAGCACAGGGTCTGCCTGTTTGACTAACTGTAACACACGTCTCATGAATGTCTACCATGACCTAAACACAATTCACTGTAACATACAGGACAATGTAAAGAGTAGACTAAACAAAGCTCCATACTGAGCTCAGGCTGTTTTCATATATGGGTTTTGACTTGGCTGTGTTTTTCAGATAAACTGCATTTTAAAGTTATTTGCACCTAAATACAAGACTAATAGATCAAACGTGTTTCAATTTCTGCAGGGAAGTGTGCCTCTGTATTGAGCGGCTGGGTAATCACATACTGTATGTCACTAATGGGTAATCACATACTGTACATCACTAATGAGTAATCACATACTGTATGTCACTAATGAGTAATCACATACTGTACATCACTAATGAGTAATCACATACTGTATGTCACTAATGAGTAATCACATACTGTATATCACTAATGAGTAATCACATACTGTACATCACTAATGGGTAATCACATACTGTACATCACTAATGGGTAATCACATACTGTACATCACTAATGGGTAATCACATACTGTATGTCACTAATGAGTAATCACATACTGTATGTCACTAATGAGTAATCACATACTGTATATCACTAATGAGTAATCACATACTGTACCTCACTAATGAGTAATCACATACTGTACCTCACTAATGAGTAATCACATACTGTACCTCACTAATGGATAATCACATACTGTATGTCACTAATGAGTAATCACATACTGTACATCACTAATGGGTAATCACATACTGTACCTCACTAATGAGTAATCACATACTGTATGTCACTAATGGGTAATCACATACTGTACATCACTAATGGGTAATCACATACTGTATGTCACTAATGAGTAATCACATACTGTATGTCACTAATGGGTAATCACATACTGTACATCACTAATGGGTAATCACATACTGTACCTCACTAATGAGTAATCACATACTGTATGTCACTAATGAGTAATCACATACTGTACATCACTAATGGGTAATCACATACTGTACATCACTAATGAGTAATCACATACTGTATGTCACTAATGAGTAATCACATACTGTACATCACTAATGGGTAATCACATACTGTACATCACTAATGAGTAATCACATACTGTATGCCACTAATGAGTAATCACATACTGTACATCACTAATGGGTAATCACATACTGTACCTCACTAATGGGTAATCACATACTGTACATCACTAATGGGTAATCACATACTGTACCTCACTAATGGGTAATCACATACTGTACATCACTAATGGGTAATCACATACTGTACATCACTAATGGATAATCACATACTGTACATCACTCATGGGTAATCACATACCGTACATCACTAATGGGTAATCACATACCGTACATCACTAATGGGTAATCACATACTGTACATCACTAATGGGTAATCACATACTTTACATCACTAATAATGGGTAATCACATACTGTACATCACTAATGGGTAATCACATACTGTACATCATTAATGGGTAGGGGTGTAAAGGTACACGTATCCGAGGTTCAGTTCACATTACAAAAGTAGCCTACTAGAATGTCTCACATTACAAAAGTAGCCTACTAGAATGTCTCACATTACAAAAGTAGCCTACTACAATGTCTCACAATAACGTTTGGTTGTGGATAGTTTTATTATGTTACAGTTAGAGTTAATACATAAGATAATGATAAGCTACACTGTAGTTCAGACTCACCAGAGGGTGCAGAAGGTCACTAAGCTAATTGAGTATCTCATTGGTCCTCTGTACAGGTGAGTCCTCTCCTCAGTGCTGCCCCCTGTGGTGAGGGGGGAAAAAAGGTTATCACCAAAATCACCTGTAACATGTTTGGTCTGGGGTAAGATGTAGGCTAATAGTGACAATTAACAAAATATCATAACATCAGTTATGCTATCATGAGATAAGGTAACAATACATACATTATATTCCATCACAACACAAGCATTTTAGCACTGGCCAAAGCGATTAGGCTATAGGCTGCCTACATCCATGCATACATCAATATTAGTCAACAAGTTGTGACCCACAAGCAATCTGTATTTGACCTGTATCGGCCCGGTGACTGGTGTCTTATATAATGCAGAAATGATATGCACTTACAGAACTCCTGCGCCGCTAACTTCAGAAACTCAAACCAGTCTTCGAGTACTGTACATCCTTTGCGAGAGGAAATCGTCGACAGATGCGATGCAGCCTATATTACTGTATGACTGTTCTGTTCCGTGTCTGACTACACCTGCTACCGTTTGCACCCGCGGGAAAGGCTGGGAATGAGATGAGCAGAATCAGATTTGAGCTCGGACCGTGAGACCGCCTCCTTCTCGAAGTTCAAATCCAACTTCACCAGGCTGCTCTCTCCGTGCACATGTGTCGTTTACAAAATAAATGCCTTTTTGCGGAGAAGCACGGGGAGCTCATCGTCTGCACTTTGAAACATCGACTGTTGTTGCTGTACTGCCCCGCTGTGCACCGGTGTCCGTGGTTGGTTGTGTGTGTGTGTGTGTGTGCGTGCGTGCGTGTGTGTGTGCGTGCGTGTGTGGATACCACACTACCTAGTAGTAGTGGATACTACTAGCCTATTGTGGCGAGGACCTGTGGATGAAACCTCAGGAGGAGAAGCTGTGAATCATGAAGGCAGCATGGTCGCTGTCTGTGGTCCTGTGCGCGGTGATACTGCTGGGTGCTGCTGGGGCTAAACATGTGAGCATCGTTTCATTCTTCCTTGTTCGTGTGATTCCTATTGTTCGTATGATGCCATAACATGACAATAGGTGTGTTGCTTTCTTATAGGCTATAGAAGGCTACTTCACCCAGTTAAGTTGACAGTATAAGGTCTACACACCCTAGTCATTAAACATCTAAATACATCGAATGGACTGAATCAAATTCCTTTAATTATGACCAAAATGATGTCGGCTATTACTTGGCTATGCACCACGTTTCTGATGCGTGTATTATATGTATATTGTATTCTGTTGCCCTGACATGTTTTTTTGCCTGATCCTCCATTTCCAGAATAAAGTCATACAGTATTATCAGGATTTCAGAGAAAGGGACCCTTTTGGGAAATTTTGAGTGAATGAGTTTGAATAATATGTCCTCCGGTGGTGTCATTGAGAGGAGGCCGAAGCCTTGTGTTGTTAATCACATTTTCATCTACATAATTTCATTGAGCTGTAATTAACACAACACATAACTGGTGGCCATGTTCAAACTCTCAATAACTGTCAAAGTAAATTAGTGTGTGGACAGATTTGTAATATGTGTGAGATTGTGTACAAAATAAATCAACATGGTATTAAAAGAGTCGACCAAAAAAAGACCATTTCATCATAAATATGTACATTTGTAGGCCTAACAGGCTCAATAACACTGCATTCGTGTGTAGGATCCCCACAATGATCTGTACGGTGGGGTGATGGAACAGTGCTCTGTGCAGAATCCTACTGAATTCCCATTAAATGTGATGCTGGACATTACCTGTATGTGATGGAGGAGTGCATATACTGTATGCAGCACATCAAATTAAACTGAATTAAGATTAAATTGGGATATTTTTCAAGGGGATTTTTATTTTTTATTTTTTTGTACCTAGTATTGTCTTATCGTGTGTATTTCCCCCCAAATTTAAGTTCACTATTATAAGCCAAGAATGTTATTGGAATTGGGCAGAGTTTCCAAAATTCCAACTGTGATAGTTTCTGCCCCTTTGCAACCATACTAAGCACTACATTTAAAGAGGTCCCTTTGCATTATCAGATGTGGGGAAACTTATATTTTACAGATTTGTCGATGAACTCAACTACTAGCCTAACTGATTAGTTGACAAAGTCCTTTATACAACAATTAATTCCAAGTCATTTGATTGGACAAGAGGCATGGTGCTGATATTCAGTA
Source organism: Notolepis coatsorum (assembly GCF_963971535.1). Classification (NCBI taxonomy): domain Eukaryota; kingdom Metazoa; phylum Chordata; class Actinopteri; order Aulopiformes; family Paralepididae; genus Notolepis; species Notolepis coatsorum. The sequence goes on from NC_140177.1 coordinate 44,573,686, forward strand.
TAACAGCACTGGGACTTTTAACTATATGTATCACTCCACGCCAAACAGGTGTTCTATTAATAACCATTAATTAGGCTACATTAAAGTTTTGAATGACGCCTAACAGACACTTATTTCACTGGTTGCACAATAAATGGAAACGTCCAGATGAATGTACATTATACAAACAAGCTAGCCAGCGGTAATGTATAGACCTATACACAGTAGCAAGCTGTGCATAAAACATTTTGTGTTCAGGTTGCCTGGCGACGGTCCGAGTTCAAGAGTGCAGTTGTGGTTTACTAGTTTTGGTATTAAAAAAAATTGGCGGAGCTAAATAAATAATTAAATAAACAAACAAAATCATAATCTGCTGTCGCTTATAAATGGTGATATAGTAGAAAGGCTCGGCCTGCGGCTTCGTACTTGCAGTACGACCGAACCACAGCCACACGGATATTCAGTATAACACAGCACTCCCTCTCTCATGTGATATTAAATACCTGTTCTGTCAACTAAGAATTCTTTCAGTCGAGGACAAGCCCTAATGTTGGTGGTCCATTTACTATTGTTGTAGTAGATCATTCTTCTGAGCTGTCATCACAAAAACAGATTGTATCAGCAAGAATATACTCTGGCTCACGTCTGCTGCTCACTGCTTCCCTTCCTAACATCCACAGAACAACCAATGTCAAACAAGACAGAAAGGCTCATTTAATGGTAGGACTTGAACAAGAGCCAGGACCTTCTCTAACACACATACAGTAAAGTAAGCACAACAGCACTCTACTTACTGTCAATTGGCTACAGTGCCTTCATAGCAAGGAGCACACACCCATGCATGCACACACACGCAGACACACACACGCAGACACACACACAGACACACATACACATACACGCACACACACACACTTGACTTGTTTATGTGAAATATGGGGACTGTAACCCTAAGTAACCATAACTGTAACCCTAACTCTAACCCTAACCATAATATGAACCTTAACCTAATCCTAATAATAATAATAGATTTATTTTATATAGCGCCTTACATAAAGTATTTCAAAGCGCTTTACATACATTACATTATGGTATATGGACAAACACAGTACATGCCTACATGGACAAACACAGTAGGCCTATGGACTTTCACAATGACAACATGGTGGGTGTTACAAAGGATCAGATTAAACCGAATATATATATTTATTGATTGATATATATTGCATAGTATTTGTATATCGTTTGATATCCCTTGTATATTCCTTGTACATATACACGGAATATCCCTTTAGCCTAGTACAGACCATAATATTTCATTCTCCTATTGGACAGCGGTCCACAGGCGCCAGGGCCATGCCTCCAGAGTCAGGTTCAAGGCCACCGTCAAGACATGTCTGTACATGCCCGGCCTTGCCCAGGGATACGAGACAGAAATGAGGTTGGCACTAGATTGTTCGCCGTGCATATAAATATGGCGCAGGTGAATACAGAAGTAGAGTTACCCAATAAGTTGAAGCCTCGCCCACGATACTCCGTGCGGTGAAGTATGGCCTGTTTGGCCCCAAATAGAGCATTGAGACCGCGTGCAAATTAATAACTGAATTGTCAGAGTTTGGCGCTATGCCGTCGAGTGCGACATATTTCTATTGGGTCAGTAATAGTCTATTTGTGTATAGTATATCGTGCGGCTAAAGTTCTACAGTGACCAGCATCACCAGCGCTTCCTCGTATCAGCTAGAGTGCTTATCCAGGCTGGGCTGCTTTCATGGCGCTTTCACCCGAGGAGACCTAGACGAGAACCGTGTGGACATGTACACTGGATTAATCTACCCGACGACTACATAGCCCTTTGCGGCTGGATTATATTTGTTTTGGTCCTGTGATTTATGGAGCGGAGAATCGCCGACGCCTACACGTGTGGGATTTACCCTGTGAGGAGCCACGTCGAGTCTGCGCCTCAGAGAGCCTGAGGCCGGCTAGCTTTCTTCACTGTGGAGCTACAGTCTACGGAGAACAGCTGTATTCGTCTGTGGATCAAGAGACTATTGCACCGTCTCCTGTACTTGGAGTCTCCTTAGTCATCGTTGACCAGACTCTCTACTACCGACAGATCCTCTACCCCTGCTGGCTTACAACCGGGGGGACCCTTCCAGTATCTCCCGCTATATATTACTAGTGTACCATAGATATAATTCCCTAAGATTCAGGTTGTATAATTACCTCCTGCGTAACCAGAGAATGGACATTCATTATTGATTTTCCTACGCACATTCCTTTGCCTTATAAGCGCATCCAAAGTAAAATAGAGAAGTATATTATGTACCTTTTGCTGCAATAAATACTTAATTACCACTTTGTGTGGAACCGATTCATTGTGGGAAGTGTTCATCATATTTATATATCATGTACTGTATGGCCAGTAATTAAAGTACATAAAGCGGTAGTGGTTTAATGATACCATACTTATCAATACAGTCAGGGAATTGTACCCCTCAGTTACAATTGGTCCTTCGAGCCGGATGGTAACTAGTGTAATATTAATATAGTGGTATTAATATTGACATGGCCTATGATGAACACTCCACAAAACGGTTCTCCTAAAGTAGATCGCCCGCAGCGTAGACGGCAGACACCTCAGTACTTAGAGGATTACGTTGCCAATATACTACCTAGCTTTCTACAGACGGTAAACGCGGAAAAAGTAGATAGTAAAAATTATGTCCGACCCTATCGACCAGGCTACCCCGCCAATAGAGGCCCTAGTGGGTTCTAACGTAACTGACCAAGCTCACGGTAGGGACCAGGAGGGACCCGACATGACTTTACCCCCCGCCAAGACCGAAGAAGTAGTCCCCGGAGAGCTCCAGGATAAAGACAGCTCTCCAGGGATGGAACTCTACCCGCTACAAGAAGAGGAGAGCACCCCGGAGATGGATCTCCAGGACTCGCCACAGGAGAACAGATCTCCAACGAGTACTGCCAGGAGCGGATCACCTCAACCAGCGTCTTCCCCCAGCGAGGCGGACAAGATGCTGGCACAGGCATTCCTCGCCAGCCTAGCAGCCTCAACAGAGCGCGATCGACTCCAAGCACAGACGCTTAGTGAGCGCGAACATTCTTCCATGGAAAGAGAACGCCTTCAGGCGCAGCAACGGAGCGACGAAGATCGTATACGTCTAGAGATTAGACGCCTTCAGACGGAAGAGAATATGGTAAGGGACCGGGCCGAAGCCCAGCGCGCCGCCGCCGAAGCCCAGCGCGCCGCTGCCGGTGCCCAAAGAGAAGCAGAGCGCGACCTCGCTCTCACCAAGCGCGAAGCCGAGCGCGACCGATTACAAGCGCAGATAATGGAGCAGCTGATCACCAGGGCAACACCCCCTCCCTCCGCACGGGGTTCCAGGGCCTCGTCAAGACAAGGGTCAAGGGCACCCTCCCCTACCCGATCAAGCGACCCTGAGCCCGACCACCAGAGAGAGCCTATACCCCCCTCCGAACCCCTTCCCCGACCGGTCCAAGTGAGACCCAGCTACAAGGAAGAAACGGTCTAAATAGGCTAAATAGACGACTACAGGATCTAGAGGACCTGCCAGAGGAAGAAGAAGAGGGAGAGGAGGAGAGTCAAGCCCGACAGCAGCACAGTACTCCACAGGACCAGGAGGTCCAGTACAGCCCAGGCTCTACCCCCGCGGCTCTGCGCTACAGACCCCTGACTCAATTCACGGGTGAGCTTGACGCACGACCAGCCCCGAGGAACAGCACCTGGATACGCGGGCCATGGTACCCAGCAGGTACCAGCCCACCAAGAGGCGTAAGAGGAGACTCGCCTAGGAGGCCTCTCTTCCAATGCTCACCGATGTGCCAGCCATCCATGGCATCATACATTGGCACACCGACGTTTCCGGACTTCACCCACGAGAACAGAGCACAGTACACGGAGCTACGAATGTGCTTAGAGACAATGATGTCCGATGTAGCTGATGAACCGTACAAGTATGCTATCCTACTGAAGCACCTCAAGGTGCCCCGAGCGCACAATATAGCGCTGGCCTATGCCACAAAGAGAGAGGGGCGCAAAGAGAAAAGGGTATGCACGAACTGTACGCAAACTCTAATGTCGAGAGGATTTTAGAGAAGCTTCCGCCCGCCCGACAAGAGCGCTTCAGGCGGCAAAGAGACCACCGTGATCCTAACGTCCCGAGCCATCCCTCCTAGACCTAGCCGACTTCCTGGCGAGAGAAGTCAACAGCCTACGGTTGGATACGTTCATGCGGAGCACCCCAAGCTCCAGAGAGGGACCTAGGAGAGCAAACGATGGCCGAAGATTGGTGACCGTCATGCACCAATCAGAATCAGTACCGAGCAGCAAGAACCACAGTACCCCCTCGATGAAAGAGAAGTGGAAGATGGTGTGCCCGTACTGCGAAAAGGAACACTGGTTGTCACAATGTGACACATTCAAGAAGATGACCGCCGACGAGGTGAGTCAATGGATAAAGTCCAACCGACGCTGTTACCGATGTGCGCGCAGTCACATGGCAGCCGATTGCCGCTTAAAGAAGAGGTGTAGTCGGTGTGACGGAGCCCACCTAGATGTCCTACACGACAGTAACAGAAGAAAGCCTGCACCCTCAAGCAGCACAAAGGCAAGTGTTATGTACATTGACCCCGCCAGCAGCGGGGGCGCCCGGGTGCTCTTAAAGGTGGTCCGCGTAACACTGAGTTACCAAGATAAGGTCATGGACACTTACGCCGTCCTTGACGACGGGTCAGAGAAGACCTTTCTCCTCCCGTCCGCTGCGGCCCAGCTGGGGCTGCGGGGGAGCGAAAACCAGATGACGATTCGGACAATAAGAAGAGATCTAAAGACGATAAAGGGCGAGAATGTCTCCTTCACTATCGCAGCAAGCGGGCAGCCAGAGAGACGGTATAGGATTACTAACGCTTTCACCAGCCAAGAAATAGGCCTGTCGCAGTACACCTACCCCATCGCCAAGCTGATGGATAAATATGTGCACCTGCGTCAACTACCTATACCGGTCATAGACGGTGCCACCCCGACCCTGCTGATAGGCTCCGACCATGCAGACCTCATCGTCCCGATTGACCGGGTCCACACAGGGCCCAGAGGCTGTCCTGCAGCAGTCGAGACCCGCCTAGGATGGACATTACAAGGCCCCCTCGCTAAGTCTCTTAACTGAACAGCAGCCACTAACTGCCTCCACTCCAGAGTGACAGAAGAAGACACCACCCTCCTACAGCATGTCGAGAGGCTATGGACACTAGAGACAATGCCCTTTAAGAACGAAAAGAAAGACATTCGTTCCAAGGAAGACATTTACGCTATAGCCCTCCTCGAGCAGGGGACAAAGAGAGTCAAAGTCAACGGAGTGATGAGATACGCAACTCCACTCCTGAGGCGAGAGGGTATGCCTACCTTCCACGCCCCAAAAGAAGCGACGGAGCGGTATCTATTGAACACAGAGCGGCGCCTAGCCAGAGACCCCGCTCAAGAGACGGTGTACCGCGCTGAGATTAACAAGCTAATCACAGCGGGACACATAAAGAAAATTGACATTAAAGAGGCCGATCAGACGACCGAATCATGGTACGTGCCGCACCACAAAGTCCACCACAACGGCAAGGATCGTATTGTGTTCAACTGCAGCTACCAGATCGGATCACAAAATCTGAATAAAGAGCTCTTGCCCGGCCCAACACTCTGCCCCTCTCTACTAGGCGTGTTACTACGTTTCCGCCAAGACAAGGTGGCCATCAGCGGCGACATCAAAGGGATGTTCCTGCAGGTGAGACTAGTGGAGGAGGACAAGCCCCTGCTGCGGTTCCTATGGAGAGAGAGGATCGGGGATGAGCAACCAGCCATCTATCAATGGGAAGTCCTCCCTTTCGGAACCACATGCAGCCCATGCTGTGCTACGTTTGCACTGCAAAAACACGTCGCAGAGGACCCAGCAGCTGATGAAGAGGTCCGACAAAGTGTAGGAAATAGTTTCTACGTGGACAACTGTCTGCAAAGCGTCTCGACGCCAGAAGAAGCCGAGGCCCTTCTACTCAAGCTCCGCGCCTCCCTGATCAAAGGCGGCTTTGATCTCAGGCAGTGGGCCAGCAGCGACCCGCAAGTATTGCGCAGCCTCTCCCCCGAGGACAAGGCAGCAAGCAGCGAGACCTGGATGGCGACCATCCCAGGAGAAGCCCAAGAAATGACATTAGGACTAGTCTGGCGCTTCAAAACAGACTCGCTCCATTATAAACACACACCCCTGACCAAGGAGCAGGGAAGGTCGACTGCACTACCGACCACCAGACGGAGTGTATACAGAACACTCGCCAGACAATATGACCCGTTGGGATGTATTCTACCTTACACCACCAGGGCAAAGATGATTGTAAGAGCGTTATGGGACAAGGACCAGGGCTGGGACGACCCCATACCCGAACACCTTGCATCCACATGGAGAGAGTGGGAGACGGAACTCAGCTCACTCCCAGGTGTCAACATATGCCGCAGCTACTTCCCACCCACAGTGAGGCCGGAGATGTGCCAGATGGACCTGCACGTCTTCAGCGACGCCTCCGAAGTAGCCTACGGTTCGGTGGCCTACTTGCGTGCCCGAGAGGAGGGAGGAGAAATACATACTGCTTTCATCCTGGCTCGCTCAAGAATAGCCCCACGAAAGCAACAATCTATCCCGCGTCTAGAGCTCTGCGCAGCCCTAGCAGGAGCGCAACTCGCCACGTTAATCCAACGTGAACTCACCATTCCGGTGCAAAGAACAATCTTGTGGTCAGACTCCACGACAGTACTCACATGGATCCGGTCTGATTCGTGCAGATACAAGGTCTTCGTGGGAGTCAGAGTCACAGAGATTCAAGATTTAACAGAAGTAGCAAGCTGGAGGTATGTGGACACAAAACACAACACAGCTGACGTCATCACCCGGGGAATGTCCCTGGATGACCTCACCCGTCACAACCTATACAGTGACGGGCCAGAGTTCCTCAAGCTCCCGGAAGAAGAGTGGCCTACACCCACCCCACGGGAAGCGAGTAAAGAGGAGGCCGAAAACAAGAAATCTATGTTCTGTGGATTGAACACACTCGTCTCCACAGACCCCGACATAGACGATTGCCTCACCCTAGAGAGTGCGCAGCTAAAGACATTCCTGTGGCACCACCCAGAGGTTCAGCTCACTACTGACATTACAGCAGCTGACTACGAAGAAGCAGAACTTCTTCTACTACAACGAGCCCAGAGAGACTCGTTCCCCAATGAGCTAGACTGCCTACAGGGAGCAAAGCCCGTCCCATCAGACAGCAGACTGCTCCACCTAGCCCCCGAGAGCGACACCCATGGTCTCATCAGAGTGGGTGGTCGTCTGCGGAGAGCTCCAGACTTACCGGATGACGTCAAGTACCCGATAGTCTTAAACAGCCGACACAAGGTCACAGAGCTGATCATAAAGAAATACGACAAGGATGTGCATCACGCCGGGGCAGAGAGAGTCTTCGCGGAGATCAGACGTCGTTATTGGATACTGCAAGGGAGAGAAGCAGTGCGGCGCTTCCAGCGAACCTGTCTAGACTGTCGTAATTGGCGAGCGCAGCCCAGTATACCCCGGATGGCTGACCTACCTCCCTGTCGCCTCCGACTCGGCGACAAGCCTTTTCACTCCACCGGTATGGACTGTTTCGGCCCGCTGTATATAAAGAAAGGAAGAGGAACCGAGAAGCGGTGGGGTATTGTATTCAAATGCATGACCACCCGAGCGATGCATATAGAACTCCTTCCAACCATGAGCACAGACTCATTCCTTATGGCCTTCCGAAGATTCACATCGCGGAAAGGCAAACCGTCTATATTATTGTCTGATCACGGGACAAACTTCAAAGGCGGAGAAAGAGAGCTGAGAGAGAGCTTCCAAGCTATGGGCCCAGAACTTAAGACCCACCTCGCTCCATCCCAGATTGACTTCCAGTTTAATCCCCCGAACGCACCTCACTTCGGTGGAACTTGGGAACGAGAAGTACGTTCAATAAAGACAGCCCTGTACGCCGTGCTTGGGGCCCAGACCGTGGCGGAAGAAGTCCTAATGACAGTCCTCACGGAGATCGAGGGAGTATTGAACTCAAAGCCCCTCGGTTACGTCTCAAGTGATGTAGCAGATGTCGACCCAGTCACCCCCAACACACTCTTGATGGGGCGGCTGGACCCCGCGCTACCACAGACAATGTACAGGCCTGAAGAAGCGAACGGCCGAAGAATGTGGAGGTACAGTCAAGTATTGGCTGACAAGTTTTGGAACAGCTTCCTACTCCACTATCTACCGTCTCTACAGACCCGCCAGAAATGGGTGAAAGAGAGAGACAATTTGACAGAAGGAACAGTCGTTATGATTATCGACCAGTCACTACCCCGAGCTATGTGGCCGGCTGGCCGCGTAAGCAAAGTGATCACCGGTGCCGACGGAAAGGTCCGAGCAGCCGAAGTGCTCGTCCAAGGACGGATCTACACCCGACCCGTGGCGAGGCTAATAGAACTGCCAAGGCTCCCCGATACTATCGATGACGACCATGACCCCATGACTTTGTGAACTGCCCGACCCCTCACAACAGACATTGAGTAGTGGACAGTGCGGTTAATCTGTCTCTTCTTAGCTAATTAGGTGGGACTAATTAGGAGGCGGCTGTTACAAAGGATCAGATTAAACCGAATATATATATTTATTGATTGATATATATTGCATAGTATTTGTATATCGTTTGATATCCCTTGTATATTCCTTGTACATATACACGGAATATCCCTTTAGCCTAGTACAGACCATAATATTTCATTCTCCTATTGGACAGCGGTCCACAGGCGCCAGGGCCATGCCTCCAGAGTCAGGTTCAAGGCCACCGCCAAGACATGTCTGTACATGCCCGGCCTTGCCCAGGGATACGAGACAGAAATGAGGTTGGCACTAGATTGTTCGCCGTGCATATAAATATGGCGCAGGTGAATACAGAAGTAGAGTTACCCAATAAGTTGAAGCCTCGCCCACGATACTCCGTGCGGTGAAGTATGGCCTGTTTGGCCCCAAATAGAGCATTGAGACCGCGTGCGAATAGGTTAGCTAACGCTAGTTAGCCTTTAGCTAAGCTAGCTACTAGCTGACATCATCATGGCTATACCATGACAAGGCTCCGGCCATTTGTCCCGCTAGCGAGAGGCCTTTCGTCAACGTTCCTTGGTGACCGACCGACTGATAATGACCGACCTCTTTCTTCGTCTTGGCTGGCATAACTAAGCATAGTCAAAAGCTGCACGCGCGAAATAGTCAAACGCAGCTGACTCACGCCGCCACGCCGGCGTACTACACTGTCTACACATGATGTAAGTAAAACCACTCCCTTCGTTGAAACCAATAGTATGTCTGCTGCAGAACCCCAGAGGCTGAGCTCCAATAGTGAGTATGTCTGCAGGACTGCAGACCCAGGAACAAGTCAGACACATTCTACAAACGTGTCTAATGTGAAATATATAAGCATATAAGCAAAACTAGATTTTAGGTCTGTGATGAAAAAGGGCCTCGCAAGAAGGGGGGCCTCGCAAAAAAAAAAAAAAAATAATAAAAAATAATAAAAAAAAATATATTTTTTTTTTTTTTTTTTTTTTTTTGCGAGGTCCCCCTTCCCGCGAGGCCCTGTGCGACCGCACTGCTCGCACACCCCCTGAGGCGGCCCTGATCTTAACCCTAACCATAACCCTAACCATCACACTAAAATAGCTTTGTCAAACTAAATCACAACATCACAAATGTAAGTGTGAAGTGTGAAGTCTTGAAATTGTCCATATTTTTCACAGAAACAAGGTACACAAACACACACACACACACATACACACACACACGCACGCACACACGCACGCACGCACACACACACACGCACGCACGCGCGCGCACGCACGCGCACGCACGCACACACACACACACACACACACACACGCACACCATCATAGATCATGCAGGGATGCCTGTACAATGTACAATAAAGCAAACTTCATGTATCCCCGGTAGCACTACCCATGGAAGCATAGCAGCAGCACACTGTATTCATAACAGTGTCGGCATGTGCTTTGTACAAAATACTGCAGATGAGTAAATACAAGCCATTCTGTTGCACTCAGAGTCTTCCATACACACCGTGGCTTGTGTTTGTAATTGTTCAGCTGTAAACAACATGTATCATTTGCAGACGGACGTTCAACAGACTTTGTTGTCTATTACTGCACGTGAGCATGAGGGTATGCACAATTTTTATTTAATTATTTTCTACTAGGCCAGGTTACTGTGTTTTGTAGTAAACAATCTGAAGTTTCCTTTTGCTGACCTCAGTTATGATGTGGGATCTGAGGACATGAGGGAAGAGAGGACACAGAGAGAAGAGGCATGGTGGAGCAGAGAGAGGTGGGGTGACCCGTAAGGTGTACTGTAAGTGAAATAAGAAGATGGAGGGTGGAGCAGAGAGAGTTGGGGTGACCAGTATTGTGTACTGTAAGAGAAATAAGGTGCTAGGTGGAGCAGAGAGAGTTGGGGTGAAGAGTAAGGTGTACTGTAAGAGAAAGAAGATGGAGGGTGGAGCAGAGAGAGTTGGAGTGACCAGTAAGGTGTACTGTAAGAGAAATAAGGTGCAAGGTGGAGCAGAGAGAGTTGGGGTGAAGAGTAAGTGAAATAAGATGGAGGGTGGAGTAGAGAGAGTTGGGGTCAAGAGTAAGGTGTACTGTAAGGGAAAGAGGTGAGGGACTATTCAGCAGTACAGAAGAACAAGATAACATTTAGTTAACATTTGTATTGGACAGAGGTTTTTCTTTCTGTTTGATCAGTTTTTAGTAGTGATGTCAATAGATTTAAAAAAAATTAACTAATTAATCTCAAAATGTCCTGTAATTAATCTAGATTAATCTAGATTAAAAATCGCATTTTTCCGAAGCTTGTAACAAATATTTACTTGAGTAAAATCATGGAAAGTATATTTAGATTCAAAGACTATTTTAATAGCTTTCTTTGAATACAGTTTCTCTCCTGTGAAATACAAATGTTCAACAAAACCATCAAAACCATATATCTGCGGCGCTAACAGAAATAAAAACAACCCAGGCCTATGTTAAAGTGCAGATTGGTTTAGAGGACGATAATGCCTTGTATGAACTACCAGTAATATAATCATATTAACAACAAAAATGTGTTCCATCTTCATGTCAGATGATTTTCAAAAAGGTGCATGAGTCAATGCAAAAAAGAACAAGCAAATACACTGCTGAAAGTTCAGAACGTTGAACATTTTTCACTCCATAGATTAATCTAGATAAAAAAAATTTAACGCTTTAAATAATTTTAATTAATCTCCAAAGTTAAAGCATTAATTTTGACAGCCCTAGTTTTTAGTTAAAAAAAATCTTGCATTACTGTATTTTAAAATGGCAATCATTAAGATCCTCATTTCTGTACATTTTGGTGACATCTATTGGTGATAATGGGTCATTGCTGTTTTGCACTGTGCTTGATTGATTGATTGATTGAAAACTTTATTAACTGATTGCAGAATGGGTGCAATACAGTACGGCTCAATACAAACAACTGCTAAGAGGATGCAGACCAGAAAAAGACTCGTCTTGTTTACATCAGGGTCCTCCATTTTCAATTCATCAGGACATTTATAACATACAACACATTTAATATACAGTACTGTGTAAGAAAAAAGGGGAAGAAACTGTATTTTGGAGGGGGTTGGGTGGGTGGGTGGTTGGGCGGGGGGGGGGGGGGGGGGGGATTTGGACATTTACTGGGGCCAGTTTCTAATTGTAGCCATAGGTGCTCTTTGAGAGCGGTTTTGAAGGTGACTTCCTGTCACCTTGCTGTAGTGACTTGCTTTCATCTTGAAAATTCATGCCAACTACAATGTCCTACCAGACACCAACATTAGCCAAGAACAGCAAATGTAAAAACATTCATGAACTGGTTATTGGTCAGTTGGAGATTACTACTTGAAATGTTGTATTATGTATTGAGAGTGGGAGAGAGAGAGAGAGAGAACGCAATGTGTCCCACTAAATGTGGTGGATTATGTGGACAGTATAATATGTGGATGTCTGTAAAGAAAAAAAGAAAAAGAGAAAATATCATGAAAAGGACAAGAAGGAAGCAGAGAATAGGACTGTGCAGATACCTTTATAATTTGATAAAAAACAACAGTTTTCTCTCTCTACCTATTTTTTACCTCTCTACCTCTCCCTCTCTCTCAACACACACTAATTTGTTTAATTTATTGTTCACCCTTTATTACTTTATATACTTTAATCCTCTTTTGGATTGATGAGAGCAATCAGCCTTGTGCTTTATTTTGTGTTATGGTGTACTGTGTCATTCTGTGACAGCATTCTGATTTGTTGATTTATTATAATATTATGCACGTTCCATTATTGTCTCAGAAACGGTAGTGTGCTGTTACTGAACGTCACACTCTGCCACCAGTGGACCTTTCTCACCACTACAGAATCAGTAACATAATCCGATTACTTCCAGCCGTGTTTGGATAATTTTGTCTCAGAAATCAATAGAATGAAGTCAGATTAACAGATTCAATTTACAGAACAATATGCCTCCTTTATCAACCACACTTTCAAGCAGGAGTAAAATATTTAATTTCAGCTTCACTATTACTACTTTGCTACTGCTAAGGAGTTGTACTACAATACTCATTGGAGGGATACAATAGGCTTTTTCATAGTGGACATTTTGACATGTCATAGATGGGTAAACGCAGCTGTAACTAATAACATTAATAATGGATCTGTTCCATTTAGGTGTACCAAGGCCAGGGTCACATTATTGTACATGCAGGCCTACAGTACTAGGCAAGGCTCACTGGAACACATCATACATGGACACAACCCATTATTAATGTCATCAACAGCCCCCCTCCCCTCCCCATTTGTGTGTCTCCCACACAAACTTAACGTAACTTAACACTACCGCTGTTACTCCACTGGAATTCTAGGTAACTTTTTCATTTTGGTTACATTTACCTTCACATTTAGTCATTCAGCTGACACTTTTATCCAAAGCCACTTACAAGTTCTGTACAACACGTGAGCAGGTAGGGTACACATTAGCAGTGTAAGCCGTAACAAGACTAATCCAACGAGGTGGGGAGAACAGAGCATAGTAATGCTAGAAGATGGAGAAGGGGATATGGACAGCTTATGGCTAACAAGGCTAATCCTTGGTGGAAGAAAAGGCTAGACAATTCAGATAACTACATTAACATTTAGTCATTTAGCTGACGCTTTTATCCAAAGCGACTTACACGTTCTGTACGACAAGTCATCAGGAAAGGCACAAATCTATCAGCTGAGTAACAATGTTCATCAAAGTGTTGAGTGCTACAGTGTAGGTTAGTATATTAGGACAAGTGCATGACAATAAGGTTAGGTAGGGTTAGATATATATATATTAGGGCTGTCAGTTTATCGCGTTAATTAGATTAATTAATTACACAGCAAATTATCGCGTTATGAAAATTAACTCAAAATTAATTACATTTTTTTTTTTTTTTTTTTTTTTTTTTTTTTATAATATTTTTTTTGCATCTCATTCATTCCATAAGAATGTAGAATACACATTTACAGATTTTTTTTTAATATGGTCCATTTGCATGTTCTTGGTATCTGATTCTAGGGACATCTATGAATCTCAGGGAATGTATTCCCAGTGTCAGAAATACTGTGGGCTAGATCCACAAAGAATGGATTGCACAGTGCAAGTTGCACCCTTACTTACAATTCATTATGAATTGAAAATGGGGGACCCTGATGTAAACAAGACGAAAGTCTTTCTCTGATCTGCATCCCCTTAACAATTGTGTGTATTGAGCCGTACTGTATTGTACCCATTCTGCAATCTGTTAATAACATTTTCATTCAATCACTCAATCTGCGCTGTGATTGATTGAATGAAAATTTTATTTTGAGTAAATTGTAATGAACCAAATGAGAATATCAATATTTTTTGTTATCTTTGACTGTGAATAACACCATGCTCAAATTGACCAGACCTGAAAAATCTAAGCAAATTAATAGATGGAAGATGATTAAACAGAAGGTTTTGTAGATACAGTACTGAATTCTGCCATCCGGACACATGCAATTTGAAATATGATTATAGAATATAGAATATCAGGCATAAAACAGTTATGCGATTAAAATGCGATTAATTAGATTAATTAATTACAAATCCTGTAATTAATTAGATTAATTTTTTTAATCGCCTGACAGCACTAATATATATATATATATATATTATTATAATTATTTTTTCATTTCAGAAAATGGTTGAAGAAGTGCGTCTTTAGTCGACGGCAAAAGATTGGACGGGTTTCGGCTGTCCTAACTGTGGTGGGCAGTTCGTTCCACCATAGTGGGGCAAGGACTGAGAATAGGCGGCTTCTCCTTGATGACCCTCCCGGAGCTCGGATAGGAGTGGGTTTGAGACAGCCAGAAGATGCAGAGCGTAGGGGTCTTGAGGGTGTGTAGTTACTAGTTAGAGACCATTGACTAATTGTGCATTGACCCCAGGAGCTATATTGGCTACTGTTACAAAGGGTCAGATTAAACCGAATATATGTATTTATTGATTGATATATATTGCATAGTATTTGTATATCGTTTGATATCCCTTGTATATTCCTTGTACATATACACGGAATATCCCTTTAGCCCAGACCATAATATTTCATTCTCCTATTGGACAGCGGTCCACAGGCGCCAGAGCCGCGCCTCCGGAGTCAGGTTCAAAGTCACCGTCAAGACATGTCTGTGCATGCCCGGCCTTGCCCAGGGATACGAGACAGAAATGTCGTTGGCACTAGTTTGTTCACCGTGCATATAAATACGGCGCAGGTGAATACAGAAGTATGTTACCCAATAAGTTGAAGCCTCACCCACGATACAACGTGCGGTGAAGTATGGCCTGTTTGGCCCCAGAATAGAGCATTGAGACCGCGTGCGAATTAATAACTTAATTGTCAGAGTTTGGCGCTATACCGTCGAGTGCGACATATTTCTATTAAGTCAATAATAGTCTATTTGTGTATAGTGTATCGTGCGGCTAAAGTTCTACAGTGACCAGCATCCCCAACGCTTCCTCGTATTAGCTAGAGTTCTTATCCAGGCTGGGCTGCTTTCATGGCGCTTTCACCCGAGGAGACCTAGACGAGAACCGCGTGGACATGTACACTGGATTAATCTACCCGACGACTACATAGCCCTTTGCGGCTGGAATATATTTGCTTTGGTCCTGTGATTTATGGAGCGGAGAATCGCCGACGCCTGCACGTGTTGGATTTACCCCGCGAGGAGCCACGTCGAGTCGGCGCCTCAGAGAGCCTGAGGCCGGCTAGCTTTCTTCACTGTGGAGCTACAGTCTACGGAGAACAGCTGTATTCGTCTGTGGATCAAGAGGCTATTGCACCGTCTCCTGTACCTGGAGTCTCCTTAGTCATCGTTGACCAGACTCTCTACTACCGACAGATCTTCTACCCCTGCTGGCTTACAACCAGGGGGACCCTTCCAGTATCTCCCGCTATATTACTAGTGTACCATAGATATAATTCCCTAAGATTCAGGTTGTATAATTACCTCCTGCGTAACCAGAGAATGGACATTCATTGTTGATTTGCCTACGCACATTCCTTTGCCTTACAAGTGCATTCAAAGTATATCGAGAAGTATTATGTACCTTTTGCTGCAATAAATACTTAAAGACAACTTTGTGTAGAACCGGTTCATTGTGGGAAGTGTTCATTATATTTATATATCATGTACTGTATGGCCAGTAATTAAAGTACATAAAGCGGTAGTGGTTTAATGATACCATACTTATCAATACAGTCAGGGAATTGTACCCCTCAGTTACAGCTACCTTGGTAGCAGGCGGATGGGGATCAGAATCAACAAATAAATGTATTGAAGGTCATGTGTCCAGCTAGTAGAGCTGTATTTCCTCTGTGTTCCTGTTCTCATGTAGTGACACAAAGGCCCATTGCCTTTTTCTGTTTTATATTTATCTTAAAATAAAATGATATATGTATCATATCACCTTTATTAACAGACACAGGGTCCACAGAGTAAAAAAACACACAAACATAATCAACAAATTACATCACAATAAATAAAAACATAAGCAAATAGCAGCTCTACAACAGGGCACTGTGCCAATACTTCCAGATACAGGACTGGAACTTGATGTCACTGAGACTAGGTTGAGTCAGCAACAGGATGATCCTATGATTCTGAGACACATTCAGACGACGGATACATTTGTACATCAGGTGTCTCAGCAGAGCATGAGAGGAGTTACCTCCAGCACTACAAAACATTTCACTGGCGCTGCAGCACCTAGGCTTCCTCAGCAGAATCCGCAGGCAATCATTGTAAGCAACCTGGAGCTTATGAAAGCTAGCCTGCTTAAACTTGAGCCACAGGGGGGGCAGTATAGAGACGCGTGCAATATGCCCTAAACAGGTTCACTTTCACCCCAGCAGAGCAGAAATGGAACTTCTTCCTCAGCATGTTAGCTTGAGCATACAGTACACGCCGCTGTCGGTACATGTCATCATCATCACTCATTTGATCAGTAATAATAATGTGACCCAAATATTTTGAACTACAGCAGACGGCCAGCCGCCAGCACCACCCCAGACAGATGGAAAGAAGGAAAATAAATATCCTTAACACTCAAGTTCAATACTCAATACTGTTGGACGATCAATACCACTTACTCTTAGCTCCCAGAGGTGTGTCCCTCCTGCTGAATAGTTTTACACAATCTGTAAGACGCTTTGGATAAAAGTGTCAGCTAAATGACTGAATGTAAATGTGAATGTGTCGGAGTTACAGTAACTGTAAATGCTCTGTCTGTGTGTAAATGTGTGAATGAATGGGTGAAGGTGAGGCATAAGTTGTAAAGCGCTTTGGATACAAGCTGTTTAAATGCAGTCCATTTACCATTTACCATACTGTAAATGCAACCACTCAAAAACAACTATATTGTCATATATATATATTATATAATATAATCCTGTTGGTTGTTTTCTCACAGGGCATCAATATATCCATTACCTTTCAGTGAAGGGGATTCAGTGTGTGAAGAGACCATACTTAATTTTGTGAATCAAATGTTCAATGTCTCGTAATATCAAAGGGGAATGAGCTTCATTCCCCTTTGATATTTTCTTGTTGACAATTACCTGCTTAATTGTATGCAATCATTTGAGTGTCCCACCAATAC
The DNA here is from genome assembly GCF_963971535.1 of Notolepis coatsorum. Lineage (NCBI taxonomy): Eukaryota > Metazoa > Chordata > Actinopteri > Aulopiformes > Paralepididae > Notolepis > Notolepis coatsorum. Next base: position 44,591,013 of record NC_140177.1, read on the forward strand.
TGGACCTTTGGGTCTCAAGATTGCCTTTCTTCTTTTAAATGAAATGAGACAAACCTGATGAGCAGATATCAGCTCCTTGCAGCTCTGCAATAAAATGTGAAGAATTTGGGAATTTCCATTCAGAGAATGACAACATACGATACCACAGAAGTAAACAATACACAAACAGGTCTATCTCCAAGGACAGGATGTAGGAGTAGATGAACTCTCTTACTCCAGAACAGGATGAACAGTAATCATAATACAGTAAATACGCCAGGCTCACCAACGCAGAGAGAGGGGTGCATGATAGGCCAAGGACTTAAACGTGCAGGTAGGCAGTTTCAGAGAAGTGAGGGAGCGTACACGTCTAGCAGAAATAAAGAAAGCCACTGCATCACTTTTTTGTCTGCTTTCCACAGACTCCCAGAGGCACCAGCAGCTCTAAGCTGGATTAAAAAGAAATAAAAAGACCATATTTCCCAGCCTCTGATCCGCAGGCGGTCTCTTCTACAGGCAGCGTACTGTAGCTTTCGACGAGGAGCGCCATGGTGGTGTTAGTTTTCTGATGTGACCACAGGAACACCACAATTCAGGCCTGTCTTTTTGTTGGCCTGACAAGCGGTGTTACCGGGGTCACGTTATGGAAAACTAACTCTGCCATTGGGTTCCTCGTCAAAACCACTTGCCGATCAGAGGCTGGGAAATATTTTGTATTATTTTCAGAAAAAGCTAAAGGCTTGAAAAGTGATGCAGAGCTTCACTCTATTTGGACAGTAAAGTGCAATAGTAATATACAATGTACAGGTGATTAAACTGGGTATAACTTATGTAAATTAGTACTACTGAGTATAGTGCTAATCAAATATATGTACAGAGTTGTAATATTAATATGTACAGTGATACAGCTATAAAGACAGCATGGTATAGTAGTCATACTGGCCGACAGCGTAACTAGTAAGAGTAGGTAAGGGATATGTACAGATATAGATATAGTATCTACAGATATGTAAAAAGGATTATATACAGGTATGTACAGACAGAATGTGGATAGATATATATACGGTATATACAGCATCATTGTAGAAGCTATCATACAGGGGGCGACAGTGGCTCGGGGGGTAGAGCAGTCGTCTGGCAATCCGGAGGTTCCCAGTTAGATTCCCGCTCCTCCCGGGCAGCGTGTCGATGTGTCCTTGAGCAAGACACTTAACCCCTAATTGCTCCCGATGAGCAGGTTGGCACCTTGCATGGTTGCCTCCGCCGTCGGTGTGTGAATGTGTGAGTGAATGGGTCAAATGTGAGTAACAAATTGTAAAGCGCTATATAAAAAAGCAGTAAAAATACAGAGTTGTGTTATATGCAGGTTTATGTCCCTGTGTCACCATGCGCTTTTCTATTGCATCAGTATTTTATTTAGAATTGTATTATTTCTTCCTATTTCTTCATGTATCTATTGCAATGCAAAGGGTAAATGAAAATGTATTGCATTAATTCTATCGCTTTCCACATTATTTAATTCTATAAAAAGTTTGTGTGGGAGGGGAATCCTCCGTGGAGAAATTGATGAACAGATTATTCATTATCTCTTGCATATGAGGTCAGACTTTTTCATACAACATTTTCTGAACCTTTGATAAAAGGACTGACCATGAGATTTAGATGACTTTTGAGGCTCTAAATGGTTTGTTTACATTTGTAACATTTGCAAATACTGTAGTTAAAAAAACTATTTTGAATTATGAGGCTATGCATTGACCATATTCACACAGCGGCTTTTTTTGCTCCTTATCGCGTTATAGAAGGCAGAAGGGGAAATTGGGTAGTACAGTAAATTAATCATATTTGTTGCAATGGTTGCAACGTCAGATAACTCTGAATTCTGTGCTTGGATTGAAAGAGCGAGAGTGAAGTGAACAATACAATGATGCAGTTTTCAAGATTTCACCCTTTGTATGAAATAACGGCTCCCACTGTTATTTATTAAGTATCTTAACACTTTCAGTGCCACCAGATGGCGCCAGAGTTAGCGCTTGAATGCCACCATCGGCGCCAATGTTAACCTTAACAAACATCACCATCAAAATGCCTCTAAGTAAAAGCAGGATACAAATCACAGGGGCGCTGGAGAGTCTTTTCAGCTTGATGAGACATGTGACCTGAAAGCATATTTTTCCTAATTCTGTTTGAGACACACTTTCTTTTTTCTGTACCTGCAATGATACGATTGCCTACTTGAAAGAAAGTCTGGGGAAATATATAGATGAGGTGATACTGTAAATCATCATCAATCCCAACTACTGTATGGCCATCCAATTTTTTCACTCAAACTTAAAATCTATTTTGCAAATCATTGGACAGGAAAATCTTTTCTCAGATCATAAAACAAAGCATTAAGAAACCAGTGATGACATCATAACTGCCCGCATCCCACTCATCTCCAGCCATGTAATAGTTCACACACTAATTGCAGGCATCCATGATCATAACAAAGCCATGCGATGGGAAATTGCCTAAAGATAATGTACAATAGGAGGACATTTGTCAAAGGGTTAGATACAGTGGTATTTCCCTTTAGTGATATTGATATTTTGTATTTTTACATTGCTACTTGATTGATTGATTGATTTTTATTGTGGCGTAAAAGACAGCATCCAAGGGATAAAAACATGAGAAAGTGCAAGCACTTATTTCCATCATGGTCCCTGATTTTGGACATGGACAGACATCATAAAACATAGAGCATCATAATAAAACATACTAAAACAGAGCATCATAATAAAACATAGAGCATCATAATAAAACATAGATCATCATAATAAAAAACAGAGCATCATAATAAAACATATAGCAACCCCATAAAAACACTCCCTACCCTCTCCTTCCTAGACGTGGCTATTCTATACTTCACTGGCTAGCCATTTCTTTGTGGCACGTCTAAAACTTCCCCCCTCTTTGATGTTTTTCAGGGCCACTGGAAGCTTGTTCCACTCCAGTGCTGCAGAATATAAAAAAGTATTTGTGCCCATTAGGGAGTAAAATTTAGGCAGAATAAAATCCGTACTGCTCCTTCTAGTGGAGTATGAATGATTGTCACGGAATCGATTAAAATAATTAGATAGATATTTCTGACCTGTATTTTGAACTATCTTGTGTGTGAGACCTAATTTGATGTGAATTACCCTTTTATTGACCGGAAGCCAGTTTAGTTGCCTAAAGAAAGTTGGCTCTAGGTGAGTGCGTGGAGGTAGCTTAACACATTCCCTGCCACTGGTTCTATCCATCAATATAGCCAGTCTGCCACCACTCTAAGCCTATGGAGATGTTCACCTTCTTTGCAGGGCTATAACTTTTTAAATTGTATTGTTATATTGACATTACTATGGCCCATTCAACATTGATTATCTATCGTTCAGGATGTAGGAACGTTATACTTTTTCATTCATAGATTGATACAAAAATACCTTCTAGAATATAAGTATGTTTTTATCATTTTCTGCAGTAATTCCTAGAACGTGAGATATAGGCCTAAACGCATATATAGATTATCGATTGCCGTCTATTCCCTAGACACGCTATATTAAAAAATTCAATTGTACATGATCGTATACGTTATGCCTCATCATGCGCGGATGAAAGGGGGGGGGGGGTCGTTTATAATTCCGTGATCGTCAGTAAATGCTTTATGTAGTATGGGTGATATATTGATCAGATCGGTTTCCAGTGAAAAGAATAAACAATTGGGCTGAAAATAGCATCAGCGTCCTCTTACCGTGCGTCAATGAGACTGGTGGTGAAAAATCCCAGGTATAGGACATCGATCGCCTAGGTCCATTTCCGGTTTGTATGTCGCAATAAACGCAGAAATCACATCGATTATTACGTTTATAAAGCGATCCATTATGTACATAGTGTCTGTCGCGAGTCCTGCAACAATCTGACGGCCGGATGAATTTAATCGACCCACAGCAGCCATATCCTGTTTACCAGTGTAACTCGCCCGACCATCCACCAGGCGGCGGTATTGAGCCGTCGTTTTATTGAGCCGTAGGCTCCAGCTGCAGCGGCGGAGGTGTATATATGAATTATGAATGCTGTAACTGAGGGGTACAATTCCCTGACTGTATTGTTAGATATGATATTTAATACCACTACCTCATGTACTTTAACTTCTGGCCACCCAGTACAAGATATAAGTATGATGAACACTTTCCCACCTGATGAAACGAATCCACACAAATGTACCAAATCGAAGGTTTAATACAGCAAAAGGTGTATACAACGATCACTTAATTACATTTATGATTTGAAATATGAAATATGCACTTTTATGGCAAATGAGTATTCGTAGGTAAATCAACATTGAATGTCCAATCTCTGGTTGCGCAGGGAGTAAGTATACAACCTGGAATATTTAGGAAACGATAGCGATGGTACTTAAATGATTATAGCTGGATACACTAAGGGGGGGGGGGAGGTCCCGCTGGTTGTAAGACAGTAGGAGGGGGGGGTTAGAGAAGCCGCTGGCGGTATCCCATCTGGCCGACGGTGTCTTGGGAGAATCCAAAGTCTTGGACACGGTGCCCACAGAACCTCGGACCGCAGACGAATACAGCTGGACCCTCTGTGGACGGTATCTGCCGGTCCACAACGGAGAGACGTGAGGCGACCTCACGTGTAGAGCGCCGTCTCACCTGGAGTCCTCTCCGGGGGGTAATTCCAACACTCCGCAGTGTTGGCCTTTATCCATGGAATAATCAAAGCACACAAAGCATAATCCAAGCCGTGGAAGGCTCGCCGTCGTCCGGGTAGAGTAATCCAATATACAGGTCCAGTCGCTCTTGGCCCTTAGCTCCTCGGATGCAATCACCACTAGGGGTCTGACCAGCCTGGTTAAGCGTCCAGATAACGTCAGGAACGATGGGGGTACTGATAACTTTAGAACTCTAACCGAACGATGCACCATACATAAATAGACTATTATTAGCTTAATAGAATACGTCCAACTCGACGGTATAGTGCCAAACTATGACTATTCAACTATTAATCTACACGATATCTCAATGCCTATTCTGGGCCAAGTAGGCCTTACTACACCGCACGTGCGTCGTGGGGAGGCTTTGCGTCTGTCACTCTGTTGGAGGGTAAAGAACTGGACTAAAAGAAAGTTGTACTTTACTTGCGCCATATATATATGCGCTATGAACAAATAGTACCATTCGTATTTCGCCCGACATATTACTGCGCGGAACCGGGGGTTGCCACGACATGTTAGGCGGCACGATTGAACTTGGACCTAGGGGTATGGCAACCTGGCGCCAGGTTCTCGTCCAATGGTAGAATGAAACTATTATGGGCTGTTTAGTAGACTAAAGGGATATTCAATGCATATTGTACAAGGAATATACAGGGGATATCAAACGATATACAAATACAATTAAATATATATATATAAATAAATATACATATTCGGTTTAATCTGATCCTTCACAACAGCCGCCCCCTAATTAGTCCCACCTAATTAGCTAAGCAGAGACAGATTAACCGCACTGTCTTCCACTCAAGGTCCGCTGTAAGGGTCAGTCAACTCACAAAGTCATGGGGTCATGGTCATCATCGATAGTATCTGGGAGTCGGGGCAGTTCTATGAGCCTCGCCACGGGACGTGTGTAGGTGCGCCCTTGGACGAGTACTTCAGCTGCTCGGACCTTGCCATCGGCACCGGTGATCACTTTGCTTACGCGGCCAGCCGGCCACATAGCTCTGGGTAGTGACTGGTCAATAATCATGACGACTGTTCCTTCTGTCAAATTGTCTCTCTCTTTTACCCACTTCTGGCGGGTCTGTAGAGACGGTAGGTAGTGAAGTAGGAAGCTGCTCCAAAACTTGTCAGCTAGTACTTGGCTGTACCTCCACATTCTTCGGCCGTTCGCTTCTTCAGGCCTGTACATTGTCTGAGGTAGCGCGGGGTCCAGCCGCACCATTAGGAGTGTGTTGGGGGTGACTGGGTCGACATCTGCTACATCACTGGAGACGTAACCGAGGGGCTTTGAGTTCAATACTCCCTCGATCTCCGTGAGGACTGTCATTAGGACTTCCTCCGCCACAGTCTGGGCCCCGAGTACTGCGTACAGGGCTGTCTTTATAGAACGTACTTCTCGTTCCCAGGTTCCACCGAAGTGGGGTGCGTTCGGGGGATTAAACTGGAAGTCAATCTGGGCTGGAGCGAGGTGGGTCTTAAGTTCTGGGCCCATAGCTTGGAAGCTCTCTCTCAGCTCTCTTTCTCCGCCTTTGAAGTTGGTCCCGTGATCAGACAACAATGTAGACGGTTTTCCTTTCCGTGATGTGAATCTCCGGAAGGCCATAAGGAATGAGTCTGTGCTCATGGTCGGAAGGAGCTCGATATGTATCGCTCTGGTGGTCATGCATTTGAATACAATACCCCACCGCTTCTCGGTGCCTCTTCCTCTCTTTATATACAACGGGCCAAAGCAGTCCATGCCTGTGGAGTGGAATGGCTTGTCGCCGATTCGGAGGCGACAGGGGGGTAGGTCAGCCATCCGTGGTATGCTGGGCTGCGCGCGCCACTTACGGGAGTCTAGACAGGTTCGCTGGAAGCGCCGTACTGCTTCTCTCCCTTGCAATATCCAATAACGACGTCTGATCTCCGCGAAGACTCTCTCTGCTCCTGCGTGGTGTACATCCTCGTCGTATTTCTTTATGATCAGCTCTGTGACCTTGTGTCGGCTGTTCAAGACGATCGGGTACTTAATGTCATCTGGTAGATCGGGGGCTCTCCGCAGGCGACCACCCACTCTGATGAGATTATGGGCGTCACTCTCTGGTGCCAGGTGAATCAGTCTGCTGTCTGATGGGACGGGGTTTCCTCCCTGTAGACAGTTTAGCTCATCGGGGAACGAGTCTCTCTGGGCTCGTTGTAGTAGAAGAAGTTCTGCTTCTTCGTAGTCAGCTGCTGACATGTCAGTGGTGGACTGAATCTCTGGGTGGTGCCGCAGGAATGTTCTTTGCTGCGCACTCTCTAGGGTAATGCAGTCATCTATATTGGGGTCTGTGGAGGCGACAGTGCTCAGTCCACAGAACATAGGTTTCTTGTTCTCAGCCTCCTCGTTACTTGCTTCCCTCGGGGTGGGCGTAGGCCAATCTCCTTCCGGGAGCTTGAGGAATGCTGGTCCGTCACTGTAGATGTTGCGACGGGTTAGGTCATCCAGAGACATTCCCCGGGTGATGACGTCAGCTGGGTTGTGTTTGGTGTCCACATACCGCCAGCTTGCTTCTTCTGTTAATTCTTGAATCTCGGTGACTCTGACTCCCACGAAGACCTTGTATCTGCATGAATCAGACTTGATCCATGTGAGTACTGTCGTGGAATCTGACCACAAGATTGTTCTATGCACCGGAATGGTGAGTTCACGTTGGATTAACGTGGCTAGATGCGCTCCTGCGAGGGCTGCGCAGAGCTCTAGACGTGGGATAGATTGTTGCTTACGTGGGGCTATTCTTGAGCGGGCCAGGATGAAAGCAGTGTGTATCTTTCCTCCCATCTCTTGGGCACGCAAATAGGCCACCGATCCGTAGGCTACTTCGGAGGCGTCGCTGAAGACGTGTAGCTCAATCTCGCATGTCTCTGGCCTCACTGTGGATGGGAAGTAGCTGCGGCGTATATTGACACCTGGGAGTGAGCGGAGTTCCGTCTCCCACTCTCTCCATGTTGAGGCAAGGTGTGCGGGTATTGGGTCGTCCCAGCCCTGGTCCTTGTCCCATAGTGCTCGTACAATCATCTTTGCCCTGGTGGTGTAAGGTAGAATACATCCCAACGGGTCATATTGTCTGGCGAGTGTTCTGTACACACTCCGTCTGGTGGTCGGTATCGCCGCCGACCTTCCCTGCTCTGGAGCCAAGTGTTTGTGTCTATAGTGGAGCGAGTCTGTTTTGAAGCGCCAGACTAGTCCTAGTGTCATTTCTTGGGCTTCTCCTGGGATTGTCGCCATCCAGGTCTCGCTGCTGGCAGCCTTGTCCGCGGAGGAGAGGCTGCGCAATACGTGCGGGTCGCTGCTGGCCCACTGCCTGAGATCAAAGCCGCCTTTGATTAGGGAGGCGCGTAACTTGATTAGGAGAGCCTCGGCTTCTTCTTGAGTCGAGACGCTTTGTAAACAGTTGTCCACGTAGAAACTGTTCTTCACACTGTGTTGGACCTCTTCATCTGCTGCTGGGTCCTCTGTGACGTGTTTCTGTAGTGCAAAGGTAGCACAGCACGGGCTGCATGTGGTTCCGAAGGGGAGTACTTCCCACTGGTAGATGGATGGGTTCTCATCTCCGATCTTCTCTCTCCATAGGAACCGTAGCAGAGGCTTGTCCTCCTCTACTAGTCTCACCTGCAAGAACATCCCTTTGATATCCCCGCTTATAGCCACCTTGTCCTGGCGGAAGCGCAGTAGCACGCCTAGTAGGGAGGGGCCGAGTGTGGGGCCGGGCAAGAGCTCTTTATTCAGATTTTGGGATCCGATCTGGTAGCTGCAGTTAAACACAATGCGATCCTTGCCGTTGTGATGGACCTTGTGATGCGGCACGTACCATGATTCGGTCGTCTGATCGGCCTCTTTAATGTCAATCTTTGTTACGTGTCCCGCTGTGATTAGCTTCTCAATCTCAGCTCGGTACACACTCTCTTGTGCGGGGTCTTTGGCTAGGCGCTGCTCTGTGTTCAGTAGATAGCGCTCCGTGGCGTCTTTCTTTGCGTGAAAGGTGGGCATTCCCTCTCGCCTCAGGAGTGGAGTTGCGTATCTCATCACTCCGCCGACTGTGACTCTCTTTGTCCCCTGCTCGAGTAGGTTGATGGCGTAAATGTCTTCTTTAGAGCGAATATCTTTCTTTTCGTTCTTAAAGGGCATTGTCTCTAGGGTCCATAGCCTCTCGACATGCTGCAGGAGAGTGGTGTCTTCTTCTGTCGTTCTGGAGTGGAAGCAGCTAGTGGCTGCTGTTCGGTTGAGAGATTTAGCGAGGGGGCCTTGGAGGGTCCACCCTAGGCGGGTCTCGACTGCTGCAGGACAGCCTCGGGGGCCTGTATGGACCCGGTCAATCGGGACTATGAGTTCTGCATGGTCGGAGCCTATCAACAGGGTCGGGGTAGCGCCGTCTATGAGCGGGATAGGTAATTGGCGCAGGTGCACATATTTATCCATCAACTTGGTGACAGGGTAGGTGTACTGCGATAGTCCTATTTCTTGGCTGGTGAAAGCATTTGTGATCTTGTACCGTCGCTCTGGCTGCCCGTTGGCTGCGATGGTGAAGGAGACATTCTCGCCCTTTATCGTCTTTAAATCTCTTCTTATTGTCCGAATCGTCATTTCGTTCTTGCTCCCCCGCAGTCCCAGCTGGGTCGCAGCGGAGGCGAGCAGAAGGGTCTTCTCTGACCCGTCATCAAGGACGGCGTAAGTGTCCATGACTTTATCTTGGTAGCTCAATGTCACACGGACTACCTTTAAGAGCACTTGGGCTCCGCTGCTGCTGGCGGGGTCAATGTACATGACACTTGCCTTGGTGCCGCTCCGTGGTGCAGGTATAGGCCGTCTTCCGTTGCTGTCGTGTAGTATATCTAGATGGGCTCCATCGCACCGGCTGCACCTTTTCTTTAGGCGGCATTCGGCTGCCATGTGGGGCCGCGCACATCGATAACAGCGCCGGTTGGACTTTATCCATTGACTCACTTCTTCTGCATTCATCTTTGTGAATGAGTCACATTGTGACAGCCAGTGTTCTTTCTCACAGTAGGGACACGCTATCTTCCACTTCTCTTTTCTCGAGGGGGTGCTGTGACTCTTACTGCTCGGTACTGACTCTGATTGGTGCATGACAGTCACCGATCTTCTTCCATCATTTATTCTCCTGGGTCCCTCTCTGGAGCTTGGCGTGCTCCGCCCGAAGGTGTCCAGTCGTAAGCTGCTGACTTCTCTCGCCAGGAAGTCGGCCAGATCAAGGAGGGATGGCTCGGGGCCGTCGGGGTCGCGGTAATCCCTCTGCCGCCGAAATCGCTCCTGTCTTGCGGGTGGCAGCTTCTCCAAAATCCTCTCGACGTTAGAGTTGGCGTATAGCTCATGCATTCCCTTCTCCCGTTGCGCTCCCAGCATCCCCACCAGGGACTGCACTTTGATTGACAGGTCGTCTAGTGAGCGATTGTCTGTGGCTGGGGGTAGGCGGTCAATATGCCTTATCTCCTGGATTACGAAATCCCATATACGTCCATATCTCTGATCCAGCGCTGCAAGGGCCGCTGTGTATGGAGTCGAAGAGGTAGCATAGGCTAGCGCTATATTGTGCGCTCGCGGTACTTTCAGGTGCTTCAGTAATATTGCATACTTGTGGCGTTCATCAGCGACATCCACCATCATTGTCTCTAAGCACATCCGGAGCTCCGTGTACTGTGCTCGACTCTCATAGGCGAAGTCTGGGAATGACGGTGTGGCATTGTATGACGCCGTGGGTGGCTGATACATCGGCGAGCGTTGGGGGAGAGACCTCCTGGGCGAGTCCCCTCTTGCGCCTCGCTGTGGGCTGGTACTGGCAGGGTACCATGGCCCGCTGGTCCAGGTGCTGTTCCTCGGGGCTGGTCGTGTGTCGTGCTCACCCGTGAATAGAGTCGGGGGTCTGTAGCGCAGCGCCGCGGGGGTATAGCCTGGACTGTATGGGACCTCCTGGTCCGGTGGAGTACTGTGCTGTCGTCGGGCTTGGTTCTCCTCTTCTCCCTCTTCTTCCTCTATCAGATCTTCCAGATCCTGTAATCGTTTATTTAGCTTCTCCGCAGTGTATGCCGCTCCTTCCTTGTAGCTGGGTCTCGCTTGGACCGGTATGGGAAGGGGGTCTGCGGGGGGTCTAGACTCGGTCTGTTGGTCAAGTTCAGGGTCGCTTGCTCGTTGTGGTGACGCTGCCCTTGACTGTTGTCTCGACGAGTTCCTTGAACCCCTAGCGGAGGGAGAGGGTGTTGTCCTTTTGATCAGCTGCTCTATTAGTTGCGCTTGTAGTCTGTCGCGCCCTGCGTCTCTTTGGGCACCGGCAGCGGCGCGCTGGGCGTCGGCCCGGTCTCTTGCCATATTCTCTTCCATCTGGAAGCGTCTCATCTCCAGATGTGTGCGCTGTTCTTCGCTCCGTTGCTGCGCTTGGAGTCGGTCGCGTTCGGTAGAGGCTGTCAGGCTGACGAGGAACGCCTGTTGTAGTATCCTCTCCGCTTCGCTGGGGGGAGGCGGTTGTGGAGGTGAGCCGCTCCTGCGTGAGCCGCTCCTGGGGGTACTCGTTGGGGAGTCCTGGAGCTCTAGTTCCTCGGCGCTCTCCTCCTCTTCTTCCGTGCAGAGTTCTCTCTCTGTAGGGTTGTCTTCCTCCCGGGGCTGGTCGGGGACTACTTCTTGAGTAGTGGCGGGGGGTAAAGGCATGTCAATTCCCTCCTGGTCCCCACCGTGAGCTTGGTCAGTTACATTAGGACCTACTAGGGCCTCTGTGGTCGGGGAAACCTGCTCGTTAAGGTCAGACATAATTTTACTTTCTACTTTTACCGCGTTTACCGTTTGTCGAAGGCTAGGTAGTTGACTGACAGTGTAAGCCTCTAAGTACTGAGGTGTCTGTCGTCTGCGCCGCGGGCGTTCTAGGTTAGGAGGATCGTTTCGTGGAGTGTTCATCATAGGCCATTTCGATATTAATAACACTATATTAATATTACACTAGTTACCCTCCGGCTCGAAGGACCAATTGTAACTGAGGGGTACAATTCCCTGACTGTATTGTTAGATATGATATTTAATACCACTACCTCATGTACTTTAACTTCTGGCCACCCAGTACAAGATATAAGTATGATGAACACTTTCCCACCTGATGAAACGAATCCACACAAATGTACCAAATCGAAGGTTTAATACAGCAAAAGGTGTATACAACGATCACTTAATTACATTTATGATTTGAAATATGAAATATGCACTTTTATGGCAAATGAGTATTCGTAGGTAAATCAACATTAAATGTCCAATCTCTGGTTGCGCAGGGAGTAAGTATACAACCTGGAATATTTAGGAAACGATAGCGATGGTACTTAAATGATTATAGCTGGATACACTAAGGGGGGGGGGGAGGTCCCGCTGGTTGTAAGACAGTAGGAGGGGGGGGTTAGAGAAGCCGCTGGCGGTATCCCATCTGGCCGACGGTGTCTTGGGAGAATCCAAAGTCTTGGACACGGTGCCCACAGAACCTCGGACCGCAGACGAATACAGCTGGACCCTCTGTGGACGGTATCTGCCGGTCCACAACAGAGAGACGTGAGGCGACCTCACGTGTAGAGCGCCGTCTCACCTGGAGTCCTCTCCGGGGGGTAATTCCAACACTCCGCAGTGTTGGCCTTTATCCATGGAATAATCAAAGCACACAAAGCATAATCCAAGCCGTGGAAGGCTCGCCGTCGTCCGGGTAGAGTAATCCAATATACAGGTCCAGTCGCTCTTGGCCCGGAGCTCCTCGGATGCAATCACCACTAGGGGTCTGACCAGCCTGGTTAAGCGTCCAGATAACGTCAGGAACGATGGGGGTACTGATAACTTTAGAACTCTAACCGAACGATGCACCATACATAAATAGACTATTATTAGCTTAATAGAATACGTCCAACTCGACGGTATAGTGCCAAACTATGACTATTCAACTATTAATCTACACGATATCTCAATGCCTATTCTGGGCCAAGTAGGCCTTACTACACCGCACGTGCGTCGTGGGGAGGCTTTGCGTCTGTCACTCTGTTGGAGGGTAAAGAACTGGACTAAAAGAAAGTTCTACTTTACTTGCGCCATATATATATGCGCTATGAACAAATAGTACCATTCGTATTTCGCCCGACATATTACTGCGCGGAACCGGGGGTTGCCACGACATGTTAGGCGGCACGATTGAACTTGGACCTAGGGGTATGGCAACCTGGCGCCAGGTTCTCGTCCAATGGTAGAATGAAACTATTATGGGCTGTTTAGTAGACTAAAGGGATATTCAATGCATATTGTACAAGGAATATACAGGGGATATCAAACTATATACAAATACAATTAAATATATATATATAAATAAATATACATATTCGGTTTAATCTGATCCTTCACAACAAATGCCATGGCGAAAAACTTAAATATTGATATCAATAACGCTGTACAGCGTGGTCTGGCAGGCAACGCATGGCCGGTAATAACGCTGTACAACGGGATTGGCCGGGAATGTGTTAAGGACTACTCTCATTCATTTGTTTTGAGCTGTCTGAAGTTTGTTTTTCAGGACCTGTGGAGTGCCACTAAACCAGGAGGTGGCAGCATAGTCAAAGTGACGTTGTACTAATGCGCCCGCTAGCATTTTAAGTGTTGCCTGGTCCAGTAGTTCCCTTTTTCTAGCTAGGAATTTCGTTTTCTGGCAGATTTTAGTGTGGGCTTTTTTAGCCATGGCCTCTCCTGTAAGATGTTTGTCCATTATGCAGCCTAGATATACTACAGAATCCTTGTTTGTTATTTGCTTCTCACATACTTTGTGATTACATTGCTAGTTAAAAGTTTAGAATGTATTTATGATGTATATGATTTCCTTTTTATGCAAAGCATCTCATTGACCAGTAATGTCACAAACTTACTCACTTGTTCACTCAGGGTTTCGTTTGCCTAGTGGTGGCTTACAGGCGTGACACTCTGTATGCATAATCCTTTGCATCTCTGACTCCTTGTTTTTATGTGTTTTTTTATAGTGTTCATGTACTGGAAGGTCAAGGTGCCATTGTGAAGGAGTGAAAGGAAACAAAGTAAGCAGATATATTGCCTCATATTCAGCATCTATACTGTAACTATCACCACTTCAATCAACCTGCCCCTGAGCAAACTACACTGTAATGATGTGGTTCAGTTGTCTGTGCTAGATGGTACTTTATCGTATAGAGCAGTTACATGAAGCACAGCCAAAATTGTTAACCTCTGCAGTAAATGCTTCTTTGTGGCTGTTTGGAGAACTTGTAATCGTTTCATACGCTGTAGGACTTAGTGCTTACATAATATACTGTAGAAACAAACAGGTTTTAAGTGGTTTATCTTTCATGAGTACTACTGTACACAGAACCAGATGGCTTTGTTATTTTTTTTATTTGAACCCACACACACACACACCACACACACACACACGTTTTAATACTTTATTTGGTTCCACAAATTATATTACATAAACAGGGAATCAAATGTATCGGGGCCAAGCAGCACTGAACACTTAAGGGTACACATAGCACCTCCTTCTCCATGTGGCTAAGCTGCCAATAATAGACAGAGCAATATTTGGCAATTTGTTTGGCTTTTCTTTTAGACATTGCAGCAATTCTCAGACCGGTCATGGTGCATTTGTATACATGGCCAAGACTTCTGAATACAAGTACACTATATCTACACCTATACCCAAGGTCAGCCATCACACTGAGCAGTGGTTGGTATTTGATATACTTGTCCCGGAAGGCCTGGTCCATGTGTAGCAGGGTGGATTATCCCTGCTTTATGGGAGTGGTTGTACACGGCCACCTGGTAGCGAGAACGCAGCAGAGCTGAGTCCAGCTGGGTCCCCGACTCTAGGCCAGGAATGTTGAAGTGGAGGTCGAGCAGCAGGTGTGGATGGGGCCTAGGATTCACTGACCTAGGAATGGTACTCTGGTCCTTCTTGCCCTCCAAGGCGATCAGCAGTAGCTCCCCACACACCCACACTTCCCCCAATACTTCCTGAGCCCTCCCACACCCGATGGCAGTAAGATGGATGATATATTCGCTCCCCAAAGCAGTACTCTTCCTTAATAATGAGTGGAGACCTTTCACAATGAACTATAGGCAGGGGGTGGGGAAAGGGTTAAACAATGATGAGCATTACCCGGAGAGAAAAGGGTTAGACAAAATGCACATTAAAGACACACACACAGTGCTCCCATTTACGTCTCCTTTACTGAAGCTTATACACGTTACACGTTATCGCCAGTGGTGCGTTATTGAAATCATCTGGGGTGACACGCACCACGTGCACGCGCACTCCCGGCGCGTGCTCGCTCTCCCGCGAATGCGCATTTAATGTCCCCTCGTTTGAGCACAGACTACAGACAGTGCCTAATTGCCTCTACGAATGGAATGTAACACATGTCTTCACAACAAGTTAGGTGTGACTGTATCTGAGAACGTATTTAACACACCTGACGACCGGCGCTATTGATATGCAAATAGCGAGTACTTATCATGGGGTGGCACGGAGTGCAACCCCGTCCCATGAAGAACGCATGCCTGGTTATCGCATACCTATCAAGGCTACTTCCACACTGGGCACCTAGTGCTCTCGCTCTATATTACAGACACAGTAATGACCTTTTCCCTTTAAGGGTTATCTACTGCTCCGCTTAGCTGTAGGTGGGGAACAGGGTAGGGAGCAGTGGTGCGTTGTTATTATGGACTGAGCCGGCACACAGGATAATGACGCTGCGCGCGCGCGCGCGGCCCCGCGCGCATGCGCATATGTTCCCTCGCGCACATGTATAATACACTTAGTTTGTATAGCCTTTCATACAGAAACTGCAGCTCAAAGTGCTTCACAACAGAAGAAAGACAGGCATAAAATGAGCACATAAAGTGCAGACATATAAAATCAGTTTTTCACATTAGGATCTAACATCCCAACAGGCAACCTTGTTTATGGTTTGATTCAGTTTTAATATAAATAATACAAATAAAGAGAAGATTAATTAATTATCTACTCAGTCCCAAAGTTTGTGATGTAAATATGGAATGTCCCAAGTTGCTGCTGTTTACAGAGTGTATTGTTGTCCAAAGGTGAATGATGGTGAATGAAGGGTTAAATCAAAACAGTTGTCAATTCCAAACGGTGAGACACGTATGTATCCTCATACATCATTCACCTTTGGACAACAATACACTCTGTAAACAGCAGCAACTTGGGACATTCCATATTTACATCACAAAGAGTCCAGACGTGGTTGAAGACACCGGCCTAGCGGCTATTGTTATGATAATGCGAGGTAGCGCCGGGAGGTAAACAGACGAGCCGAGTCGAGCGCAGCGCATTCTTGAGTGCACGCGCATGCGCGCACAACCATGCATGTGCGTGCACGCGCTTCTGCTCAAATCTTTAATACTCAGTGAGCTTGCACACCGTGCTACCCCGTCCCATGAACAACGCATGCCTGGTAGGGAGTAAAGGAGTTCAATGGGAATTTTTATAAAGAACCACATGTTATTAGTACACTCAAAAGAAATTGACAGTGGGCCCACGTTAGCAAATAAAAGTCCTATCTACAGCCGGCTTTTCCCCAAAACAATAAATGGTTGGGCGCCCCTAGACACTGCTGCCAGCGTTAGTTCAAAGCACCGTTTATCTTTGCCCTTAGAGAGCCTGCGCCACACAGTGGAAATGTCTACCGATAAAGTTTCAGCACTCGGAGCGCCGCTGTACTTATCCAAGATGGCGGGCCTGTACTCACCACCAACCGTCCGTGTGGTAAGATGGCCGTCGGGAGATCCCGCGATAACAGGCAGCGGGGCGGGGTAGACGCTGGGCAGGTGACTGCTGGGGTAACGGCTTGGAGGGGCTAGAGGAGCGTGCAGTGTAGTGACGTCCGCTGCTGGGCTGAAGAGGTGGCCGACACGCGGGCTAAACTGTGGTGCTAGCCTATAACTGAAGCTAAGCTGTGGGTCGTGGTGAACCCCCTGTCATGACGCCTATACACAGCTAACGCAAGGTGGACAATATCTACCACCTGGTCTTCCGCAGTCGCTCGTCTGCTGGTTCATTCACAATGTCTCTTCCGCATTAACCAAACGCTAAACTATCGCATACTTCTATAATAACCCACTTTGTAACTGAGTTTATCTCTTGCGTGCTGAATCTCCGGAGCTCCTGTTCCGTGCGTCCTCCTCCCTCTGTGGAAAACGATGAAGAGGAAGCCTCTCCCTCGGCACCGCGCTCTGAACCCATCCTTCTTCACCTGTGTCTCCCTGCCCAACGTGACCACCAGCGCCCCTGGCGGCACCTGTATCCTGTCCCACTATAAAGTGTCAATGTTAGGATAGGGAGAATCAAAGAGATCAGCCAGTTAAGTGTCAATGTCAGGATAGGGATGATCAAGACGTCCTCGCGAACACAGGGAATGCAAAGGATTAGCGTTAGACACATTGAATAATAGTCAGTCATTTTCAGGTGTCTACACATGTACAGATCAAAGGTACAGTACAGCCTACTTATTTTTTTTATTTTTATTATTATCTTTTTCCCCCTCCTTTTTCCGTTTTTCTCCCCTCCCAATGTTAGTCGTTATGCCAATTCCCAATTCCCAATCCCCTTCCTGGTCGTTGCGCACTAACGTCTAACTAACTAACGCCCCCTACCGTCGGTCTGGGAGGGTGGAGACTATCACATGCTTCCTCCGACACATGTGTACCCAGCCCACCACTTCTTTTCACCTGGCAGCGCGGACTCTCACTGGGAGAGTGTAACGTGTGGAAGGTCACACTACCTCCCTCCAGATCCTTCCCTCGCTGAGCAGGCGCCCCGACCGAACTGTAGGAGTCGCTGTTTACAACGACCCGGACCCACCCACCGGCTTCCCTCCCGCTGACTCTGCCAATTGAGCCAGTATGACGGCCGGCCAAGCCAGAGGCACCGCTGACAGCCGGATACGATACCAGTGTCTCTTGCGTTGGTGACGAACGCTTAGTCCGCTGCGCCACCCAGCCGCCCGGTACAGCCTACTTCTATGACCAGCACCTACCTGTGGCTGGTGTCAATGTTACCGGTCCCAATGGGCTACTGGGTATCGGAACAAATCATGTTCACAGCCGGTCTCCATTCACTCCCTGAAAGCATAGGATATGATCAAGAGGAATGAAGACACGTGTTGCTCAGTTAACTCCAAGACTCCTCTCAGAGTTTTATTCATAAAAACTCTGAACAAAACATCATATTTACATCATCAATTGCATTCATCACATTTGTATATGTCTATTTCAGTATCTCTGGTCAATCAATGTCAATGGTTATCAAGCTATTCATTGAAATCCTTTACTTTCACCTTTGTTTCATTATCTTTGTTATCTTCGTTATCAAACCATTCATGTAAATCAGATACACATGCCTCTTGGGTTCAATATCAATGGTCACTTAAACCAATGGTCACTTAAATCATAAGCGACATATTCATACTTCTCTCTACTGTAATACCAAATATTCACTCTACACGTGCATGTGTGAGCTTTTAGGATAACTCAAAATGTAAGATTACACCTTTAAACGAGGGGGGTGAGGGGATAGGAAAGATAGAGGGAGAGGGAGAGAGAGAGAGAGAGAGAGAGAGGGGGAAAGAGAGAGCGGGAGGGAGAGAGAGAGAGAGAGAGAGAGAGAGAGAGGGGGAGAGATAGCTTAACTATTCCTCTTTTAGCCAAAGGCTTGAACAGTAATTTAAATACTTATTACAATGTGCTATTGAAACAACAGGTCGCCACATGTCATCAATGTCCATAGGTCAGAGAGCACCAAAGTCAAACCTACTTTTACCGTAACCTACTTTGGGTAGTTTAAAACTGCTCTTAAACTTCATGGGAAATATTGCTCTCCTAGAATAATTTGCTCCTATTAAAACTTCACAAAATGGTGTCTCCTAACATTCAGTTCTGACTGGAGGTGTATAATGACATGTGCGTTCTGGTGACGCATGCACACTGTGGCCTTCAAACACGTTTTCAGGGAAAGTGATTACCCTTATTCCATATTTTCGTTAGGTCACCTTATTTCACATTATAGTCAAACGACCTTACTTCACATTATAATCAGCGCTCAGGTTTAAAGTTATTGGATAAACAAGTCACAATGTACCTTAATAATATAACTAGGGATGTCCGATATTATCGGCCGACCAATATTATCGGCCGATATCGGCAGTAAAATGTGATATCGGAAAATATCGGTATCGGTTTAAAAAAAGAAAAAAACAATAACAATATTTGTTATATACCGGTATATATGCAGTGAAATTATTAGTTACCTGAAATTATTCAGTTTTTTGGGGGGGGGGGGGGAAACCCTGCATATATCGGTATCAGTTGATATCGGTTGATATCGGTATCGGAAATTAAGAGTTGGACAATATCGGAATATCGGTATCGGTAAAAAAGCCAATATCGAGCATCCCTAAATATAACGTCTTTTATACCCAAGCGGCAGGTATGTGCTGCTAGTATTTGATAACGTGGAAAACGCCATTTTCCCTCGCGGCAAATGCATATCACAATGTGCGTGCACATAACATATTCTCGTTGTTGGCCGCCATGCGTTGAGTGCCAATGACGAGAAATCTCGTTATTTAATCGTTATTTCTTTTATTAGCGGTATCCATTCATTTTTCATCCATCCAGCCTCACATTATCATTGGGACTGGCTCTGACCTCGAAAAGGGCAAATACCGCCCTCTATCGTCTCCCGGATGGTATTGCACCCATTGGATTGGAGTCAATGGAAATGCATGAGAAAAAAAAACTCTGGATTCCACATTTGACTTCTAAGCCATGTAACCTGAGACTAACGTTGGATCAATAAACGCGATCGATATTTGGAATCGCGATCAGGAATTGGAATAATATTTTTGCAGAACATCTGATCTGAGGTAAGCAATCTATTTGACCAGTATTGGGATAATCAGAGGTTTTTTTCACAGCGTTCACAACGTGTCCCTTATGTGTGTATATGACGTTAGCGCTGACCAGGTCATGGATAATCGTTTTTTTCAGCCCGCTTCTCTAGCGTGCATAAGTACACATATACTATCGATAATCTAGCGTTTATTTGAAAACGATTCATAAATAGGCCGAAAAATTACAACATGTTTTGTGTATTCCACTAAAGAGCTATTATCGCGGATTTTTCAGGAATCACTAGAAATCTTCAAAACTATACTCGTATTCAAAACGGTATAAAACGGAAATGTACTGATGAAAAAACAACAAAAACAATCAACTTCGGTCAGCTGCTCAGCACAGTTCCTAGGCAGACGAATGGGGATGCCACCAGGGCCAGCTGCCTTATGTGCATTAATCCTGCTCAGTGTCATATCACATACATAATCAATAGAAAATAAAACAAAAGGTCAAAATTTCGGTGGGGGAGATAGTGACTGCATAGCACCAAAATAAGTACAGTAAGCCATGATGAGTAATTACGAGCCTTTTGTACCTTGTTAAAAAAAATTGTTGTTTTCCAACAGTATGCTAGGACATAATGGACATACAGTATGGACACATTTATCCGTGGCTATTGTTGCTTAACTATGTCTACCCTACCATGCCCCCTTCTTCTGCCTGCCTGCCTGTCTGTCTGTCTGTCTGTCTGTCTGTCTGTCTGTCTGTCTGTCTGTCTGTCTGTCTGTCTGTCTGTCTGTCTGTCTGTCTGTCTGTCTGTCTGTCTGTCTGTCTGTCTGTCTGTCTCTCTCTCTCTCTCTCTCTCGCTCTCTCTCTCTCTCTCTCTCTCTCTCTCTCTCTCTCTCTCTCTCTCTCTCTCTCTCTCTCTCTCTCTCTCTCTCTCTCTCTCTCTCTCTCTCTCTCTCTCACACACACACACAGGGTGATAAAGGTTTCCCAGGAGATCCTGGCCCAACAGGGCTAGATGGCTACCCAGGACCTGAAGGCCACGCCGGGCCCATGGGGCTGAAGGTACAGTTCAGCTCAGGCTCTCTTGACTCCACAGTCTTTATTACCACCCTGTTCTGTCAAGGAAAGACCTCTTATCAGCGCGAAACCTTGTAATCAGGAAACAAAGCTTTTTAGGAAATTAAGAAGGGTTCTTCTTAGGGATGTCCGTTATTATCGGCCTACCGATATTGGCATTCAAATGTAATATGGGAAATTATCGGTATTGGTTAAATTATTTTCAATTTCTTTTTATTTTCTTTTAATTTTTTTTTACATTTATTTAACCTTTATTTACCCAGGCAAGCAAGTAAGAACAAATTCTTATTTTATTTATTGTGAAAAGTATGCATAATGTTGTGTTTTGGGGGGGGGCCTGCATATATCGGTATCGGTTGATATCGGTATCGGAAATTAAGAGTTGGACAATATCGGATATCGGTAAAAAAGCCAATATCGAACACCCCTAGTTCTTCTTTTCCGATTGACTCACCATATGTTTTTTCTTTTTTAAATAAAAAAAATTAAAAATAGCTTTTTTCCCGGCCCTTTTTTGAGGGTGCAATGGGAGCATACATCTGTGCTTGCAAATCCCATTTGAAACATCCTGTGCTGTGTGATATGTACTTTGTGTATCACCTTATATTGGATTAATTGAAGGTTAGTGTTGTTAGTCATTGTGAATGTGTTGGTGCAAATTTGTTCCCAGGATACGGCATTGGGAGAGAAAGCCAAGTCCTGTTCCCATTTTGTGAAGGGGAGATGGAATGTAGTGTCTGCACTTGCCAGTATTTTGTATATTTTTGAAAATATTTTCTTCTGTGATGTTATTTTATTCATTGCTAATATAATTGGAGGTGGTTCAAGATCATTCTGTGTAGTGTTAATTTTTTATTTAAAAATTGATTTCAGCTGTAGAAATTGGAAGTGTTTAAATAGAAAAATACATTATGAATGATTTTCGTGGCTCTTAATCGGGTTCTAGTTATTCAACGCATAGAGCATAAAGAAAAAGCACCATACAGACCTGAGGTAAATTAGCATCGTTGTGAGATTTCAATTGACCATATTCACATGGCGGTCATTTCACTCTTATGTCGTGCTCAGATTGGGATTCATTTTTGGGAAAGAAATCCCAACCTGAGCATGACATAAGAGGAAAATGGACACTGTGTGAATATGGTCAATAGACTGAGAAACATGTGTTGTTATTTCTGGAAGTGGGGGAGCACTCCTACTGTCTTTACTGTGATTAAAAAGTGTGCTTGACTCCTACTTGACCCCTACTACAACCTCTGCTGAGAATGTGCCTATCTCAAACTCCTGATCCTCAGATCACAACTGTTGCTTTCAACCTCTGCGCTTGGAGGATCAAGAGACGAGGGCAGAGTTTGAGATAGGTCAATCGCACCTTTAGTGGAACATTTTCTCCAATACTTCAGTACTAGTGTTTCAGAAATGCTGATATGGTGGTACTACTACCGTACTACTAAATTAAACATCTGTTTTCTTTCACAGGGAAGCACTGGGTGGGATGGACCCGCAGGACCAAAAGGCAGTCGGGTACAGTACAGGAGATGTCCAACCCTGTGAACTGTGTCTGGTATACTGTCACATGCTGTGGCAACTGTGAGCGGTTTTCTGTTGAGTGTATGAGAGACTAGGCGGCCACAGTTTAATACGAGGTGATTTCACTCGTTGAAGATCGTGTGTATTTGAACTGGAATGTAAGTGAGAATAATACGTGATGGGGTAAGTGAAGTAGATGTTGATATAGTAACAGATGGTACCGCGAAGTGCAGTCACAATGGACTTCAGATGTTGTGAAGTGACTGGGGCGAGTAGCGGTACTATGGGTTAAACTCACTCTCACCCTTAAAACACACATAGACACGTTACAAAGCAGTGAGTTCATTTCTTGGTATAGCGGTCTGTGCTGTAGCCCACGGTGCGGCAGACCACAGGTTCGAAACTCCCTCGGGACATCGAAGTTTAAGGTGACGATATGACAACCGTCACATATATATATATATATATATATATATATATATATATCAAGTCAAGTCAAGAGTTTTATTTGTCACGGCATACAAGTATACAATGAAATGCGGGTGGTATATATATATATATATATATATATAACGGGGCCACATTGATTGAAGGAATTGATTGGACGCAGGGATAATAGAGGCCTTGCACAGAATGTTTGTGTAGTTGTCTTTCTTCCAACGTGGCTGCCTGTAACCAAGGCAGGTAAGGTTATGTATATAACCAAGTTCTATGAATACTGGTGACGCTCAGCGTCATTCTGCACTAACCTCACTTCGTGCACAGCACTGAATAAAAATCCACAATGTACCTTTACATACCGACATCCGTCTGGCCACACCCCTATCCGCTTACCTTCATAAGCAGGTGTGTGGTCACCTACTCGCCTCCTTCCCAAACTTTCACCACAAGGCGAGGTCAAGGGCCGCAGTATTCATAGAACTTGGTTACATTACATTTACATTTACATTTAGTCATTTAGCTGACGCTTTTATCCAAAGCGACTTACAAGTTCTGTGCGACAAGACAGCAAGAAGGGTATAACTCTATCAGCTGAGTAACAATGTTCATCAAAGTGTTGCGTGTTACAGTGTAGGTTAGTTTATTAGGACAAGTGCATGACATTAAGGTTAGTCGGGGTTAGATTTTTTTTTTTTATACATAACCTTACGTTCTATATCATACTGGCTCCGCTCAGCGTCATTCTGCACAACAGGAGCTGAGCGGGAGCCAGAAGCTCGACAAATGTACCCCGTTGAGGCCCCCCACAACCATCAGACCGGAGAGGACCGAGCCCCCCGACCCTCTCTAATGGAGGATACCCTCCCTATTGGAGGACGGGAGGGAGACGGATCCGACTGTGCGAAGAGAAACTCGAGCAACTCAACGCACAGGGTGAGCAAACCGTGGCTTGACCCCACGACTACGCACACGCACAACCCGCATGCCACCAGGGAACGAACGGAAGGAACAACCCTCGTTACTGCCCCCAAAATCACGGGGTCAAGAGCAAACTCAACCCTGTGGCAAGGCCGTAGCAGCGGAGCGCGAAGGAAGACCCAGACCCACTGAAGGGACTGGATCCCCTGGAAAAAGGGGGCCCGGAGAGGTCAATGACGCCAAGCATCAAGACCTCACCAGGCGGTCACTTAGTGACACCGCCCCCCACATCGCCAGCATATTCGGACAGGGCCCCTCCAAGAGCGGGCCCTTCCCCCCACTAGTACGCCGCCTGGCACACTGACCCTGCAACACAGGCAGTCAGCATGGCCGTAACTTGAAGCACTCAAAAGGCTAACCATAGCGGAAGCAGGCAGCGCACCGGGGAGACGACCCCAGAGGGGTCGATCCCTTAAACCAGGCAGCAGGCTTTAGACCCGAGCCTGGAGCACTGCGGACGAGACAGGCGCCAAAGGGGTCAACTGAAAACAGCACCCCGGCGAAAGGGGCGTATGCTGGCATTGTTGCGCACCATGACAAAGCCTCCACCAAAAACCCCCACCCAGAGGGGTCGAGGCAGAGAAGGCTGACACAATTGGCAGACGTCATGAACGCGCAGGGGCACACTCAACCAGGTAACCCGGGAGTTGACTCTGCTCCAACACACCAGGGAATCAACCACCCTCTCGGTACTACAGGCGGTGGTTGTTCCTATAACCCCTCAAGAAAAAACTCCAAAACACACCTGCGGGTATACACCGGCTACACCGCAGTACAAGTGTTTCAGTTTTCAAAAAAGGGTTATTCCAGGCCTACAGGTTGACTAAACACAACTTCGGACCGGGCCCGGCAGCTCGGGAAGCACACAGGGCTACCAGAGGAGGTCCAGAAGACCACCCCAACAGCCCCCTCTTCGCCATGCGTGAGAGAGGAGCGAAAAGAATGGAGAACCAGCCCCTTTATGATAGCACAGGGTACAACCTGTACCCAACAAAGGGTCTCCATAACGCCCAACCCTGTGACACCTGGGCCGACCCGGCATTTTTCCCCCCGAAAAAAGCACAAGTCCCTCAGGGTACCAGAACAGCAGATCTGCGTCCCCGGCGGACAACGGGTTAACTGACCTGGACCAGCGCGACCAGAACCAGTCCCGTGCCCTAACCACGCCGACATCCCCACTCCAGGAGAGGGGGTAGGTATGCGTGTCGATCTAAAACATGAAAAGAGGGCGCCACCCAGACGGTCCCATTTGTACCGCGCTCAGTGGCCCACCCCAAGGATGTGAGACCCCTCTACCTATGTTCTGATCTATTCCGTTAACATCCCCCAGATATGAACGAGAATCCGTCGAGACCCAGTAACAGGCGCTTGGAAGAGGAAAAAATCCCCCATCCCAGTTGCCCTATAAAAACGCTGTTTTAATAACGAGCAACCAAGGCGTACTCCGTACTAGCCTCCTGCGTGATTCTTATCAGAAAACACCCCGAGCCAGCACTATGTACGCATCGAGACCCAAACACATCAATGGATAGACCCTAACCAGACACCAGACATTGGTCCTTCAAGTCGCCTGGGAAACGAAAAGGAGTTGTCGTGCTTCATATTCTTCATTCTTTTTATTATTAAAAAGAAAGAAACACGACTGACATGAATCCCACGTGACGCGGCCGAGGGTAAACATTTTTTACATTCTTACATCCCGCCACCATCACCACGGGAATCCTCAGAGAGACTTCCCACGTGAGCCATAGATTGAAAAGTCACGGTAACATTGAGTCATGTGACCAACAGACTCAAGTCACATGTATATCGAGCGTAGTAGAACAGTAAGTTCCTACGCTCTGCCCCGACAACTTGACAATGACAGACCCTACATACGGGTCTGAAAAAACTCACGGAAGCCATCGTTCCAATAGAAACGTGCCTAGTGACGTTTTCTATGATGGGGGGAAACCCATGACTCAACCGCCCGTGATAGGTGCGGAGTCAGGGAAACCCTCCTTTTAGGAGGGACTCTTTATTTTCTATAAACAAAAATCATATTTGGGCCGGGAAGGGAACAGGGGGGGACCACAGAGGGAAAAAGTCATACTTTCAGCGACGCCTGCCACGAGCCGCTCGGGACTTGCCACTCCGGGGAGCCCCGGAGGGACGGTAAACAATCGGAGGCTGGTCATGACGATCCCTACCGTCACCTCCGGGCGTAGATGGGCCGGCTGCAGTGGCGGAGGCGCCCTCTCTCCTCCTGGCCTTCTTTGCCGAAGGACCAGCAGTGGCGGTGGTAGCAGCGGCGGCTACGGCGGCGGAACCCCAACGACGAGCCTGCCGTCTGACTCCACCGGCGACATCGGGCGGGGGGAAATCAGGCTGGAGCACGGAACGCTCCTCCTGCATCTCCCTGCAGGTTGAGGTCATCAATTGCAGTGCCGACCCCAAAAGTCCAGCATCGGAAAGGGGTGCCGTCAGAAGTGGAGTCCTCTTCTTCTCCGGCACACGCGCCTGCTCCAGCCAAAGGTGGCGCTGGACTAGAGTGGCCAGGGCGCGTACTTTCCCAGCGGCTATGGCCTGCGGCTGGATCAGATGCAGGATGGCTCCTGCCGACTGGGCGAGCTGATCATGTTGCAAATCAGTCAGCTCCATACCGCCCGTCAGTATCCCGGACATGAATCTCGCCAGCTGCGCGATGTTAGAAGTGGCAGCCAGAGATTGCGTCGCGGAGATAAATTACTGGTCACTCCAGTAAGCCAACCGCCTCGCCGATTTCCCTTGGGGAACCGGCTTCCGTAACGGCTCCCACACCACCTCAGGACAAAGGAGCGCCGCCATCGGCCTATCAAGCCGAGGCACGCCCTCCTTCATGCCTTCTACCAAACCCACCACCCTCGTGACTTGCACGTAGTCGGGGGTGAGGCCCATGATGTGGGAGACCACCTGTCCCTGACGGACGTAGGCCTCCATTGAGGGGAAAAATGGACAGACAACGTCCATCCCTCTCACAGGACGGCGTTGCCATAGATGACCTATGAGATCGTCAGGAATAGGAACAGGCAGTGGCTGCGGCAGCGGCACGCCGTTTGCGACTGCCGCCGCCGCCATGAGCTCGGGGAACAAAGCACGCAGTTCCCCCTGCATACTTTCCCCCACCGAGCTCGCGTCCCTCACATGCAGCAGACTACTGGTTACAGAGCCACATTCTGATGTGGCTGATAGCAGGGCATCCCGCCGCCGAGTCGGAGGTTCTAACCCAACATCTGCGTACGAGGAACCCCAAGGAGACCTCTCACCCCCCTCCAGTGTTACCTGGACGGGCGGCGGACATGTCTCCACCGGGGCGTCGAACAAGAACCCGTCCGCTTCTACCATGTATTCCTCTGTTTCCATCGGCCATGGAGAATCAGACGCATCCTCATCCGGCTCCAGCAACTCACCAAAACCAGGCCTTTCGCGTCTAGAAGCCACCATCTTGCGACGGGAGCGAGCCGACGCAAAAAGTTTGCGTCTCAAATCCTCCGCCACCAGAGGAGCCAGCCGCCCAACAGCGGACGACTCTCCGGAGGCAAAGGAACCAGAGCCGGAACCAGGCCATCGCACAGGAGACGGCGCTGGTGCACCAGCTCCTTGGAGAGGCAAACTATCTATCGGACGCCTACCGGGCGCGGCTGCCGACCACGAAAGAGGCCTCAACCCCGCTCCAAGACGTACGACAGAGGAGGCAATGGAGAACCGCTGGTGAAGGGTGACTGTAACTGAGGGGTACAATTCCCTGACTGTATTGAGAGTATGGTATTATTAAACCACTACTTAGTTATGTACTTTAATTACTGGCCATACAGTACATGAATATATATGGTGAACACCCACAAAAGAATACGGCAATGACACATAAAGTTCTATTTAGAGGGTATTTATTATTATCAGAGCAAGCAACGTTAGGTTACAGATTGAGAATTATACTTGCGCTTGTAAGGTGAAGAACACACGTAAAGTAGGTCAAGAGCGTAAGTCAATGAGAATAGTAAGATGGGTCTAAACTGACGCCACCTGTAGCATAGCAATTACATAAGGCACACTAGTACCAGCTGGAGACACTGGGGGGTTCCCTCCGGGTGTAAGGCCGGCAGGATAGAGGAATGTTCGGGTGCAAAGTCTGGGTCAACGAGGAATAAAGAAGCTCCAGCTACGGGAGTCGGTACATGTACTCCCTTGATCGGCAGACAAAGCAGCAGTTGTAATCCAATTATGCTCGACAGCATGGAAGACAGCCAGCCAGCCTCTTCCTAGAGGCGGGCTCGAGTGATGATCCTCACGGGGGGGGTAGATCCCAAACGATAGTGGAATCCACGGTACTCTCCTCCAGCGGCAACGGTTCCAAATCAATATAATCCAACCAGAAATGGTTTTGTAATCGCCGGTGTAGATTCTCCTGTGCACTGTACTTCACATTAAACTAGGTTGAACTTGACGTTACTTCACTAAACTCTGACACTTTTACTATCCTATTCGCACATGCTCTAAACGCTCTATTTAGACGCAAGGTTGCTCACTTCACTTGCACGTTGACTCGTGGTGAAGGGTTACTAGGTTTAGGTAAGACTACTGCTGTTTACACCTGCGCCGTATTTATACTTAAGTGATAATCTAGTCCCAACCTGGTCACTCTGGTCCTGAATCACTGCACTGCCAAAGGCATGTTGTAACATGCCCCAAACTCGCCCACTGCACCTGTCTGAGTACGAGACTGCCTGGAGCCTGGGGGGGGGTGTTCAATAGGAGAGCACATATTACTCTGGTTTGTACGCAGGTAAAGGGATATTCCGTGTATATATACAAATAATATACAAGGGATATCAAACAATAAATATATATATTCGGTTTAATCTGACCCTTTGTAACAGCCGCCTCCTAATTAGTTAAAGTGAAGACAGATTAATAGTCCTGTCAACTACTCAATGTCTGTTGTGGGGAGTAGGGCAATCTACAAAGGCAGTGGGTCATGATCGTCATCAAGGGAGTCAGGGAGCCTTGGCAACTATATCAGCCTCGCCACGGGTCGGGTGTGGCGGTGAGGCAGGTCGGCCCTCCTGGGTATACTGGGCTGTGCTTGGCTGTGTCTCCACATCCTCCGTCTGTTCCTCTTGTTCGGTCTGTACCCTGTCTGAGGAGGGGCCGGTTCCGGCCGCCCCATCAAGAAGTCGGTTGGGGTGCTGGGTTCGAGGTCAGCTACGTCTCTTGGAGCGCAGCTGAGGGGGGTGGAGTTCGGAACTCCCTCTTCTTGGGCCCACGGTTCTCTCACAGGCCTCTCGTCTAATGTCAATAGCCTCTCAACGGGCTGTACGAGAGAGTGGCCGGTGTCGCTCACCTTTGTGTGCAGGCAGCGTGTAAACGTGGGTTGACTGTCAAGTCCGTAGAGGGGGCCCTGGAGCGTCCACCCCAGTCGGGTCTGAACCGCGACTGGGCATCCTTTGGGTCCGATGTGGGCCGCCTCAATTGGGAGAATGAGGTCCGCGTGGTCGGAGCCTATGAGCAGGGTCGGTGTGGCGCCGTCGATGAGCGGTATAGGTAGTCTGCGTAGGTGCTCGTACTTTGCCATCAGCTGTGGGATGGGGTAGGTGTACTGTGACAGGCCTATGTCGTGGCTGGTGAAGACGTTGGTGATGCTATACTGCTTCTCGGGCTGGTCCACCGCTGCTATCTTGAAGGAGACATTTTCACCCTTTATGGTCTTCTGGTCTCTTCTAATGGTACGGATTGTCATTGTTCCTTTGGCACCCCGCAGGCCCAACTGGGCTGCGGCGGAAGCGAGGAGGAGAGTCTTTTCAGACCCATCGTCTAGGACGGCGTAAGTGTCCAGGACCTTGTCCTCGTAGCTCAGGAGCACTCTGACCACTTTGATGAGCACTCGGGGGGTCCCGTTATGCTGGTCTATGTGGAGCACTCCTGTTGGTGGGTTGCCTTGGATCTTCTGCTGGTGGGCCCCGCACAGTGATGCGCGGTGAGCGGCGCCCGCCTGGGCCGCCTCACGCCACTGATCAACTTGGACGGGGTTCAGTGTCTTGTATTCGGTGCACTGTGCCAGCCAGTGTCCGCCGTCGCAGTAGGTACAGACGATCTCCCGTTCCTCTCTGGTGGGGGAGTTGTGACTCGACGGTGGTGGCGTCGACTCGGGGTAGTACTGGTGGCACTGTCGGTCCCCGTGTCTGCTGCGACAGTCGGGACACCAGGGGGCGGTCCTATGGATCTTCGGTAGTGGTGCCACCGCCTCGGCCTGATACATCACCGTGACGGGCCCACTTTGGTTTCCTGGCTGACGCTTGTTGATGTCGTGCAGGACCTCCAGGTGGGCGCCGTCGCACTTGCTGCATTTCTTCTTTAAACGGCACTCAGCTGCCATATGGCTGCGCGCGCAGCGGAAGCAGCGGCGGTTGGCTTTGATCCACTGACTCACCTCGTCAGTGGTCAGCTTCTTGAAAGTGTCACATTGATACAGCCGATGTTCCTGTTCACAGTACTGGCATTCAATCTTCCACTCCCCCTTGGTCGGGGGGTTGCTGTGGTTCTCGTGCTGCGGCACTGACTCGGCCTGGTGCATAACAGTCACTGACCGGCGGTTATCATCAGATCTCCGAGGTCCATCCCTTGGGCTTGGTCCACTCCACACGAACGTGTCCAGTCGTAGGCTGCTGACCTCCCTGGCGAGGAAATCAGCTAGGTCTAGGAGGGATGCTTCTGGGCCGTTGGGGTCGCGGTGGTCTCTCTGCCGCCGAAAGCGCTCTTGGCGGGCTTGAGGGAGCTTCTCTAGTATTCGTTCTACATTAGAGTTAGCATATAGTTCATGTCTTCCTTTCTCCTTTTGGGACCCCAGCATCCCTACTAGGGATTGTACCTTGATAGAGAGGTCATCCAATGCTCTATTGTCTTTGGCTGGGGGGAGGCAGTCGATATCTCTTATTTCTTGTATCACGTAGTCCCATATGCGTCCATAACGCTGGTCGAGGGCCACTAGAGCCGCGGAGTATGGGGTGTTTGAGTTGGAATATGCCAGCGCTATATTATGCGCTCTGGGCACCTTGAGGTGCTTGAGGAGGATGGCATATTTGTACGACTCATCGGGGACGTCGGACATCATAGTCTCCAAGCACACATTCGTAATTCCGTGTACTGTGCTCTGTCCTCGCGCGTAAAGTCTGGGAACGTCGGTGTGCCAAGGTACGATGCCATGGATGGCTGGCACATTGGTGAGCGTAGGGGAAGAGACCTCCTGGGCGAGTCTCCCCGTACGTGTTGTCGTGGGTTGGTACTTGGTGGGTACCAGGGGCCGGGTACCCAGGTGCTGTTCCTCGGTGCTGACTGTACGTCAAACTCACCCGTGAGTTGGGTCGGGGGTTTGTAGTGCAGTGGCTCGGGGCTGACGTCTGGGCTGTACTAGGCCTCCTGGTCCAGAGTACGTTGCTGCTGGTCGGGGCTGCACTGGGCCTCCTGGTCCAGAGTACGTTGCTGCTGGTGGGCTTGACATTCCTCCTCTTCCTCTTCCTCTTCTAGATCCTGGAGTCTTCTAGTCAGTCTCTCGGCGACGTAGGCCGGTTCTTCCCGGTGGCTGGGTCTCGTATGGACCGGTCGGGGAGGGGGGTCGGAGACGTAGACAGGATCCTCTTGTTGGCCGGGTCCCGGGTCGCTTCGTCGGGTAGGGGAATGTGCCCTAGACCCTTGTCGTGATGATCTCCGGGAGCTCCGTGCGGAGAGAGGGGGTGTCGCCATGGCAATCAATTGTTCTATCATCTGCGCCTGCAGCCGGTCGCGCTCTGCTTCGCGCTGGGCATGGGCGGCGTCGCGCTGTGCATTGGCGCGGTCTCTTTCAATGTTCTCTTCCGTCTGAAGGCGTCTCTCCTCCAGTCTTATGCGGTCGTCTTCACTCCTTTGTTGCGCCTGGAAACGCTCTCGCTCGGTTGCAGAGTGTTCGCGTTCACTGAGGGCTTGCGCTTGGAGTTGCGTGTGAAGGCGCTCTCGTTCCGCTGCTGATTGTTCGCGCTCGCTCGTCTGTTGTGCCTGGAGGCGCTCTCGTTGTTCGCGCTCGCTCATCTGGTGAGCCTGAAGGCGCTCTCGTTCCATGGCAGAGTGTTCGCGCTCTTGCGCCTGGAGGCGCTCTCTTTCCGTGGCGGAGTGTTCGCGCTCACTAAGCGTCTTTGCTTGAAGTCGATCGCGTTCGGTGGAGGCTGTCAGAGTGGCGATGAAGGCCTGCGCCAGCATCTGGTCTGCCTCGCTGGGGGATGACACTGACGGAGGTGATCGGCTTCTGACAGGGCTTGTTGGAGATCTGTTCTCCTGGCGCGCTCCGAGGTCCATCTCCTGGGCGCGCTTCTCTTCTGGTCGTGTGTCGGGTTCTGTCCCTGGAGCGCTTTCTTTATCCCGGAGCTCTCCGGGGACTATCTCGGTGACGTTGTCTGGAGGTATAGTCGTGTCATGTCCCACCTGGTCCCCCCCGTCGGCTGAGTCGGTTTGGTCTGAACCCACTGGGGTCTCTACTCGCAGGGTCGCCTGGTCGGTAGGATTTGACATGCTTTGACTATCCGCTTTATCCGCATTTAACGTCTGTTTAAAGCTAGGTATTAGACCGACAGCGTATTCCTCCAGATAGGGAGGTGGTTGACGTTTGCGCTGCGGGCGTTCTCGCTTGGGAGAGCCGCTTGGGGAGTGTTCACCGCTGGCCATGAATATCAATATTATATTAAATATTACACTGATACCCTCCGGCTCGAAGGACCAATTGTAACTGAGGGGTACAATTCCCTGACTGTATTGAGAGTATGGTATTATTAAACCACTACTTAGTTATGTACTTTAATTACTGGCCATACAGTACATGAATATATATGGTGAACACCCACACAAGAATACGGCAATGACACATAAAGTTCTATTTAGAGGGTATTTATTATTATCAGAGCAAGCAACGTTAGGTTACAGATTGAGAATTATACTCGCGCTTGTAAGGCGAAGAACACACGTAAAGTAGGTCAAGAGCGTAAGTCAATGAGAATAGTAAGATGGGTCTAAACTGACGCCACCTGTAGCATAGCAATTACATAAGGCACACTAGTACCAGCTGGAGACACTGGGGGGTTCCCTCCGGGTGTAAGGCCGGGCAGGGTAGAGGAATGTTCGGGTGCAAAGTCTGGGTTAACGAGGAATAAAGAAGCTCCAGCTACGGGAGTCGGTACATGTACTCCCTTGATCGGCAGACAAAGCAGCAGTTGTAATCCAAGTATGCTCGACAGCATGGAAGACAGCCAGCAAGCCTCTTCCTAGAGGCGGGCTCGAGTGATGATCCTCACGGGGGGGTAGATCCCAAACGATAGTGGAATCCACGGTACTCTCCTCCAGCGGCAACGGTTCCAAATCAATATAATCCAACCAGAAATGGTTCTGTAATCGCCGGTGTAGATTCTCCTGTGCACTGTACTTCACATTAAACTAGGTTGAACTTGACGTTACTTCACTAAACTCTGACACTTTTACTATCCTATTCGCACATGCTCTAGACGCAAGGTTGCTCACTTCACTTGCACGTTGACTCGTGGTGAAGGGTTACTAGGTTTAGGTAAGACTACTGCTGTTTACACCTGCGCCGTATTTATACTTAAGTGATAATCTAGTCCCAACCTGGTCACTCTGGTCCTGAATCACTGCACTGCCAAAGGCATGTTGTAACATGCCCCAAACTCGCCCACTGCACCTGTCTGAGTACGAGACTGCCTGGAGCCTGGGGGGGGGGGGTGTTCAATAGGAGAGCACATATTACTCTGGTTTGTACGCAGGTAAAGGGATATTCCGTGTATATATACAAATAATATACAAGGGATATCAAACAATAAATATATATATTCGGTTTAATCTGACCCTTTGTAACAGTGACGTTGCTACCGCGACCCTCCGAGGTAAACATTATGACTTAGCTTTTTTCTTTTAAAGTTTATGAGAGAAATAACAAAGCAAGAAAAAATGTAAACACGTAACTCAACTTTCTTCAGCTAACAAACTCGTCAAGTGGGTATATAACAGGCACTTCCTTGTGGTGAAAGTGAAGAAGGAGGCGAGTAGGTGACCACACACCTGCTTATGAAGGATAGGGATAAGGATAGGGGTGTGGCCAGACGGATGTCGGTATGTAAAGGTACATTGTGGATTTTTATTCAGTGCTGTGCACGAAGTGAGGTTAGTGCAGAATGACGCTGAGCGGAGCCAGTATGATATAGAACCCACTTTCCAAAGAAGATACCAATTGTTTGTGCAGGTAGGTAAAACACTGGAAAAGCATGATGTTACATGTTCCACAGTGACTTGTTTACAAGATCCAGTAATAAGAAAACAAATATATATTTCTCATAATCAACACATATCAACGTTGTTTTGCACATAGAAACTGTTGTTTCTTCCGACATGGAGGATAAGTTCAGATGGATCTTTATTAACCCCTGTGGGGAAATTCTAGAGTCATAGCAGCACAGGAGAGGGAGAGGGGAGAAAATGGGCATTGTAAACATTTTGTGAAATACTCTCTTTTGGACGCACGCAATTTATCCTGTGGAGGTGGTGAGATTAGAAGAGCTGTGTGTGTAACGCACACGCATCAGCATCACTGTCACATTCTCTCAACCTGAATTTACCTCGTAAACTCCATTCATTCTTTATTACCGTATCTACTATTTTATGTTCTATGTCCATGCCTGTGTGTGTTAGAGCTGCTCGAGACCTGAAAAATTGCTTTATTTTCATTCTGTTGGAGCTGTATCTATCTATAACTGCTTGCCTACTAGAGTAATATATCTCTGTTTCATTGTTCTCACAGGGAGTAGATGGGAGAGAGGGATTCGCTGGGTCTCCAGGTCTACCAGTAAGGCCTCTCTTGTCCTGTTGTCCTGTGTGTGTGTGTGTGTGTGTGTGTGTGTGTGTGTGTGTGTGTGTGTGTGTGTGTGTGTGTGTGTGTGTGTGTGTGTGTGTGTGTGTGTGTGTGTGTGTGTGTGTGTTTCTTTAATAGTTGTCATACAGAAGTACAGAATACTTTTGTACAAAATGCTTCTTACTGTTGCGCTCCAGAGACTGTGCATGACAAGATAAGTATGAAATAAAAACATAGTAAAAATTAGAAGAAAAAAAAGAGGTCACAGTGTTCAGTTTAGACATATGTACAATGTTCGTAGACGTAGTTACCATACAATATACAATACTGTGCAGTGTACTAATATACAATACTATATAGTGCAAGGCATAAATGGACAAGGTGCAGTTTAGGTACAATTCACAGTAGGTGTACGAGTTGTAGTGCAAATCCTTTATCAATAAATATAAAGTGTAAGTGTGTTTGTGTGATCTAAAGTGTGGAGAGTGGGTGCTGCAGTGTGTTGTTTGTTTGAGTGAGTGTGTGTGTGCGTGTGGGTGTGTGTGCTGTGTGCATTTGATGGTTGTTGCATAGTGATTATTGTTCGTTTAGCGATTATTGTTCGTTTAGCAGCCTGATGGCCTGGGGATAGAAGCTCCTTCTGAGTCTTTCTGTGCTCGCCATAAGACTCCGGTATCGCTTGCCTGACGGCAGCAGTTCAAAGAGGCAGTTGTTCGGGTGGCTCGAGTCCTTAATAATTCTCTTAGCCTTCCCCTTGCACCGCTTGTTGTAAATGTTCTGGAGGGTGGGAAGCCCCCCTCTAATTGTGCGTTCGGCTGAACGTGTCACTCTTTGTAGTCTGCTACGGTCTTGTGCAGTGCTATTCCCAAACCAGGAGGTGATGTTGCCGGTCAGGATGCTCTCTATTGTACATGAGTAGAAGTTCCTAAGGATCTTCTGACTGACTTGGAACTTCCTTAGGCGCCTGAGGAAGTAGAGGCGTTGTCGTGCCTTCTTCACAACACTGTCAATGTGTGTGGTCCATGTCAAGTCCTCGGATATGTGGGCTCCGAGGTACTTGAAACTGTTCACTCTCTCAACTGGTGCCCCGTCGATGCTGAGGGGGCTGTAGTCCTTGACCCCCGACCTCCTGAAGTCCACAATCATCTCTTTTGTTTTGCTGACGTTCAGGGAGAGGCAGTTCTCCTGACACCACTGTGACAGGTTCTCTACCTCTTCCAGGTAGGCCCTTTCGTCGTTGGCAGAGATCAGGCCCACCACTACTGTGTCATCAGCAAATTTGATGATGGTGTTGTTGTTCCGCTGTGCTACGCAGTCATGTGTGTACAGGGAGTAGAGGAGGGGGCTCAGAACACAGCCCTGGGGGGCCCCTATGTTGAGCGTGATGGATGAGGAGGTGCAGTTGCCGGCTCTTACCACCTGGGGTCTGCCCGTCAGGAAGTCCAGGACCCACTGGCACAGGTCATAGTTCAAGCCCAGGTCCCTGAGCTTGGCTATGAGTTTGGAGGGGACTATGGTATTGAATGCTGAGCTGTAGTCGATGAACAGCATTCTCACATAGTTCCCCTTCCTCTTGTCCAGATGTGATGCTGCTGTGTGCAGCACATGGGCTATGGCGTCCTCCGTGGACCTGTTGGGGCGATATGCAAATTGCAGAGGGTCCAGGTTGATGGGGAGGGAGGAACAGATGTAGCCCTTCACTAGCTTCTCAAAGCACTTCATGGCTATGGAGGTGAGGGCTACAGGGCGGTAGTCGTTGAGGCAAGCGGGCGTAGATTTTTTGGGTACAGGGATGATGGTGGACTTCTTCAGACAGGTGGGGATGACGGCCTGTTCCAAGGACAGGTTGAAGATGTCAGTGAATACCGGGGCCAGTTGGTCGGCACAGACTTTTTTTGTGTGTGTGTGTGTGTGTGTGTGTGTGTGTGTGTGTGTGTTTATTGGTATTATTACATCTATATTCTGCCATGTGTTTACGTGTATTTCATCAGTATTTCGGTCTCCTCCTTCAGGCCATCCCAGGTGTCCAAGGGCCTCAGGGCCTGTCAGGCGCCCCAGGATGTAATGGGACAGATGTAAGTTAACATAACATATTGACAACCTGCTGTACAAACCATTTCAGGATTTCAGTTCAGTTAAACATGCAGGATTAAAGGCCCAATCCAGGATCTGTTTTACCATATTAATGTGGGGTATATTCACATACATACAGAGTTAGGTCTGTAGATGGAAAATAAGCTTTTTGAAACTCCCTTTCTTTGCAAAATGTAATATAGATCTGTTTATTGTTTACAAACATTAGCAACATGAACAGACAGCCATAAAATACAGCAAATTGCTATGACAAAACTCATATTTGCCTGCTGTCTAGTGTCAGTCCTTGTATCAAGAGGTCAGACAATCAGCTATAGATTAGAGAATGAAAACATGTCTCCATTATTATTTCTTTTGTTGGACTAGACCCATTTGCTTACATTCGGATCAATGATCATGCCTTGCATTGGGCCTTGGTTGCTCAAATGAGGGAGAATGGTTGGAATTGCAGTGCAATAGCAACTCAACCACTCACTTCAGTAAAACGCTAACTTCTTAGTTCCTCCATGCAGTGTTCATGCTGTGCCACTGTGTCTTCACAGGGAGAAGATGGAACTCCTGGTGTGAATGGTCTCCACGGCGTTGATGGACAACCAGTAGGATGCACAATTTGCACCGTTTAACATGCTTATGTTGTAATCAAATACTCTATTGTGGTTTATGGAGTTGAAGTTTTTTTTATACCTCCTTAGGTTGGTTTAGGGCCATAATCAAAATGGGAAACCCTACTGTATGGGCACTTTTTGGGCACTGATTCAGGCCTATTCTTCGTTCCACAGGGTACACCAGGAGCTTCAGGACCCAAGGTAAGTGTAAATTCAACATATTGCTCTTAAACTTCAGTTCCTGCAAGGAATTGTGTTTCACGATAATGATGAGGATGATGATGATGATGACGATGATGATGATGATGAACATTATCATCTTCATCATTCTGTCATCAAACACTCAAATGGATCAGCCATTCAACCTATCATATCATCTTCTATCTACTGTGATTGTGCATGCAGGGTGAATCCCAGAGGGCAGAGAACACCACACCTGGCCCACCTGGGCCTGATGGGGGAAGAGGAGATCAGGTAAAAAAACATATCTAATCCCATAGCCCATCTCACTTTAAGTTCATGACATCCTCTTTCTCTCTCTCTCTCTCTCTCTCTCTCTCTCTCTCTCTCTCTCTCTCTCTCTCTCTCTCTCTCTCTCTCTCTCTCTCTCTCTCTCTCTCTCTCTCTCTCTCGCTCTCTCTCTCTCGCTCTCTCTCTCTCTGTGGAATGTGCATTTGGAATGTATTAATCAAATCTATTAATAATCTATAATCTATAAAAGCCATATTGTAATCAGTAAACACTCTTTTTCTGACGCAATGCCTGTGCAAATAGACACACCTTGCTATTCACAAAGATTGCGCATACGGTGCTAACTAGGGATGTCCCGATCACGTTTTTTTGCTTCCGATCCGATCCCGATCATGTGATTTCGAGTATCTACCGATACCGATCTTTCCCGATCCGATCAAAAAAAATAAAAAATGTATTAAAAGAAATAAAAATTTTAATTCAACAAACATGTCCATGTCCACGTCTTAAACTCATACTGAGGCCTTAGTTTTGGTTTTAAATTGCATATCATCATTCATTTATTTATTGTCACACAGAGCAGAAGAATTTTGCCAAAACAAACCAATAGTATCCAGCTGCAGAACGGCAGACCAGCCACACTCTCAGACCCAAACGCATTTCCTTTGATTGAATTATACATCAAATGATTTATGTCAAGGATTGCAATGCCTCGCTTGAATGAAGTTAACTTTTCACCTGGATAACGTCAACATTCAGGGTGAATGTAATGTGAGAAATTGGGATAAAAAAATTTAATAAAAAAATTATTTGGGTCTGAGAGTGTGGCTGGTCTGCCGTTCTGCAAATCAAAATCAAATAAAATTTATTTGTAAGGCCCGACAACACACGTTAATGTCCCCATGGGCCGTACACGTCTTCTTTAAACAAGTCAAGAAGAAACATAGCAATAAGTCAAGAACAGAACAAGAACACCATAAGGTCCAACAAATTTAAAATAAATGCAAATAAATGAAAGAATGCAAGCACTCCCAGACATACCCCACGCGAAGGTAAGGAAAAACTCACTAAAACCTAACAATAGGGAAAAAATGCTCCACAGGCAGTGTGGAGGAGAGAAACCTTAGAAGGGCCATTCAAGGGGATATCTCCCTTCTTAGATGTCTAGTAGTGTTGCAGACTAACAGTTGGTAAGCATGCACTCAAGTGTGTAGTGAAACACAGATGAGTGCATGCAATAGCAACTGAACATTTTGAAAGATTAAAGATAGAGCTGATAGCAACTGAACATTTTGAAAGATTAAAGATAGAGCTGATAACGAATCTATTTGAGGCACAGGGGCGGCGCAAAGAGGGTCGCGTCTTCCCCGTCTTAATCACGGGACATTCAACACTCCGGTCATTGCTCCGAGACAGCCGGAGACAGGGAGATAGGGGGCAGCGAAGAGAGGGTCGCAACCTCCCCGACATCATCGCGGGACGTCCAGCACTCCGGTCACCACTACGAGTTAGAGAGTTCCCATGTTTGTGGTGCTGCAAAAAAGCAGACATGGGGGAAAATAGACATCCTAATTAAACTAGACAGATTAATCTAAAGGTCAGTCCACGACCAGGTGAGATCAGGGTAGGTTGAAGGAGAGAGAGAAAAGATGGGTCTTAAGCAGTGATTTAAAAGCTTCGACAGAGCAGGCACCCCTGATGACGGCAGGTAATTTGTTCCACAGGTAGGGAGCGCGGTAGACAAAGACTCTGTGGCCGGCGGATTTTTTTTGAACCCTAGGTGTTGTGAAGGATCAGATTAAACCGAATATATATATTTATTTATGGATATATATTTAATAGTATTTGTATATCGTTTGATATCCCCTGTATATTCCTTGTACAATATACACTGAATATCCCTTTAGTCTACTAACAGCCCATAATAGTTTCATTCTACCATTGGACGAGAACCTGGCGCCAGCAGCCATGCCCCTTGGTTCAAGTTCAATCGTGCCGACAAACATGTCGTTACAAGCCCGGTTCCGCGTAGGAATACGTCTGGCGAAATACGAATGGTACTATTTGTTCACAGCGCATATATATATGGCGCAAGTAAAGTAGAACTTTCTTTTAGTCCATTAGTCCTTTACCCTCCAACCTAGTAACAGACGCGAAGCCTCACCCACGACGGACGTGTGGTGCAGTAAGGCCTACTTGGCCTCAGAATAGGCATTGAGACATCGTGTGGATTAATAGTTGAATTGTCATAGTTTGGCACTATACCGTCGAGTGGGACGTATTTCTATTAAGTTAATAATAGTCTATTATGTATGGTGCATCGTTCGGTTAGAGTTATAAAGTGAGCAGTACCCCCATCGTTCCTGACGTTATCTGGAGTCTTAACCAGGCTGGGCAGACCACGTGTGGTGCTTGCATCCGAGGAGCTCCGGGCCAGGACGAGTGGACCTGTACATTGGATTACTTTACCCGGACGACGGCGAGCCTTCCACGGCTTGGATTATCTACGTGCTTTGGGTGCTTTGATTATGCCATGGATAACAGCCAACACTGCTGAGTGTTGGAACT
Organism: Notolepis coatsorum; assembly: GCF_963971535.1. Taxonomy (NCBI): domain Eukaryota; kingdom Metazoa; phylum Chordata; class Actinopteri; order Aulopiformes; family Paralepididae; genus Notolepis; species Notolepis coatsorum. The sequence goes on from NC_140177.1 coordinate 44,631,344, forward strand.
ACCCCCCCGAGAGGAGTCCAGGTGAGACGGCGCTCTACCCCGAGTGAGGTCGCCTCACGTCTCTTCGTTGTGGACCGGCAGCTACCGTCCACCAGAGGGCCCAGCTGTATTCATCTGCGGACCGAGGTTCTGTGGGCACCGTGTTCAGCACTCTGAATTCTCCCAAGAAATCGTCGGCCAGATGGGATACCGCCAGCGGCTCTCCTAACCCCCCCCCTACTGACTTACAACCAGCGGGACCCCCCCCCCCTTTAGTGTATCCAGCTATAATCATTTAAGTACCATCGCTATAGTCCCCTAAAGAACCAGGTTGTATACTTGCTCCCTGCGTAACCAGAGATTGGACATTCAATGTTGATTTACCTACGAATACTCATTTGCCTTACAAGTGCATTTCAAATCATAAATGTCATTAAGTGAACGTTGTATATACCCTTTGCTATATAAAATATTCGATTTATACATTTGTGTGGACTTCGTTTCATCAGGTGGGAAAGTGTTCATCATATCTATATCATGTACTGGATGGCCAGAAGTTAAAGTACAAGCGGTAGTGGTTTAATAATACCATACTTATCAATACAGTCAGGGAATTGTACCCCTCAGTTACAATGGTCCTTCGAGCCGGAGGGTAACTAGTGTAATATTAATATAGTGTTATTAATATTGAAATGGCCTATGATGAACACTCCACGAAACGGTCCTCCTAACGTAGAACGCCCGCAGCGCAGACGACAGCCACCTCAGTACTTAGAGGATTACGCTGTCAGTCAACTACCTAGCCTTCTACAAACGGTAAACGCGGTAAAAGTAGAAAGTAAAATTATGTCTGACCTTAACGACCAGGTTTCCCCGACCACAGAGGCCCTAGTGGGTTCTAATGTAACTGACCAAGCTCACGGTGGGGACCAGGAGGGAGCTGACATGCCTTTACCCCCCGCCAATACCGAAGAAGTAGTCCCCGACCAGCCCCGGGAGGAAGACAATCCTACAGAGAGAGAACTCTGCACGGAAGAAGAGGAGGAGAGCGCAGAGGAAATAGAGCGCCAGGACTCCCCAACGAGTACAGCCAGGAGCGGCTCACCCAGGAGCGGCTCACCTCTACAACCGTCTTCCCCCAGCGAAGCGGAGAGGATGCTATCACAGGCGTTCCTCGTCAGCCTGACAGCCGCTACCGAACGCGATCGACTTCAGGGTGAACGCGATCGACTCCAAGCACAGATGCTTATCGAGCGCGAACAACTCCAAGCGCAGCAACGGAGCGAAGAAGAGCGCATACGCCTGGAGATGAGACGCCTTCAGACGGAAGAGAATATGGCAAGAGACCGGGCCGACGCCCAGCGCGCCGCTGCCGGTGCCCAAAGAGAAGCAGATCTCACCAAGCGCGAAGCCGAGCGCGACAAGTTACAAGCGCAGCTAATGGAGCAGCTGATCCTCAAGGCAACACCCTCTCCCTCCGCCAGGGGTTCAAGGAACTCGTCGAGACAACAGTCAAGGGCAGCGTCTCCTAACCGAGCAAGCGACCCTGAACTTGACCAACAGACCAAGCCTATACCCCCCGCAGACCCCCTTCCCAGACCGGTCCAAGCGAGACCCAGCTACAAGGAAGGAGCGGCATACACTGCGGAGAAGCTAAATAAACGACTACAGGATCTAGAGGACCTGATAGAAGAAGAAGAGGGAGAGGAGGAGAACCAAGCCCGACGACAGCACAGTACTCCACCGGACCAGGAGGTCCAGTACAGCCCAGGCTATACCCCCGCGGCGCTGCGCTACAGACCCCCGACTCTATTCACGGGTGAGCACGACGCACGACCAGCCCCGAGGAATAGCACCTGGACCAGCGGGCCATGGTACCCTGTCGGTACCAGCCCACAGAGAGGCGCAAGAGGAGACTCGCCTAGGAGGTCTCTCCCCCAACGCTCGCCGATGTATCAGCCATCCACGGCGTCATACATTGCCACGCCGACGTTCCCAGACTTCACCTATGAGAATCGAGCACAGTACACGGAGCTCCGGATGTGCTTAGAGACAATGATGGTGGATGTCGCTGATGAACGCCACAAGTATGCAATATTACTGAAGCACCTGAAAGTACTGCGAGCGCACAATATAGCGCTAGCCTATGCCACCTCTACGACCCCATACACCGCGGCTCTAGCAGCGCTGGACCAGAGATATGGACGTATATGGGATTACGTAATCCAAGAGATAAGGCATATTGATCGCCTACCCCCAGCAACAGACAATCGCTCATTAGACGACCTGTCGATAAAAGTGCAGTCCCTGGTAGGGATGCTGGGAGCGCAACGAGAAAAGGGTATGCACAAGCTATACGCCAACTCTAACGTCGAGAGGATTTTAGAGAAGCTGCCACCCGCAAGACAAGAGCGTTTTAGGCGGCAGAGAGACCACCGTGATCCTAACGGTCCCGAACCATCCCTCCTCGATCTAGCCGACTTCCTGGCGAGAGAAGTCAGCAGCTTAAGACTGGATACGTTCGTGCGGAGCACGCCAAGCTCCAGAGAGGGACCCAGGAGAATAAACGATGGAAGAAGATCGGTGACTGTCATGCACCAATCAGAGTCAGTACCGAGCAGTAAGAGCCACAGTACCCCCTCGAGAAAAGAGAAGTGGAAGATGGTGTGCCCCTACTGCGAGAAGGAACACTGGCTGTCACAATGTGACCTGTTCACAAAGATGAATGCAGAAGAAGTGAGTCAATGGATAAAGTCCAACAGGCGCTGTTACCGATGTGCGTGCAGTCACATGGCAGCCGAATGCCGCCTAAAGAAAAGGTGCAGTCGGTGTGACGGAGCCCATCTAGATGTACTACACGACAGTAACAGAAGAAGGCCTACACCTGCACCATCGAGCGGCACCAAGGCAAGTGTCATGTACATTGACCCCGCCAGCAGCAGCGGCGCCCAAGTGCTCTTAAAGGTAGTCCGTGTGACATTGAGCTACCAAGATAAAGTCATGGACACTTACGCCGTCCTTGATGACGGGTCAGAGAAGACCCTTCTGCTTGCGTCCGCTGCGGCCCAGCTGGGACTGCGGGGGAGCGAGAACCAAATGACGATTCGGACAATAAGAAGAGATTTAAAGACGATAAAGGGCGAGAATGTCTCCTTCACTATCGCAGCAAGCGGGCAGCCAGAGCGACGGTATAGGATTACAAATGCTTTCACCAGCCAAGAAATAGGACTATCGCAGTACACCTACCCCATCGCCAAGCTGATGGATAAATATGTGCACCTGCGTCAACTACCTATCCCGCTCATAGACAGCGCGACCCCGACCCTGCTGATAGGCTCCGACCATGCAGACCTCATCTTCCCGATTGACCGGGTCCATACAGGACCCCGAGGCTGTCCTGCAGCAGTCGAGACCCGCCTAGGGTGGACACTACAAGGCCCCCTCGCTAAATCTCTCAACCGAACAGCAGCCACTAGCTGCCTCCACTCCAGAACGACAGAAGAAGACACCACTCTCCTGCAGCATGTCGAGAGGCTATGGACACTAGAGAAAATGCCCTTTAAGAACGAAAAGAAAGACATTCGTTCTAAAGAAGACATTTACGCCATCAACCTACTCGAGCAAGGGACAAAGAGAGTCACAGTCGGCGGAGTGATGAGATACGCAACTCCACTCCTGAGGCGAGAGGGAATGCCCACCTTTCACGCAAAGAAAGACGCCACGGAGCGGTATCTATTGAACACAGAGCGGCGCCTAGCCAAAGACCCCGCTCAAGAGAGTGTGTACCGCGCTGAGATTGAGAAGCTAATCACAGCGGGACACGTGACAAAGATTGACATTAAAGAGGCCGATCAGACGACCGAATCATGGTACGTGCCGCACCACAAGGTCCACCACAACGGCAAGGATCGCATTGTGTTTAACTGCAGCTACCAGATCGGATCCCAAAATCTGAATAAAGAGCTCTTGCCCGGCCCCACACTCGGCCCCTCTCTACTAGGCGTGCTACTACGCTTCCGCCAGGACAAGGTGGCTATCAGCGGGGATATCAAAGGGATGTTCCTGCAGGTGAGACTAGTGGAGGAGGACAAGCCCCTGCTGCGGTTCCTATGGAGAGAGAAGATCGGAGATGAGCACCCAACCATCTACCAGTGGGAAGTCCTCCCCTTCGGAACCACATGCAGCCCGTGCTGTGCTACATTTGCACTACAGAAACACGTCGCAGAGGACCCAGCAGCAGATGAAGAGGTCCGACACATTGTGAAGAACAGTTTCTACGTGGACAACTGTTTACAAAGCGTTTCGACTCAAGAAGAAGCCGAGGCTCTCCTAATCAAGCTACGTGCCTCCCTGATCAAAGGCGGCTTTGATCTCAGGCAGTGGGCCAGCAGTGACCCGCACGTATTGCGCAGCCTCTCCCCCGCGGACAAGGCTGCCAGCAGCGAGACCTGGATGGCGACCATCCCAGGAGAAGCCCAAGAAATGACACTAGGACTAGTCTGGCGCTTCAAAACAGACTCGCTCCACTATAGACACAAACCCCTGACCACGGAGCAGGGAAGGTCGACGGCAATACCGACCACCAGACGGAGTGTGTACAGAATACTCGCCAGACAATATGACCCGTTGGGATGTATTCTACCTTACACCACCAGGGCAAAGATGATTGTACGAGCACTATGGGACAAGGACCAGGGCTGGGACGACCCAATACCCGCACACCTTGCCTCCACATGGAGAGAGTGGGAGACGGAACTCCGCTCACTCCCAGGCGTCAATATACGCCGCAGCTACTTCCCACCCACAGTGAGGCCAGAGACATGCAAGATGGATCTACACGTCTTCAGTGACGCCTCCGAAGTAGCCTATGGATCGGTGGCCTACTTGCGTGCCCAAGAGAAGGGAGGAGAGATACACACTGCTTTCATCCTGGCTCGCTCAAGAATAGCCCCACGAAAGCAACAATCTATCCCGCGTCTAGAGCTCTGCGCAGCCCTAGCAGGAGCGCATCTAGCCACGTTAATCCAACGTGAACTCACCATTCCGGTGCACAGAACAATCTTGTGGTCAGATTCCACGACAGTACTCACATGGATCAAGTCTGATTCATGCAGATACAAGGTCTTCGTGGGAGTCAGAGTCACCGAGATTCAAAAGTTAACAGAAGCAGCGAGCTGGCGGTATGTGGACACCAAACACAACCCAGCTGACGTCATCACCCGGGGAATGTCCCTGGATGACCTCACCCGTCGCAACATCTACAGCGACGGACCAGAATTCCTCAAGCTCCCGGAAGAAGAGTGGCCTACGCCCACCCCACGGGAAGCAAGTAAAGAGGAGGCTGAGAACAAGAAACCTATGTTCTGTGGACTGAGCACAGTCGCCTCCACAGACCCCAACATAGATGACTGCATTACCCTACAGAGTGCGCAGCTAAAGACATTCCTGTGGCACCACCCAGAGATTCAGTCCACCACTGACATTTCAGCAGCTGACTACGAAGAAGCAGAACTTCTTCTACTACAACGAGCCCAGAGAGACTCGTTCCCTGATGAGCTAGACTGTCTACAGGGAGGAAAGCCCGTCCCATCAGACAGCAGACTGCTCCACCTGGCACCCGAGAGTGACGCCCATAATCTCATCAGAGTGGGTGGTCGCCTGCGGAGAGCCCCCGATCTACCGGATGACGTTAAGTACCCGATAGTCTTGAACAGCCGACACAAGGTCACAGAGCTGATCATAAAGAAATACGACGAGGATGTACACCACGTAGGAGCAGAGAGAGTCTTCGCGGAGATCAGACGTCGCTATTGGATACTTCAAGGAAGAGAAGCAGTGCGACGCTTCCAGCGAACCTGTCTAGACTGCCGAAAGTGGCGCGCGCAGCCCAGCATACCCCGGATGGCTGACCTACCTCCCTGTCGCCTCCGACTCGGCGATAAGCCATTCCACTCCACAGGCATGGACTGTTTTGGCCCGTTGTATATAAAGAGAGGAAGAGGAACCGAGAAGCGGTGGGGTATTGTATTCAAATGCATGACCACCAGAGCGATACATATCGAACTCCTTCCGACCATGAGCACAGACTCATTCCTTATGGCCTTCCGAAGATTCACATCACGGAAAGGAAAACCGTCTACATTGTTGTCTGATCACGGGACAAACTTCAAAGGCGGAGAAAGAGAGCTGAGAGAGAGCTTCCAAGCTATGGGCCCAGAACTTAAGACCCACCTCGCTCCATCCCAGATTGACTTCCAGTTTAATCCCCCGAACGCACCCCACTTCGGTGGAACCTGGGAACGAAAAGTACGTTCTATAAAGACAGCCTTGTACGCCGTGCTTGGGGCCCAGACTGTGGCGGAAGAAGTCCTAATGACAGTCCTCACAGAGATCGAGGGAGTATTGAACTCCAAGCCCCTCGGCTACGTCTCCAGTGATGTAGCAGATGTCGACCCAGTCACCCCCAACACACTCTTGATGGGGCGGCTAGACCCCGCGCTACCCCAGACAATGTACAGGCCTGAAGAAGCGAACGGCCGAAGAATGTGGAGGTACAGTCAAGTACTAGCTGACAAGTTTTGGAACAGCTTCCTACTCCACTACCTACCGTCTCTACAGACCCGCCAGAAGTGGGTAAAAGAGAGAGACAATTTGACAGAAGGAACAGTCGTCATGATTATCGACCAGTCACTACCCAGAGCTATGTGGCCGGCTGGCCGCGTAAGCAAAGTGATCACCGGTGCCGATGGCAAGGTCCGAGCAGCTGAAGTGCTCGTCCAAGGGCGAACTTACACACGACCCGTGGCGAGGCTAATAGAACTGCCCAGACTCCCAGACACTATCGATGATGACCGTGACCCCATGACTTTGTGAGTTGACTGACCCTTACAGCGGACCTTGAGTGGTAGACAGTGCGGTTAATCTGTCTCTGCTTAGCTAATTAGGTGGGACTAATTAGGGGGCGGCTGTTGTGAAGGATCAGATTAAACCGAATATATATATTTATTTATGGATATATATTTAATAGTATTTGTATATCGTTTGATATCCCCTGTATATTCCTTGTACAATATACACTGAATATCCCTTTAGTCTACTAACAGCCCATAATAGTTTCATTCTACCATTGGACGAGAACCTGGCGCCAGCAGCCATGCCCCTTGGTTCAAGTTCAATCGTGCCGACAAACATGTCGTTACAAGCCCGGTTCCGCGTAGGAATACGTCTGGCGAAATACGAATGGTACTATTTGTTCACAGCGCATATATATATGGCGCAAGTAAAGTAGAACTTTCTTTTAGTCCATTAGTCCTTTACCCTCCAACCTAGTAACAGACGCGAAGCCTCACCCACGACGCACGTGTGGTGCAGTAAGGCCTACTTGGCCTCAGAATAGGCATTGAGACATCGTGTGGATTAATAGTTGAATTGTCATAGTTTGGCATTATACCGTCGAGTGGGACGTATTTCTATTAAGTTAATAATAGTCTATTATGTATGGTGCATCGTTCGGTTAGAGTTATAAAGTGAGCAGTAGTGGACGAGTGGACCTGTACATTGGATTACTTTACCCGGACGACGGCGAGCCTTCCACGGCTTGGATTATCTACGTGCTTTGGGTGCTTTGATTATGCCATGGATAACAGCCAACACTGCTGAGTGTTGGAACTACCCCCCCGAGAGGAGTCCAGGTGAGACGGCGCTCTACCCCGAGTGAGGTCGCCTCACGTCTCTTCGTTGTGGACCGGCAGCTACCGTCCACCAGAGGGCCCAGCTGTATTCATCTGCGGACCGAGGTTCTGTGGGCACCGTGTTCAGCACTCTGAATTCTCCCAAGAAATCGTCGGCCAGATGGGATACCGCCAGCGGCTCTCCTAACCCCCCCCCTACTGACTTACAACCAGCGGGACCCCCCCCCCCCTTTAGTGTATCCAGCTATAATCATTTAAGTACCATCGCTATAGTCCCCTAAAGAACCAGGTTGTATACTTGCTCCCTGCGTAACCAGAGATTGGACATTCAATGTTGATTTACCTACGAATACTCATTTGCCTTACAAGTGCATTTCAAATCATAAATGTCATTAAGTGAACGTTGTATATACCCTTTGCTATATAAAATATTCGATTTATACATTTGTGTGGACTTCGTTTCATCAGGTGGGAAAGTGTTCATCATATCTATATCATGTACTGGATGGCCAGAAGTTAAAGTACAAGCGGTAGTGGTTTAATAATACCATACTTATCAATACAGTCAGGGAATTGTACCCCTCAGTTACACTAGGAATCGATAGAAGCCCCACATTTTGTGAGCGCAGAGCACGAGCGGGCGAGTATCGGGAGATGAGATCGGATAGATAGAGCGGTGCAAGCCCATTTAAAATTTAAAAGCCCATAAAATAAAATACAAAAAAAAATAAAGTTATTATTATTTAAAATTTTGTAGGTGAGGAGTAGCACTTTAAAGTCAGATCGGGCTTGAATAGGAAGCCAGTGTAGGGCGGACAAAACTGGTGTGATGTGATAACATTTTCTAGTTCTAGTTAGTATCCGTGCAGCCGCATTTTGCACGAGTTGAAGATTTTTGATGCTTGAATTAGGTAGGCCTGAAAAAAGTGCATTACAGTAGTCCAAACGTGATGAGACAAAAGCATGAATCAGGGTTTCAGCATCAGCCAGAGTTAAGATGGGGCGAATTTTTGCGATATTACGAAGATGGAAGAATGCAATTTTGGTGACATTTTTTACATGTGCATTAAATGAGAGGGAGGAATAAAAAATTACTCAGAGGTTTTTTATAGTATGCAGCTGGATACTATTGGTTTGTTTTGGCAAAATTCTTCTGCTCTGTGTGACAATAAATAAATTAATGATGATATGCAATTTAAAACCAAAACTAAGGCATCAGTATGAGTTTAAGACGTGAACATGGTCATGTTTGTTGAATAAAAAAATAAAAAAAATACAGATTTTTTTTGATAAATTTTTTTGATCCCGATCTTCGGAAAATCACGTGATTGGCCCCGATCCCGATCACGTGATCGGATCGGGACAGCCCTAGTGCTAACTGCGTTGCCATCAGCATATATGTGCGTCGGTGCTATTTGCGGGTATTTAAATGAGGTAATATGGGCGGAACATGTGCCCCTTTCTCTGCAAATGATCCTCATTGCAAAAACACTCCAATTTACAAAGATCGGCATTATTTGCCACGCGCAGTTAAAGTGATGCTATTTACATCTTCAGAGATTTGGTGGTAACTAAGTGCATTCATAAAGGGGTGTCATTGCCAGCGTCTCAGGTGATCATGGCAGCAGTAATTGTTGCCAGGCGAAGGTAATGCCAGGCGTGCTCGTGAAAGAATATTTTGATTTCTTGATTTAAGCAAGACCGAAATCATCCGGAGAAACAGGTTGCCTGCTCAAGCAATTCTTGATTTACCAAATGAAATCAAGGATGATATTGAGCCAGCCACTCAGAGATCCCATGCAATCTTATTTATTATTTAAATAGTGTTATTTAACGTTGTCGGCTTCCCCAATGTTGTCGGCGCTATTAACTGCACGCACGTTCCAATTGTACCACCAAACGAAGCAAACGTATTCAATCAACACCCAGGTAGTGTGCAACGCCAGTAATATAATAACAAAAGTGGTTGCCATATTCCCTGGGTCTGTGCACGACAGCTATTTATTTTAGGAACAGCAGTCTATGCGGAATGATGCAAGACATGGATGGCAATCCCTGGTTACTGGGTAAGAAAGTCGTTTTGAGAAAACGCTTTTGCTGTAATATTCATTGCAAATGTGTGGGGGAAAAGTATGTGCTTTTGTATCATAGGTGAAGGCGGCTACAAACTCCATGCCTGACTGACTCCCGTGCGTAATCCTGCCAATCCTGTTGGAGAGGCGGCGTACAATTGGGCTCACATCAAACGCGCTGTGTGATCGAGCTCACATTTTCAATCTTAAAAAGCCGGTTTAGATGCCTGAATCGTAGCGGTGGGGCAATGCTATATAGTCCCCCCAAAGTATTCCAGGAGCCACCTGCCCTCCTGCCTCATGTGCGAGCAGATGAGGGCAGACATGTCAGGCAAAACATAGTCACACATTATTTCACATGATATGCTTTGCTGTCTCTGCAACAAAATAAAGTTTTCTAATTCCACCTGTGTTACCAAAAATACAAATAGGCCGACATCATTAAGTAAGAAAAATAACCTATGCACATCACTCTTTTGGGTGCTGGGTTAGGTAATAATCACAATAAAGAGAATAGAGCCTGCATAGGCCTACTCATATGGTAATATGAGTATATGATAATGCTGGTTCTATTCCCTTAACTAAACATTAAATATAACTTGATTTCTCACTCAAAAAATATTCCTAAATGAGAATTCTCACTGGCACAGTGCCTAAATTCAGTCTAAAGTTTCAGCACCATGGACAGGTCTGCTCAAAATAATTTATTTCGAGATGACATGACAAACAAATGCAATGACGAAAGATAGTGACAAAAACAAAGGATGCAATGTGTCATGAAAATACAAATTAAGAAAGCTCTATACATTACGAAATAAATGAAATACAAATGGTGAAAAATACTCTTATGTCTAAGAGCTTCCCTCTCCCTCATTTCAGATACAAATTTTCCCCTTCCTGATATCTGCCAACAGCACTGCCAGATATCAGGTGCAAACTGCTCTGCGAGCCAACTGCGCAAATTGCAAATTGCACACGTGTGTTTGTGCTAGTATATCATCCGCGCAATATCTTTAGTGAATAGGTCGCAAAGACGGAGCAAATAGCGGGCGCAAAGCAGTTAAGGGTGCTATTAGCATGCACAATGCATTATTTGGCCCCTCTGTAATTGAGCACTACCAGTAAGTGTAGCTGTCATTAGATAATTAAGAGAGAATTTCCCCTATGGTGTATCACAGGGCTTTCCTGGTTTACCTGGTGAGAATGGATTTCCAGGGGACACAGGACCACAGGGCTCTGAGGTAAGTCAACTTGCTCTCTCGCCTGACAGCAGGCCCGGGTCAAATAGTATTTGCAAATAATTTGTAGCATTTGTTTTAATAATCTTGGAGTACCAGGTGGGTGGAGCTTACCCCTTTTTTTTATTTAGTGCCAGGTAAATTTACCAATCACAGAAAGGTATACAAAGCTTTCTGGCACTGCATACAGCAAACACTGAGAATTATTTGCAAATACTATTTTTACCCCGACATCAGAAACATAACAACACATAAATGTTTATATACATGCACTGTATATGCTATATCTATCTATATATATTCCATACCTACTCTCATTTATAATTTGTACTTATATCACTGTACATAACTTATACTGCACATAGAGATCAGATCAGCATATTACTCAGTAACTTCATTATATATATTCCATTTGGTCTCTTGTTTACATGTAATCATACTGTATATTGACAGTTTCTTTCGATTGCTTAAGCACGATTTTGAAAACAGGCCCGAAAACACTACACACAATTAGCACAACCACACACACAATTAGCAGAACATCTCAGATCCTTTGCTAAATTAAACACTCTTGTAAAAACTATACACTAATTTATAAAAAGCACATTTTGTTACCATATTATGAAACGCACACGTTTCATATGACTTAATTCAGTTTGAGCCAAACACACCGCTGTGCTTAACCTAAAACACTTTTAGCAATTCTACTTCTCAGTGATTAGAGTACTGTAAGTGAAGTATACAAAGAATGTGCAAATATACAATAAATTCACCAAACACTACACAAGACCAATGATGTAGACTGGATACAGTATTTCAAGTTTGTCTGATATTTGCTAAGCTTACAGTGTTATGCACACTACTGTAGTAGCTTGAACACTGGGACATGTTTTGTTGTGATTCTCCATGTTGACATGTTGACTGATTTGGGTATATGGAGAGAAAATGTATAAAAACTGTAATGCACTTCACTGTGCACTCTGATTAGATGCTAACTGATTTTCATTGTACTGTACTTTTGCTGTACAATGACAATACATTTGATTGATATTTAATACGTCTCTGTGTTGTATCCATATAGGGGTTTCATGGCCGAACAGGCCCTACGGGATCTAAGGTAATACAGTAGATACATGTGTGTGTGTGTGTGTGTGTGTGTGTGTGTGTGTGTGTGTGTGTGTGTGTGTGTGTGTGTGTGTGTGTGTGTGTGTGTGTGTGTGTGTGTGTGTGTGTGTGTGTGTGTGCATGCATGTGTGTGTGTGCAAGAGACATAGAGAGAGGAAGGGAGATACAGACAGAAATACATAGAGAGAGGAAGGGAGAGAGATAGACAGAGAGAGCAAGGGAGAGAGAGAGACATAGAGAGAGCTAGGGAAAGAGAGAGAGACATAGAGAGAGGAAGGGAGAGAGAGAGACATAGAGAGAGGAAGAGAGAGAGAGAGAGAGCTATGTTTACTGATAAACACAATCTACATGTTCTTACATATGTTCTTTTTAATCCCACAGGGTCAAGGAGGTAGCAACGGTTTCCCAGGTCCTCGAGGTCCAAAGGTAATGAGTCTCACATTAACTCACACAGTAAAGACCAATCAAAGATACTGACATAGCAGCCCACCAACATGCCTTATGTAGGTGACGTGGCGCATTGCAGGAAGCGAGAGCGACTCGGTCAGTCTCCCCTTTGAAATGTCTCTGATTCATGAACACCATAAATTGAAAAACTGCCATCTAATGGCTAAAATGCATGCCTATCTTGGTGCGCTGTGATGACATCACCTGGCACAAAGATCAGCCAATAGCAGATTTTTATTGTAATAGCATGCATTTAACCATTAGATTAGGCAGTCTCTCAAAACATCAGTGTTGGGCAGTAGCTAGCTACAAGTAGCGACGCTACATAGCTTAACTACATTTCTCAGTAGCGTGATGGTAGCGTCGCTACTTTTGAACCAAGCAGCGTTCTCTGTACCAGGAGAAACAGACTAAATAAAGATTTGTGAGAAAAAAATAAGTCCCCGGAGAAAACCCACTATGATTGGTTGGTTGGTTTAGATATGAGTATGACGACTCACGATTGGGTAAGGTTAGGCCAAAACATTACGGGTAGGCCAATCAGAGGCAGGATAGGGCGGGACTCCTGCTCCACAAATCAGGAATTGAAAATCAAAACACAGACCACTGAATGAATGAATGCAATTTAACAGATTACATGAACCAAATGGCAGAGGGATTCGATGTTTCCAGGGCTGATGGCATTGATGAAGATGATGATGTCAATAACAACAATGCCTCTCCATGGCCCTATCTGGAAAAATTTATGAGTTTGACTGAAAAAACGCCTAAAACATATGTGTTTAGGTGTTTATTGTGTCAGCCAAAAACGAAGCTGCTCTCAACTTCTCACACGTCCAGCACTAACTTGAGAACACATATTCAGGTGAGCTGATGAAAAGCTTTACATAAACATTGTCAACTGTTCCCAAACAGCACACAAGTCAGTGCACTTTTTGTCAACAGCTTTAACAAACAGATAGCTGCTATCATGTTTCACTGTAGGCAGAAAATGAACAATATTATGGGGGTGGAGAAAAGAAAAAACAAACTTAAATAAATAGTACATACACTAAGAGGGAAAAGATCACCTAGAGCAGTGGTTCTCAACCTGTTACATATTTAAATACATTTGGTCATTTAGCTGACGCTTTCATTCAAAGCAACTTACAAATTGTGTACAACAAGTAGAGAGTATATATTTTGGTGTTTATTTGATTATTGTTTCACTGCCTTTTATTTATTACGTTTCCACAGTTCTTTCCTCATACTTTATTAACATTTTGTACATGAAGTTAAAAAAAAAAAAAAAAAAAGTAGTGCCGATGTAGCTAGCTATTTTTGCCATGTTCTTGTAGTGTAGCTTGCTACATTTCTCTGGGGATAGCTTCCATTGTAGTTGAGCTATATTTAATCGAGAGTAACTTGTAGTGTAGCTTACTACTACATTTTCCAAGTAGCTTGCCCATCACTGCAAAACATACACACTTTTGGTGTTTAGTTGCTCTTTAAAGGTAGTTTTTCTTTTTCACTTACTCTGAGAAGTGTGATATATCTTTAGTATTGAATACATAAGGTGTTACATGAGATCCCTGGAGCACAGTTTGAAACTAGAAATGATCTGTTTGGCTGTGGTGCTCCTACCCTCCCACCACCTTTACCTTCCTCTAAGTGCAATGTTAGTTCTCTTTATTTCAAAGGGTACATTTGGGGGATTTGTGTCAAGATTATAAACAATATTCTAATATTTATAACTAGTTATATTAGAGGTAACTTTCACACAAAAGAACCCAGCGCATAGGAAATAACATTCAAACGTTTTGAAAGTTTTTTGAACATTTTGCATAAAATGATACAAAGACTACATAAATACACATTTTGAAGCAACCCATTTAACCCCACTGGTCACAATAGTGACCGTAATAATGTATTTCTCTTTTTGTTATAAGGCATTTTACTGAATTTTTTTTTTGTATTTTATTTTTTTATTCTTTTTTAAAACAAACATATAAACAAACATGACAACACACGATAAGATATACAAGCATTAATTGTCAGGGCACATCCAATGAGATCACATTTTGGTTAGTTGTTTTATATAAGATATTTTTTTTTTTTTTTTTTTACTGAATTTAAACATTTTACTGAAGAATGTATCAATGTATTTCCAGCAAATATTGAAATAGTAAAGAGTCTCAATGAAATATGTGCAGTGTCACATGTGTACTGTAAATTGTCACACGACCAGAGCTTTTTACATCCTGGCTGCACAATAAGAAGAGGATGGCTGCATCAAAGCTCTCACTAAAACAGTTAGTAAAGTATGTTAACATGAAGATAGGAAAAATATTTTTGGTACACGCCATGTTTAGGGTGTCTAGTATTTATATATGCTTTTACAATTACTCAAATTTGTATAGTGTGGTCATAGTGTGGTCATAGAGCAAAACATTTTACGACAACTATTGTGACCGTTGGGATAACACAGTGTATCTATGTATACACATACTAATGTTGCATTCCATTTGCTTGGGAAGTCAGTAGCTGGGAATAGAGAGGGAGCAATTTAAATTCTACAATCACCTAAAAGAAAGTGACCCAGACACACTCCACAACAAAGCCCTCACCTACTGTGAGACCATTGAGAGATGCCCACTCAGCCAGATGGTTCGACTCTGCTCACAAACACAAGCAGAGCCACCAGACAGAAACCACACTGGACTAAACCAAATCATAAGAAAACAAAAAGAAAACTATCTGACACATTGGAAAGAATCAACCCAAAACCAGAGCAGGGTATAGGAAGGCAGTAATAATAAACACTCGAAACAGCTATTACCAGACAATTACAACAGCAGTGGTGACTGCTTCAAATGTCACGTATTATAGGCTATAAGCCCGTGTAGATCTATTTGGAATAATAAACATATACACCCTCTAGCAAAACATGACACAATGTGATCCTATCTCCGATAGAGCGGCTGGTCGCAGAGACGCGAGTTGAACGAACACATCAGGAGGAGAATGCATGAATGAATGAACTTGATGTAAACAAGACAAAAGTCTTTCTCTGGTCTGCATCCCCTTAAAGGGGAACTATCTTATAAATGGCCTTTTTCAGTGTTTAGCATTGTTTCCTAGCTATGTGGACTTATATTAATAGGATCTATGTCTCTAATTCTCATATTGGCGCATTCTTCCAATTCTCCTCTCACAATATTCACCCTCACTGAACTGAGTCATCTGAAAATGTGCATATCTGTGATGTCAGAGATTTCTCAGCTGCATAATAATGTGGCAGTTGGTGTGGCAGTTGGCACCAGGCCACACAGTGGTTCGAGCCCAGCCTCAAAACGGCTTAAGATCTTGAGGTAGAAAAATGCTGTTTTTGAGTACTTGATTAGAAATACAAAACAATGAATTTTTTTTGAAAAAAAACCTTACAGAGGTGTTCCATAGACTCACAGGAATTGTGTGTAAAAGTGCCCAAATAGTGAAAGAAATAGTAAAATAGTTCCCCTTTAACAATTGTGTGTATTGAGCCGTACTGTATTGTACGATAGAACGGCTGGTCGCAGAGACGCGAGTTGAACGAACACATCGGGAGGAGAATGAATGAATGAATGAAAAATTTATTTAACAGATTGCAGAATGGGTACAATACAGTACGGCTCAATACACACAATTGTTAAGGGGATGCAGACCAGAGAAAGACTTTTGTCTTGTTTACATCAGGTTCATTCATTCATTCATTCTCCTCCCGATGTGTTTGTTCAACTCGCGTCTCTGTGACCAGCCGCTCTATCGGAGATAGGATCACATTGTGTCATGTTTTGCTATGTTTATTATTCCGAATAGATCTACACGGGCTTATAGCCTATAATACGTGACATTTGAAGCAGGCACCACTGCTGTTGTAATTGTCTGGTAATAGCTGTTTCGAGTGTTTATTATTACTGCCTTCCTATACCCAGTTAAATCTGTCTTCATATCTCACGCCCCAAAGGCGATAGCGAGGGGGGCGTACGCATGTAGGTCAGTGGCCAATCAGAGCGCAAAACGGGAACCCGGAAACACAACTGCGTTGGTAAAAGCATACACGCGACCTGGCTCCCAAAAGAAGACAGACTATGCACCCACTGCACACAACAAGAGGTGGAAACCGAGCTCCACTTCTTAACAACCTGCCCACTATACCAAGACATCAGAGACATATACTTCCCACAAATTGCAAACACCCAAAGAGACTTTGAAAACATGGAAAACAACTCAAAACTCCCATACCTACTGGGAGAAATACAACAATGTGCAAACACAGCAGCAAGATTTGTGAGCTGCTGTGACAAGAAAAGGACATCCAACGGAATACAACCACCATAAAGACCATAAAGTCTTCTCTGTTTGATTGTTTTGTTTTGTTTGGCTTTGGCAATGTAAACGTATGTTTCCCATGTCAATAAAGCCCATTTGAATTGAATTGAATTGAAATTGAGAGAGATAGGTGTGGAGGATAGGAGAGGGCCATTGATGTCAAGGACACTACGTACCTCAACTACACCCCTACACTCCTCAGCACCACCCCTACGCCCCTCAAAACCACCCCTACGCCCCTCAACACCACCCCTACACCCCTCAACACCACCCCTACGCCCCCAACACCACCCCTACACCCCTCAACACCACCCCTACGCCCCCCAACACCACCCCTACACCCCTCAACACCACCACTACGCCCCTCAACACCACCCCTATGCCCCTCAACACCACCCCTACGCCCCTCAACACCACCTCTACGCCTCTCAACACCACCCGTACGCCCCTCATCACCACCTCTACACCTCTCAACACCAACCCTACACCCCTCAACCTCACCCATACACCCCTCAACACCACCACTACACCTCTCAACACCACCCCTACACCCCTCAACCTCACCCCATGCCCTTCAACACCACTCCTATGCCCCTCAACACCACCCATACACCCCTCAACATCACCCTTACGCCCCTCAACACCACCCATACACCCCTCAACATCACCCCTACGCCCCTCAACACCACCCATACACCCCTCAACATCACCCCTACGCCCCTCAACACCACCCCTACGCCCCTCAACATCACCTCTACGCCCCTCAACACCACCCCTACACCCCTCAACACCACCCCTACACCCCTCAACACCACCCCTACACCCCTCAACACCACCCCTACGCCCCTCAACATCACCTCTACACCCCTCAACACCACCCCTACACCCCTCAACACCACCCCTACGCCCCTCAATATCACCTCTACACCTCTCAACACCACCTCTACGCCCCTCAACACCACCCATACACCCCTCAACACCACCCATACACCCCTCAACACCACATCTACGCCCCTCAACAACACCCCTACACCCCTCAACCTCACCCATACACCCCTCAACACCACCACTACGCCCCTCAACACCACCACTACGCCCCTCAACACCACCTTTACGCCCCTCAACAACACCCCTACACCCCTCAACCTCACCCATACACCCCTCAACACCACCTCTACACCCCTCAACAACACCCATACACCCCTCAACATCACCCTTACGCCCCTCAACACCACCCATACACCCCTCAACATCACCCCTACGCCCCTCAACACCACCCATACACCCCTCAACACCACCCCTACGCCCCTCAACACCACCCCTACACCCCTCAACACCACCTCTACGCCCCTCAACACCACCCCTACACCCCTCAACACCACCTCTACGCCCCTCAACATCACCTCTACGCCCCTCAACATCACCCCTACACCCCTCAACACCACCCCTACGCCCCTCAACATCACCTCTACACCCCTCAACACCACCCCTACACCCCTCAACACCACCCCTACGCCCCTCAATATCACCTCTACACCTCTCAACACCACCTCTACGCCCCTCAACACCACCCATACACCCCTCAACACCACCCATACACCCCTCAACATCACATCTACGCCTCTCAACACCACCTCTACGCCCCTCAACACCACATCTACACCCCTCAACACCACCTCTACACCCCTCAACACCACCTCTACACCCCTCAACACCACCTCTACACCCCTCAACACCACCCCTACGCCCCTCAACAACACCCCTACGCCCCTCAACACCACCTCTACGCACCTCAACATCACCCCTATGCCCCTCAACATCACCCCTATGCCCCTCAACACCACCCCTATGCCCCTCAATATCACCCCTATGCCCCTCAACATCACCCCTACGCCCCTCAATATCACCTATACGCCCCTCAACACCACCTCTATCCCCCTCAATATCACCCCTATGCCCCTCAACACCACCCCTACGCCCCTCAATATCACCTATACGCCCCTCAACACCACCTCTATGCCCCTCAACATCACCCCTACGACCAATCATTATTTTTAATCAAATTCTTAAAAATAATGATTGATTATTTCAAAGGGGTTCTAATGACACATGCTTTGGATATTTTCATGTATGGGGAAAATTTGGGATTAAACGTTTGTCTTGTTCGTCACACAGTAACAACTGTACCACCAACACCTTTATTACAATCTGACAATATCTATCTTGTGATTTAATTGCATTTGGGTCCGAGGCAGAGTAGAAGTGTGCTTGCGGCAGGCGGGTCACCAGTTATAATCCTCTGAGCTACAGGGTCGGGCTGGTGGTGAATGAGTAATGCTCTTAACAACCACCAGTGACGTGCCACCTCGAGCACATGCACTTAACAACCACCAGTGACGTGCCACCTCGAGCACATGCACTTAACCCCCAACTGTTTCAGTGGAGCTGCTGCTCTAAATGGCAGACAGCAGACTGCGGTGCACCGGGCAGCTCCCAGGTGTGGATGTGTGTGACTGTGTGGAGCAGGGTGTTGCTGAACATGAGCGTCCGCACTCTCTGCAAATCTTCCCTGGATAAGGAAAGGTTCAAAAACAAAAACAACAAAAACGGTGTAAAATGAATTATGCACAGGAGGCACCTTAAAGAAACACAAACAAAACAAAAAACAAGAACAAAAAAATTAAAACTCACACAGCGGCTACGTGGCGTAGTGGGCAAGGCGCTCGCCACGAATGCGGAGACGCTGGGCTCGCCTGTTCGAGCCCAGCGCTCCACATTGCTTTCAGTTTAGCTGGTCGTTCATACTAATACACATTGGCCGTATTAGGGGGTGGGAAACTGATGGGTGGGGATCGGGCGTTGTCGACAGCGACTCCTACAGGTCGGTTGGTGCGCCTGCGTGTCGGTGGCAGCGTGAGCCTCCCACGCGTTACTCCTCGCCACTGAGAGATCGAGCTGCGCAGGTGAAAAGATGCGACTGCTGTTACCTCAAGTACCGGAGGGGACTTGTGCTATGTATGACTTAGTCCACATTGCAGCCGGCTTGTGGGAGGAATGGGAGAAAATATAGAAAATGGGAGAAAAAGTGGATCAAAAAAAATAAAAATAAAACTCACACATATCCCAGAAAGTATAAATTGTCTTTTGCAAATGCCCTTGGTTTGATAGTTATTGAGCTAAAGAGTTGGACTTCCTCATAAGCAATGATGTGATCCATTTTTGCATTTTGATTTGCATTTTGTATATTTTGTACTGTCAGGTCATACAGAACCAAGCACTTCACTGTGATGTACCATATATTTGACAAATAAAACAAAACTTGAAACTTGAACTTGATGCCAGTGGGTGCGCGGCTGTCCTTGTGGTTATTATAGGGGAGAGGAGGACTGCCAGGACAACCGGGACCACCAGGACGCATCAAGCTGTTTGTCTCCGGGGCCATCCTGCTAAAGGTACCGTATGGAAGAACCACAGGCCTGGGGTTCTATCTCAAACCCACCCTCTTTTATTGATCCTCCAATCACAACTAGGGAAGCGACAGTTGTTGGAGGATCAAGGAAAAGATGGCAGAGCTTGGGATAGGTAAATTCAGCCGATCCAGGCAGTGGATTTTGTATTTGATCAAAACAACGACAGAAAATAAGTAGATAATGGGATCAAACCTGGCAGACTCACCAGAGCTTTTCTTCTGAACAGCTGGTGGTACATTGACCAAGTGGAGTCACATATTTACCGTAAAATTGCAGATAAAAAATCTAATTTATTACAGAAAACGTCTATTGAATCAGACTTTATATCTGCAAAAAAGTGAGGGTGGACCTCTTCTACTTTTAGATATTAAAACAAAACAAAAAGAAAAACATTGTCAAGAAAAGTAATGACTCCATTAGGTAATTTTTTTTATCCCAGAACACAGAGGAAGTTGCAGAATAGGGTCTGTAGATGAAAATGTGCAACTGACCTATGGGGCGACAGTGGCTCAGGAGGTAGAGCGGTCGTCTGGTAATATGGAAGGCTCCCGGGCTCGATTCCCACTCCCCCTGGACAGCGTGTCGAAGTGTCCTTGAGCAAGACACTTAACCTCTAATTGCTCCCGATGAGCAGGTTGAAACCTTGCATGGGCGGCGTGGCTCAGGGGCGGGGCGTCCAATGATCGAAGGGTTGGTGGTTCGAATCCCGCTCAAGCCCATGTCCATCCCATTGCCGTTGTGTCCTTGGGCAAGACACTTAACCTACTTGCCTCGTATGAATGTGTATGCATGTGAATGAATGTTGGTGGTGGTCGGAGGGGCCGTAGGCGTTGATTATTCGCCACGCTTCCGTGAGTCTGCCTCAGGGCAGCTCTGGCTGCAATTGTAGCTTACCACCACCGGTATGACTGTGTATGAACGAATAATGGACTCTGTGAAGCGCTCTGAGTCAGAGCAACAGTCAGTCAGAGAAGAGCGCTATATAAATCCAATCCATTATTATTATTATGGTTGCCTCCGCCATTGGTGTATGAATGTGTGAGTGAATGGGTGAATATGAGGAACAAAATTGTAAAGCACTTTGGATAAAAGCACTACATAAATGCACCATTTACCAACTGACCTATGTCAAACCCTGCCCTCTTTTCTTGAACCTCCACAATTGTTGAAAAGAGGGCGGGGCTTGAGATAGGTCAATTCTAATGGTGTGAGATGTTGAAAGGATTGTTAGTCCCAACCTTGTTTTGTTTTTTCACCACAGGGGGGAAAAGGAGACAGAGGTGGTACAGGAGAGAAGGGTTGTAAGGGAGCACCGGTACGTCTCCTTCACATAAACTTCACATCAATAATATGTATTTTGTGCTGAACTGCAATGCTCTTTGTGTGAAAAATTACATCTCTGGAAAAAGGTCGATTTCTCCTTTTCCGTCTTGTCCGTAGTTTTGTATTCTTATCTTTATGTGACAGTTTTCCTATTTCAAACCTCCCACAGGGTGACCAAGGAAATGTCTTCCTTTCTAAAGGAACAAAGGGAGACAGTGGGTACCTTGGCGCTGAGGTAAGATTCAGTCTGATGAACTCTACAATATATTATGTGTGATATCATACAGAGTTTTGCAACTTGACGACACCAGAGATGATTTGAGAAACAAACATTTAATCCTTCAATTGAAGAACCATTGGGCCTCATTCACAAAGCGATATAAGAACAGATTTCCTCTTATTTTGTTCTTAGCATTTTTTCTTATTTTGTTCTTACCTGGGATTCAGCAATGTTTTCTTATTTTTGCTTTTCTCTTAGGCAAGACCTCAAAGGCGCTAAAAACAAAATTACAAACATCTCAAAACAAACTGGTCAGACTACTGCTTGACCTTACTCCTAGAACCCACCTCACCCCTGCCCACTTTGACAACCTAGGATGGCTTAGAGTAGACGACAGAGTACAGCAACTTGCAATGGGCCTGGTCTACAAGATACACTACACGAACAAGGTACCCATGTACATGTCAAAATACTTCCCAAAGGTCAGTGAATACCACGATCACAACACCAGAGGGAGCTCCACAAATCATGTTAAACCCAGATTCGGCTCAAATAAGGGACTAAACACGTTTCGCAATTATGCCACATCAATGTGGAACGCCCTACCCAAAGCTGTAAAGGAATGTGGATCACTACCCACTTTCAAAACCTCTCTCAAGGGACACCTACGGGAGACTGCAATTAAAAACTGGCCCCTGTAAATATCCTAACCCAACCCCCTCCAATGTACAGTCATTTACCTAGTATGGTTTTGTCAATAGTCCAATGTACAATTTTGCTTGTTTGTACAGTGTCTCCCCCCCTCCCCCCCCTCAATTGTACAGTTTTGCTTGTTTATACAGTGTTTCCCCCCCCCCCCCCCCCCCCCAACCACCTCCAATGTAAATTACCCAGTATGGTTGTCAATATCCCAATGTACCCAACCCCCCCCCCACCCAACCTCCTCCAATGTACAGTTTCTACGTCAAATGTATATACTCCCTTTTCTTGACTCCTTCTGTATCACAAACAGTACTGTATTTGCAAATCTGGTATGTCATAAATGTATAGATGTAGCAGTACTGACTATCTGTATGTCAAGTATGTCATATATGTCCTGATGAATTGAAAATGGGGGACCCTGATGTAAACAAGACGAAAGTCTTTCTCTGGTCTGCATCCCCTTAACAATTGTGTGTATTGAGCTGTACTGTATTGTACCCATTCTGCAATCTGTTAATAAAGTTTTCAATCAATCAATCAATCAATCAAGACCAAATTCTAAGAGTGGTCGAGAGCACAAATACGACTTAACGTCTAAAACCCTAGAACTTTTCAATAATTATTAGTTTACTATTATTATAACTTATTGCGTGCGTTTTGCTTCTGAAATGGATTATATATTGCTGTTAGAACAGTTAGATGCTCTGGCCGCCCAGGCCGTATGCATAGAACGCATATTTAGAGATCGTCTAGATCTGCAAAGCCAGATGAGTGGCTGCTTAACCGTTTCAGTGTATTGTGGTGTGTAACCTGACACTGCAACTCTGAGTGAGTCTTGCAGATGTGCATCAGTGAGACGAGAGCAAAGTTCCACGACGCACAACGTGGGAACATTTGGGTGATTTTGCGCAAGCTCCCACGCGCGCTCCCGTGCCGCGGATCGACACAAGATTTCTCCCGGTGGTCGATCTCGGTGGGGGGCACAACTTATTAATGCGATCAGCGAAAACGTCAGGAAAAGGTTGGGGCGCAACATGGATTTTGTGCGAGCTCCAATACGCGAGCGCCCGTATTACGATCGGCGCAATAATATTCACAGGAGTAGATCTCGTCGTGGGACACAAGTTCCCAATGCATTGTCCCGTGGGATTATGCCTCCCCCGGCGGCGATATTAATTGAGGGGCCGATTTGCGGTTATGGAGAAATTAATCATTCCAGTGTGTGTGTGTGTGTGTGTGTGTGCGTGTGCGTGCGCTTGTCGTGCGCTGAGACTGCCTCGCTAAGCCGTTTATTTATTTATTTATTCATGGAGCATTTATTTATCCACTCTGGTTGGATGGTATATTGTACTTGTGCTGTACAATAACAATACATTTAAATCTAATCTCATTTTGAGATCAGTCGTAAATCGCTGTTCAATGGATCAGATGCCGAACCTCTGCTGTTTTTCACACGCCGCATTTGCCTTATAAGGAGCAGGCGGGCGTGTCTGTATGCAAATGTATGAGCGAGAACAGGCATTTGAGTTTAAGAATGAGTGGGATTCATCATTCAACACACCTGGGTAAGAACAGATTTGGATGTTAAGAACGGGTTGATGAATGCGGCGGTGGATTTTCTTATTTTTTGTCTTAACAGGCAGTTAAGAAAAAATATAAGAAAAATAATAAGAGAGTATTGGTGAATGAGGCCCATTGATTTCCTTCTTTTTTTTCGATGAACTTTAATTATGAATGTACATTCCAACTTACCATATGTAGCTAATTAGGCTTAAAAACATTGGTCCTCATTCTCGAACGGACATACGTAAAAGTTACGAAGGAATTGCTTCGTAACTCAATTTACCTACTTATTCGGCATTCTCAAATGGCTTCGTATTGTAAATTAGTTGTAGGATTCATGTACGATTTACAAACTCGAAAAGGCAGTCGTAAATCGGATAGACCGGTGTGCACCTGTGTTTTCAACAGCTTTCTCTGGGACAAGTCATTGGGAATTGCCAATACTACAGACATCCGTGGAATTGAATAATAATGCCAATGCAGGGTAAACATATGTGTAGTTAGTTAATCACATTAATTAGGGTTCCATTTCAGTGAGACAGCGTACACAATACCAGAGTCCTGGCTCCAGCACATCTAACTGGAATAGAACCCTAATCAATGTGATTAACTACACACCTAGGTTTACCCTGCATTGGCATGTCAAAATGGCCACTGTGAAAAGGGCCTATTACAGTAAATTATTAACTGTATGAATTATTGATGTACACTATATGGGTGAATTCAGTGATGTTATTACTATGTTGATACAAAGAGGATAGCATGGTGAAAGAATCTATGTTTTTCAATGTGTATATATAATGTATATATCGGTGGGTGACAGCATCTGCTATTAGATATTAGTTGTAAGAGGACAGTATCAGTCACTATGTCTGGCTCCAGTGAGGCTGCAGACGAGGGCCTGTTATCAGCTGAGCTCTCAAGCAAGCCATGGTCATTGTGTGCAGCGGTACTGGGCTCTCACATGGTGGTGTGGGCACATCGTTTAGTAATATCAACATCGCCGTTGATATAGTCGTTTGGGTCAAAAGTGCCGTTGCCATAGTAACAGTCACGAGACTTGAAGACGGTAAGCTGTGGGGTCTTCAGGAGACTAGGCAGATTGAGACACGACGCACAGGCGAGCAGACGCGTTGATCAGAGACTTTGAGATCCCTCCTCACCCTCGCTAGGTGGGGGAGGGGAAGTGACACATCATCGCTAGCTTTGGCTAACAGGGAATGGTTGTTGGCTACGACGAGGCCCAGAACCATTGGACTAATAGCATAAGAGACGGTGGAGAAGAATGAATTAAGACTGTTCAAGGACATTACAGAATTCGTTACATCTGGTACGAAGCTATGTTTATGAAAATAAACATGAGGATCTAAGGAAAGAGATCACGTTGCAGTGTTGTTTCTTCTGACCACGGATGTACTAACAGGGGTTGATACAGTGTGAGACAGCTAATGAGATACCCAAGTAAAATGACACAACGCGGAGGCCAGTCACGGAACAGCAGGTGACGAGTGAGAGAAAAGATTAAAGGCTAGAAACACTGTTATCTAACTCATGGTCTCTCTCTCTCTCTCTCTCTCTCTCTCTCTCTCTCTCTCTCTCTCTCTCTCTCTCTCTCTCTCTCTCTCTCTCTCTCTCTCTCTCTCTTACAGGGAAAGCCTGGCAAGGATGGTGATCCTGGACCTGTTGGAATTGGGGTATAGGCTCTACTATACTAGTATGTGTGTGTGTGTGTTTTTTTTGTGTGCACCTCAGTGCATGTATGCATGTTTTTGTGTTGTGTGTGTGTGAACGTGCACATACTTGTGCGTGTTTGTATGTTCACTAATTGTGTAAGCTTTGACTAAAATAAATGTATCTTCAGGGAAGGCGCGGTGCCAGAGGAGATCCAGGACATTCAGGAACACCAGGGGGATGGGTCAGTAACCCATTAACCAATCACAACCTCTCAGTAATGCATTAACCAATCACAACCAATCTCAACCTATTCAGTGACAAGGTGGTATCATGGTCCTGGTCATTGTCTTCTGCTTCTGATCCATAGGGTGAAAAAGGAAACAGAGGTCCACTTGGTCCCCCTGGAGAGGTGTGTGCTGTTATTATTTTACTCTGTAACCATAGGAACGGTCTGGAAAGTTAAAATAACAATTGTTCATATAGAATAGAAGAATAGAATAGAAGTACTTTATTAATCCAGAGGGAAATTCAGCACCACAAATCGCACACAATAAACATTTAGGTAGTAAAGAATTTAAATAACAATTGGGCACCCCAGTGGCGCACCACGTTAATACGCATGATGCATGATGGTTTATTGAGTGTGGGAAATGCATTAGGATGGAGGAAGGTAAGTTAAAGGTGAGTCTGGGCTTTGGTTTTGGATAGAGGGTTTTCATTTGGGAGGTACTGTAATGGGGAGGATTTGGGTCATTTACTTTGGGTTGATTTGGATGGGGGAAGGAAGCATGGTCTTATGTTGGATTTTGGTTTACGTGTTTGTTGATTTGGGCTATAAAAGTCAAATGCACAGGAATAGTGGGTGGTTTTAGGGTGGGAGAGAAGGGAGCTTTTTTGCTTTAACTTTGGTTCTGTTTATTGTGTTTATGGTTTTCTTTGATGGTATGATTTCTAGGGGGTTTGGGATGAGGAAAATGAACTAAACCGATTGTGTAAGCTGATGATTAGATAGGGAAGATAGATAGAGATGTATATATTGATAGGTAGGATAGATAGGGTTAGAATATTGTGCTATGCTGTGAATAATAGGAATGAACTGATGAAATTAAATGATGAAATGATGAAATTAAATGATGGACTGATGAAATTAAATGATGGACTGATGAAATTAATACAAATATATTTTTGATAATAAAAGAGAAATCGCAACATCCTGGGTTGGAAATCCGGCCCACGCCATGTGTTTCATGTCCTGCCCCATATCTCTCCCAGTTTCTCTCACTAATAATAATAATAATAATACATCAAATTTCTATAGCGCCTTTCATAGAACCCAAGGTCGCTTCACAATCAGGACAAAAAATAGGGCTAGGGAAGTAGGGGGGGAAAAGGGGGTGAGGGCAGGTAAGGGATAATGGATAATGGACCTAATCTAATCTAAACTAATTGATGGGGAAAAGCCTTGGTGAAGAGGTGTGTTTTAAGAGCACTGACTATCAATAAAGCTAAACATGCCCTACACTTTTTTTTAAATAACAATACACAGTCAAAGATATATACAAATAAGAGTACACAGTCAAAAATATATACAAATAAGAATACACAGTCAAAGATATATACAAATAAGAATACACAATCAAATATATGATATCTGCGTCTGATTATTGTAATCCAGTTGCCTATTATCGGTTACTTCCCAATCCTAACAATTATTGATTTAAATGTCAACAACTACCAATACCAAAAACGTGGATATAATGATTTAATGCAAGCCCTTAGCCCATAGTGAATAACAGATACCTTGATCTGTTTGAGAAAGCATTACTAATGAGGGCGGCTACGTGGTGCAGTGGGCAAGGCGCTCACCACGAATACTGGAGACGCTGGGTTCGCCTGTTCGAGCCCAGCGCTCCACATTGCTTTCAGTTTAGCTGGTCGTCCGTACTAATATACATTGGCAGTATATGGGGGTGGGAAACTGATGGGTGGGTATCGGGCGTTGTGGACAGCGACTCCTACAGGTCGGTTGGTGCGCTTGTGCAGTAGAATCAGGAAGCAATGGGGGCGGCGCCCCTCCAAAGCGCAGACCCCTGACGCTGAAAGATCGCGCCGCGCAGGTGAAAAGATGCGACTGCTGTTACCTCGAGTATCGGAGGGGACTCGTGCTATGTATGACTTAGTCCACATTGCAGCCGGCTTGTGGGAGGAACAGCGTTCGAGACAGGGGAGGGTTGAATTGGATGATACGAAATTGGGATGGGAGAAAAATAGAAAATGGGAGAAAAAGTGGATCAAAAAAAAAGAAAGCATTACTAATGTGGGCGGCTGGGTGGCGCAGCGGACATTGCGCTCGTCACCAACGCAAGAGACACCGGGTTCGACTCCGGCTGTCGGCGTTGCCTCCGGCTTGGGCCAGTCGTCATACTAACTCAATTGGCAGAGTTAGCGGGTGGAAGTCGATGGGTGGTAATCTGGACGTTGTGGACAGCGACTCCTACAGGTCGGTTGGGGACGCCTGCACAGCAGAGACAGGAAATGGCGGGGGTAGTGTGAGCCTCCCACACGTTACACCTCGCCAATGAGAGTCCGCGCTGGCAGGTGAAAAGATGTGACAGGCTGCCTCCTCGTGTATCGTAGGGGACACGTGATGCAAGGCTTCTATCCTCCCTACAACCGGCCAGTGGGGGGCATATGCGAGCAATGTTCAAGACAGGGGAGGGGAGAATTGGCACAGCGGGTAATTGGGATGGGAGAAAAATAGAATAAGAGGAGAAAAAGTGGATCAAAAACAATTCTAAAAAAAAGAAAGCATTACTAATGTGTAGATACTAATGAATCCTGTTTCACTCTCATTCCATCCTGGTTTTCCTCTGGTATCACTCTGGTCTCTGTGCAGATTGATTCAGGGCTGAAAGGATACCCTGGAGACACTGGTCCTCCGGGGCCAGCAGGGTTCCC
This sequence comes from Notolepis coatsorum, assembly GCF_963971535.1. Classification (NCBI taxonomy): domain Eukaryota; kingdom Metazoa; phylum Chordata; class Actinopteri; order Aulopiformes; family Paralepididae; genus Notolepis; species Notolepis coatsorum. Next base: position 44,660,156 of record NC_140177.1, read on the forward strand.
TGGACTCCTAGGTAGGTGAACACCGAAGCGATGCAGGCTGCAGGTAGTGCTCTATTGTGGGCCGCCACTAGGGGGCAGAGTGAATTAATTACTGATTGAATGAATGAATGAATTAACCCCTAGTTTTTCCCGATGAGCAGGTTGGCACCTTGCATGGTTGCCTCCATCGTCGGCGTGTGAATGTGTGAGTGAATGGGTGAATGTGAGCAACAGCATTTTAATAAAAGCACTATATAAATGCACCATTTACCATTTAAGTGAGTTAGTGATATAGAGTCATAGAGGTGCATTGTATCTAAAAAGCCAGTACAAAACAAAAACAAATGGATCAGAGAGAGAGAGAGCTATGTCATTTATAATATTACTGCACAGTATTATAATGCTGCAGCTCACAAGTAAGTTGTGTTTATCGAGTACCTTTACCTGAAATGTACTTTGGCAAGCCAGGCTTGCCCAAACATCGAATGAGAACCATACACACAGTGGAAGTACTTGGTGGTGAAATAATAAATCGCTGCTCTTTTCCCAGGTGTTGTAGGGTTTCCTGGACCTAAGGGACTCCCAGGTGAGCAGTGAGAGGGTCTGTTTTCAGACCTAGAGACTCTAGAGTAGTGTTTATGTATGCCTGGATAACTTGAACTGTAATTACAGTTGAATTCAACTATACGCTGCTGTCGGGACAAAACCTCATAACTCCAAAAACCCAACTTTTCAGCAGATGAAAAAAACGAACACAGATGTGAGGGTCACGGCACGGTGGTGTAGTGGTTAACACTGTCGCCTCACAGCAAGAAGGTCCAGCGTTCGATTCCCGCTTGGGGACCAGGTTTCCATGATCCCAGGTACCCAGGTGGGGTATCTCCCAGGCCTTTCTGTGTGGAGTTTGCATGTTCTCCCCGTGCTCGCAAGGGTTTCCCCCCCGATAAGATAAACCCAATGGAAAAACATGCACAACAACAGATCGCTAACGCTGTGGCGTCCTTGACGAAGACGGGCAGGAGCACTTGGATTGGTCCCCTGGCGCGGCCCTCGCCGACGCCTGTCTGCTCCCAGCTGCCCTTGGGGGGAAGGACGACGGGATGGGTTAATCGCAGAGATGAATCGCATCTGCGATCCTACAAAGAACAATGCATGCGTGTGTGTTCCGGTGTGTGTGTGTGTAACCGTGTGTGCTAACCGCTAAACATTGAGGATAGTTGCATGCCAATTAAAGACCTCTGAACAGGTCCTGCATTATTATTATTATTATTATTATTATTATTATATTATGAATAGAGTTAGGAGGTTTAGACAGATGATTGGTTTCCCATTGTTTAAACTGTGTAAAACCCACACACACATATGGAGGATGATCTACGGAGTTGATTTATATAAAAATAAAATAAAAAAATGTAAATGGAGTTATGAGGTTTTGTCCCGCCAGCAGCGTATAGTGATTAAAATATTTAGTATAATAAATAATAATATTTTGTATTATATTACACATTACTACTGCTGATGAAGTCCATTGTATCTGAAACTCTTGCTGTCCCTATTTCCCACATGCAGGCGGTGGGTATAATGGGGTATACAAGCCAGGCCCACATGGTCCCAATGGCTTCCCAGGCCCTAGAGGGGACGCTGGGGACCCAGGGTATGTATTCACAGGGCCCCTGGGCCCTGACGGTGATCCTGGGGATCCAGGGCTCCCTGGAGATCCAGGTCTACCTGGACCACCTGAAGACAAAAGTAGGTCCTCATGTTCTCTCTTTTAGTTAGGTACCGTATGCAAAAAAGATTAGTCACTGTGCATGTTCGTTTCTGCATGCAAATTATATATGTATTACTGTGCAAATTATAAACAGGTGACTTTTCTTCTTCTTCATCATCATCCTTTACAAATGCCTTATGATTCGGTTGGGTGACGCCGGTACAGCGGAAACAGGAAGTATCGGGGGCAGTGTGAGCCTCCCACGCGTTACTCCTCGCCACTGAGAGTTCGAGCTGTTGCGGTGAAAAGATGCGACAGGCTGCCTCCTCGTGTCCCGGAGGGGACACGTGATGCAAGGCTTCTATCCTCACTACAGCCGACCAGTGGGAGGCATAGTCTAGCAACGTTCAAGACAGGGGAGGGAAGAATTGGAAATACGAAATTGGGATGGGAGAAAAATAGAAAATAAGGAGAAAAAGTGGATAAAAAAAAAATGCCTTATGATATTATTGTTTCCATACTATTTCTTTTAATTCTTAATTTTGCTTGCCTTTTGGTCAATTAACCCTTTCACTGCCACCAGACAGAAGGTTAACCCGGTTATCCAGGCATAATGATGGAGCATCGCCGTCGGTTGTGTGATAGTAAAGGGCTAACCATCTGTATTGTCACACAGTGAAAGGGTTAACCGGCTGTCGTGTGGCAGTGAAAGGGTTAAACAGGGTTTTGAGGTTTTATAAATATTGCAGGTTTTACTATTCCAATCAACTTTGACTCTGGTGGTTTTTAACTCCCAGATAAGACACTCACAAAGGGTTACCCAGGGGTGAAAGGAATGAGAGGTATCCCTGGCCTGCCTGGATACGAGGGCTACCACGGGAGGAAAGGTGAGCCGTGCTGTGGTTCATGTCTTGTTATCTGACACAGCACTGTCAGGGCCGTCCACATCTTAGCTCAATACAGAATGTCAGTAACCAGCTGTGACGTTGTATATTTACTGTAGTTATCATTGTTGCTGAGAAATTCCTTCCATCAGTTACCGCCCCCCAGGCCCTTACACCCTCTTCCTAGATGAGTTTTCCACTTTTATCTCTGAGCTTGTTACGCGCTCAGATAACATTTTAATTGTTGGTGATTTTAACATTCATTCCAACAAAACTCTAGATCCCCTAAATAAGGCTTTTACCGACATCATTGACTCTGTCGGTCTCATTCAAATTGTTGACCAACCCACTCACAGTGGTGGGAACACCCTTGACTTAGTCCTAGCCCGCGGTCTCACTGTGTCAGATTTGACTGTTTCTCCCTATGTTCCTGCTCTCTCAGACCACTACCTCATCGAATTTCAAATTGATTTAACGGTTTCTTGTCCAGACAGTGTAGAATCCTACATGAGCCGTCGTATTAACGCCTCAACTGTCCCAATTCTAGTTAACTGCCTACCAGACACCCTCTCTCCCTTCCTCTCTTACTCTGGCCCCCTTGATCTCTTTACAGACAAACTTAACGCCGCCCTTCATAGCACGCTCGACATTGTCGCTCCCCTTAAGCCTAAAATTAAACGAGCTCCGCAAAAACAAACTCCCTGGTTTACGGAGGAAACTCGAACTCGAAGTATTCCGCCTTGCCTGGAATGATAGTTTACCGTTTACGTAACTACAAAAAGGCACTCTCACTTGCCAAAACCTCATATTTTTCCAGGCTCATTAACAGTTTGAGTGCCAGCCATTTAACATTGGAAACCCTGTTGAATGCCAGCACCCACTTCAATGATAGCGTTGTGAACGCATATTCTCTCTCCTAAATTATGGCCTGTCGTTTATCAATGACTTGTTTGCAGATTGTTTTTTTATTGGTTCATTTTCGTTTTTATAGCATTTTGAAAAGCCCTCGTTTTCAAGGAAAATATATAGATTCCGTGATAAACGGCATTTACTGGAATATTCTAGCATACACAAAAACGTTGTAATTTTTCAAATAAATGCTAGATTATCGATAGTATATGTGTACTTATGCACGCTATAGCGGCGGGCTGAAAAATCGATTATCTCATTTCCTCATCAGGAATCACAGCGCGCACACACACACACGCATAGGGCAAAAGCTTATATCTCCGTGAAAACAGGTCTGATTATCCTAAGACTGGTAAAATAAATTCCTTTCCTGAGATCAGGTGTTATCCAAAAAGATTATTCCAATTCCTGATCGCCATTCCAAATATCGATCACGCTTATACATAATACATAATCGTCGCTGTTGGCCGGCGATCACTTGGTCTCTTTAGATGCCTCGACGGAAAAGTAAAATGAGGAAACTGACCACTCCCCCTGCATCAGTGTAAAGTAATGGGGTGCAGTACCACAGGGAGAGACGATAGGGGGCGGTATCTTCCCAATTGAGCTCAGAGAGACTCTGCAGCACTAACCCGAGGCTCGATTGATGAAATATGAATTCAAATCGCCAATAAAAAAAACGGCAAACAGACGCTATATAGCGTCGGGGGCACTCAAAGGTCTGCATGAACTAATGACAAAAAGCGTCCGTGGCAACCAAAGTGTTAACGAAAACAAAAACAACTCAAAGTTTCTGTTTGACACAGTTGCAAAACGTACTCAGAAACAACCAAGTGCCCTAAACCATGCGTTCTCGGCTAACGAATTCATTAAATTCTTTACCAAGAAAATTGATCTCATAAGAGATGAAATTGTTGGCTTACTCAACAATCAGAGTCCCTCCCAACCTCTGATGGGCTTTCCCCCCGACTTTGAATCCAGCCATACGCTATGCTGACTTGAAAACGTCTCACTTAGTGCCCTCTCTAAACTGGTTGGCGCAGCTAAACCCTCAACCTGTCTGTTTGACCCTCTTCCAGCAACTCTCATCAAAAAGCTCTTCCCAACTCTAGGCCCTGCCCTACTCAATATCTTCAACACCTCCTTGTCTACTGGCGTGGTGCCCCTGGCTTTTAAATCAGCCGTCATTAAACCACTACTTAAAACACCGAACCTCGACCCTCTAATCTTAAAAAATTACAGACCCATTTCCAATCTTCCGTTCCTATCCAAAATATTAGAACGGATTGTCGCAACGCAACTTACTGACCATCTATCAAACAATAATTTTAATGAATCTTTTCAATCTGGCTTTAGAGCCTTACACTCCACCGAAACGGCGGTTACCAAAGTCACAAATGACTTTCTGCTCTCTCTTGACTCAAACCTAACTTCTGTGCTCTTATTGCTTGATCTCAGTGCAGCCTTTGATACTATCGATCATTCGATTCTTCTAGGTCGGCTTGAGAATCATGTTGGCATTCGGGGTCACGCACTTGCTTGGTTTAAATCTTATTTAACTGATAGAACACACTGCGTGGTCTATAATGACTTAACATCTGAGACCCTCCCAGTGCAATGTGGGGTCCCACAAGGCTCTGTCCTGGGCCCTTTACTATTTTCGATTTACATGCTACCCCTCGGCAATATCATACACAAATTTGGCATAAACTTACATTTTTACGCTGACGACACCCAATTATATATACCTATTAAGCCAAATGATTCCTCCCAATTACAAAATCTTGAGGCTTGCCTGCTTGCCGTCAAAAAGTGGATGTCGCAAAACTTTCTACTCCTTAATGCAGATAAAACTGAGATGTTAATTGTTGGCCCCCCAAACCACAGAGGCTTGTTTCAGGACATCTCCCTCAACTTTGATACTTGTCATGTATCCCAGAGCTTCACCATAAAAAACCTCAGAGTCATTTTTGATTCCTCCCTCTCATTTAATGCACATATAAAAAGTGTCACAAATTGCCTTCTTCCATCTTCGTAATATCGCAAAAATTCGCCCCATTTTAACTCTGGCTGATGCTGAAACCCTAATTCATGCTTTTGTCTCATCACGTCTAGACTACTGTAATGCACTTTTTTCAGGCCTACCTAATTCAAGCATAAAAAATCTTCAACTCGTGCAAAATGCGGCTGCACGGATACTAACTAAAACTAGAAAATGTTATCACATCACACCAGTTTTGTCCTATTCAAGCCCGATCTGACTTTAAAGTGCTACTCCTCACCTACAAAATTTTAAATGGGCTTGCACCGCTCTATCTATCCCATCTCATCTCTCGATACTCGCCCGCTCTTGCTCTGCGCTCACAAAATGCGGGGCTTCTATCGATTCCTAGGGTTAAAAAGAAATCCGCCGGCCACAGAGCCTTTGTCTACCGCGCTCCCTACCTGTGGAACAAATTACCTGCCGTCGTCAGGGGCGCCTGCTCTGTCGAAGCTTTTAAATCCCTGCTTAAGACCCATCTTTTCTCTCTCTCCTTCAACCTACCCTGATCTCACCTGATCGGGGTCTGACCCTTAGATTAATCTGTCTAGTTTAGTTAGGATGTCTATTTGCTCCCATGTCTGGTAACCCCCTCCTATTGCTAGGTTTTAGTGAGTTTTTCCTTTTCCTTACCTTCGCGTGGGGTATGTCTGGGAGTGTTGCTTTTATTTATTTTGCATTTATTTTAATTTAATTTGTAATTTTTTATTTTTTATTTAAAAAAAAATTTGGACCTTGTGGTGTTCTTGTTTTGTTCTTGATTTGATGTGATGTTTCTTCTTGACTTGTTTGGGGAGGACGTGTACGGCCCATGGGGACATTGACGTGTGTTGTCAGGCCTTATAAATAAATTTGATTTGATTTTGCACTAATAATTTACCTTGTTGTAATTGCCCTATCTCAAGCCCGCCCTCTTTTCTTGATCCTCCAATCACAACTGTTGCTTTCCTTGGACAAGGAAGGAATTTCTCAGCAACAATGATAATTACAGTAAATTCAATGATAACCAAGGTCAATTACAACAAGGAGATTTGTCATGGAGCCCCTGTAAGACAATCTTACCCACCTTGTGTACATTGCTATCCCCTATATCTGTCCTATATATCTGTCTTGTCTCTGTCCTGTGCAGGAGAACAAGGGGAAACTTGTTATGAGTGCCGTGGAGTTGCTTCAGGAGAGCCTGGACCGCGAGGGCCAACTGGTTCTCCTGGTATCCCTGGTAACAACATTTCATCAATGGCAATCGGAACATCACCGACACTAACTTCGCTGTCTTCGCTGTTCTCTCTCTCTCTTCTTCTTCCTGACCCCCCTTCCTGACAGGCAGCGACGCGAGCGAGCGTGTTTGCGAAAATGATTAAAATGTATTCGTTTCAATCAGACTATCCTGACCTGCCGCGAGCGATAGCGAACTGAGCGGCGATGTCGTCCCCCCCTCAAATATTCGCTCGCTGTGTCTCTAGTTGAGCGATTACGCGGCCGAGTCCCGCCCCTAAACACTTTTTATTGGTCAAGAATCGCAGGCTGCTTTCCCCCCATGTGCTTCCAGGTAAACACACACACAGACACACTCGGACACGCGCCGCGTCATATCAGGACAGTGTCGCGCGCGATTTAATCTCCAGTTCGCTCGCTCGCTGCCTGTCAGGAACCGGTGGAGACGTCGCCCCTCAAAGAAGCTTCTCTTCTCATCCTCCTAGTTTTACCTGTCCTCCCTGCAGCTCTCTCTCTCTCTCTCTCTATTTATCTCTCTCTTTCGCTGCTTTCTCTCTCTCTCTCTCTCTCTCTCTCTCTCTCTCTCTCTCTCTCTCTCTCTCTCTCTCTCTCTCTCTCTCTCTCTCTCTCTCTCTCTCTCTCTCTCTCTCCTCTCCCTCTCTTACTTTTAATCATGGAAGGGGTTTACTGAGCACTCATGCCCTTCTTCAGTAATTCCTTGCTACTGTATACTACATTATACTCCTTCACATGTCTTTTCTGTTGGCCACCCTCAGCGGGGCCTTGCTCAAAAACACCATGACCGTAGCGGTTGAAGGAAGGGAAAGCTTTGTTGTTTCACTTTCCCCACCCAGATTCTCCATTCTCCATTATCCTTCTGGTTTATAGTATGACATTTTATGCTCTGATTGTACAGCACTTTGGTTGGCTCTTGAGTTTTTAAACGTGCTTTATAAATAAATGACTTGACTTGACTTGGTCACAAGCCCACATCTTACTTCCACCGTCACATTTATATTCACATTCAAATGCATTTATTTTATGTTTTATTTACAGTAACTCTTTGAAACTTTGCAGAGTGTAAATGAGGCTTGAAACATGAAAGGACAACCTATATGCCTGATGTGTCACTCAGGTTATAATCAAGGACCCGGGCCCAAGGGTGACCAAGGATTTCAAGGACATGAGGGGTTACCTGGACGACCGGTAAGAACACTGGGTCTCATTCCCGAAGATTTTTCAAAGATATATTCTGGAAGACTTATCTTGGAACCACTGAGACATAATCTATGACAAGTACACTCTGAGTCCTGAACGTGCTGGAGATATGTCTTAAGTGGCTGAAACGGTTGCAGAAATTATATGATCTGATATCTGCTTGGAGAATGGCATTCTGTCGTAAACTCTAAAGCGCGTTCCCGTTCAGGTCATTTGCATACAAACCACGCCCCCGACAGTCCTTATAAAGCAACTGGTGACGCAGCTGTGTGAAATGGAATGGCGGAAGTGCTTTGAGAGCCGCGTGATTACGAAACCTAGCGTCAGTCAGTGCCAATCAGAGAGCGTCTCCGAGAAATGCGGCTAGGTTTCATAATCACGCTTGCGCCCATCAAAACTAGATTAGATTAATGTATTGGCATCATATACAGCTCGCGGTACACACCTGCCGCAGCGCGCACACACACACGCGCGCGCAGTACTGTATATGAATGAATGAATCACATATAATATATATAGCCTACGGGCCGGCGGGCGTAATGAATGAACGCAGTATGGCTTATTATTCCATAATTAAGCCTATATAGGCTACTGTTCATTCGTAGGCACACACAAGACTTGTTATGGAATATTAATGCAGTCTATTTCCACCGATTAGCTTTAGTTCTTATTTATTTATCCACTGTCATTTCAGTGTTGGTGTATAGGCTATATAGTGTATTTCAATATAAGTTTAATTGATTAATGATATATTCGAAGGAATGCAGGTTTATAGCTATATCAACCCCCTCCAATGTACAGTAAATGACCAAGTATGGTTTTGTCAATATTCCAATGTACAGTTTTGCTTGTACAGTGTAAGTCTACCACCCCTCCTACCCAACCTCCTCCAACAGTTTCTACGTCAAATGTACTCTCTTTTCTGGACTCTTTTTGTATCACAAACAGTACTGTATTTGCAAATCTGGTATGTCATAAATGTATAGGAAAATGAGGGACCCTGATGTAAACAAGACGAAATTCTTTCTCTGGTCTGCATCCCCTTATGTAATTGAGCTGTACTGTACTGTACCCATTCTGCAATCTGTTAATAAAGTTTTCAATCAATCAATCAATCAATCAAACAAAGGTCTGTCCCATTGTATACCAATCAATGGGATACATTGCATGTTGACCTGCATTCTTTCAAATGTATATAATTAATCATTAAAACAGATGTGTAACAAATAAGAAATGCAAATTCCACAGAAGGCATTCAATTATTATTATTTTCAATCATTTCACAATAATTGCATAATTGTGTTTGAATATCTGAGTAATTAAAGTAATTATACATTTGTCCAAAATAGCTGGTTCAGATATGGTTAATCCAGCTGCCCTGTGATCAGATGAATCCATATTATTTATTTTTCCGACATCAAATGCGTAATTTCTTATCGTACAAATATTGTCATATTTATTTTAATTATGATCAAGTAATTAATTCCAAGGAGGCCTGTAGCGTTAACATGAAGGAATCACTATGAGAACACAGTATGTCAAGTTATAATACAATTTTAAATTAGTCAATCAATCATGAGATTTGATCGTGGGCTGAGAGCATATTTAAGTGTGCTCCTCAGCACTCTTAGATCTGCTCTCAAATAAGATCTCAGGAAAATTTGAGGACTCCCACTCCCAGCCCTAATATGTCTTAAATAGGCCGAAATCTGGCTAAGACGAAATATTTTGTCGTAACTTCGTTCGAGAATGAGACCCACTGTCTATCTATCCTAAACGAGTAAGGATGATGATGGTAGTGTTGATGATGATGATGATGTTGGTGGTAGTGTTGATGATGATAATGGTGTTGGTGGTGGTATTGATGATAATGATGATGATGATGATGATGATGATGGTGTTGATGATGATGATGTTGGTGGTAGTGTTTATGATTCTGACCGGCCCGCGAAAGATTACATGATAATAATAAAAAAAAAAAAAAATTTACTTTTTTTTTTTTTTACTTTTTTTTTTTCATGTCAACGTTCACACGCACAGTATACGCTTAGGAGACATGCTCAGAAGATGTTGGTTCTCTTTGGATCCACCTACATATGTGAACAGACATTCTCAGTCATGACGTTTACCAAGTCCAGGTACAGATCCTCTCTCACTGATGAACATCTGGCAGCTGTGCTTCGCATCTCCACCTCAGACATGCAACCTGACTTTGATGGACTTGTTAAAGCTCAACAGAGACTGGATTTCTCACACTGAATGAAAAAAAAGAACTGAAGAACACTAAAATGTGGAAATATAACAAGTGAAATGGGACACTTGATCTTTTTTTTTCTTTTTTTTGCACAGTTCTGAAAACATAAAATGTTTAATATAGGCATGTAAAGTAAAAAAGGCTACAAAACTGGGACACTTTTCTTTACACAGTTCAGTGACATGTCTTGTTTATTTTTGCTATAAGATGATGTGATGTCTTTAGAAAGCTAAGAAAATCCTTGTTTCAATAGTATATGAAACTCAAAATTCCCTTTGTTATTAATGTTTCACATTTTGTTTATCATTTTGGAAATAAATTCTATTTGAATAAATGATATTTTTGAAAGCTATAACCTCACCTTTTAATTGCCAAATAATAACATACACTCTCACCAGGGGTCAAAACAATGCCATTTACTGCTTTTTATATAGAAATAAAATGTATATTATGCATAATTGAGTTTGGAATTTTGGCCCGGCCCCCCAACATATTTTCAGTTGCTCATTCGGCCCCCCGGGAAAAATAATTGCCCACCCCTGCTGTAGACAGATCCACAGCTCTTTGTATTGTGTGAGTATGGGCTGATCTGCAATGTTAATTATATTTTGTGTTAGGAGGACTGATCAGATTGTATTTTGTAAACGAAAAGAACTGATCAGTTCATTGACTCACTCACTCACTCACTCACTCTATATACTGTATGGGTGTATGTAGCCTTGCAATTTATTTCCAGCCTATGAACAGTCGTTCCTCACTGTAGGGTCCCGACGGCAGTCGAGGATTTCACGGCTATCCTGGACCGAAGGGAGACTCTGGTTTCCACCACTCCGCTGGGATAAAAGGAGAGAAAGGTCCCCAGGGAGCGCATGGCAAGCCTGGCTATGACGGCCTTCATGGACACCCTGGGCAACCAGGTCGCAAGGGCGAGCGAGGCCCCATGGGAGATTTGGTGAGGGAGTTTAAATACACATCAGCTTTGTTTGTTTCCTTTTAGCAAATGTGTTGGAGGAGAGTCATGTTAAAAACTGGATTTTTAATCAAGATGTCAAATGTCAAAAGCAATATCTGAAATAGCTTAACGCAGCAGTTTGATTGAACGATTTTCCTTGTGTCCACCATCTGTTTATACACGTTTATAACTTCAACACACCCGTAACCTTCCTGTGTCATTTCAACACATCCTTTCCAAGCATGTACACAGAAAAACAAGTGAATGAGTTAATGCATTGATGGATGTATTGAGTGTATTGTCCTATCTCCAGTATGGATTCCCTGGTGTGGAAGGGGACCATGGTTTTCCCGGTTTGCCAGGGGTTACTGGTAGACCAGGACCAGTTGGACCACCCGGGTCACTAGGCTTTGGGTCTGTCGGACACCCAGGGGACAAGGGAGATAGAGGGGTGCCAGGCTTTTACGGGGAACCTGGACTCCCAGGTAAACCTGGATCCCAATAATAAACACACAGATAGGTGGCAGGAGAGACAGATTGACAAACATGCAAGACATATATTTTTTTTATCTTTTATTTGTAGAAAAGTTGCTTTACTATAGAGTAAAATAGCTCACAGCCAGTTCTGTACATGTCATCAGGCCAGATAGCTATAAAATAAGGCGGATGCTCCAGCTTCCAGCTTTACAAAGGCCTACAGTAAGGTGAAAAAAGGCTGGGCATCAGACGACGGCAGTTAAAGATCACTACTCCTACCAAACACAACGGAGGGGAGGGCTGTGCTTTTACTTGATGCTGCCGAGATCACAAATCGGTTACCTGTTACCAGAGTGGGAACCTGATCTAGAGAGACGGTCAAGGTACTGTATCAGGAATTTTAAATGATCCCACCCATTATAGTAATTATAAATTATAAATCATTATGACGTCTGGCTCTACCGAATTAGCACCTTCCACTGCCAGTGTTTCTGAGCAGAGATCACTTTGGCCACAAGTGAATTAATCAGTTATGCCTCAATCCGGTACATTTATGTAACGTTGCTTTGCGGTGGAATTTGTGGTGACAAGCAGCACACAGACAACAAACAAAGACAGATGGAAAGACACAAAGACAGGCAGATATGCATACACATTCACAAACACACACACACACATTCAGCACATCCCTCCTTCTCGTCCCTGTCCAGGCGAGAAAGGGGAGTCCATCCACACACACAGTGGGACTGGAGACCCTGGACCACCTGGATATAAAGGTCTGCCTGGTCACCATGGAAACCCAGGTAACACCAGCATGGCAATAATAAATGATGGATGGATGATCAAGGAATAGATGAATGGATGGCAAGTAGAAAGATAATAGATTACAGAGAATTACTATAATCACTGACACATGTTTCATCTTCCAGGGAACCAAGGAGCCCCTGGTTTCCCCGGCCCTCCAGGGCTGCTAGGTCAGAAAGGAGACCCAGGAAGCATCTCCACCCTCGGAAGGCCAGGGTTCCTTGGCCAGGAAGGTAAAAGACCTGCCATCACACATTAGACAAGAGAGATGATGAATCATGATCATTTCACACATTCTTTATCTGCCTTTCACCTCGTATGATCCACACTGCAGAGAAGCGCCTGAAAATAAATGCACCTCCTGTAAATTTGTAACTCAAATTATGTAACTCAAGCTGAAATAAACAAGTTCCCACTGATTCAACTTCATACGCACATCTTATGCACAGTTGATACAACAATAGACCTTTTTCACCGACATTTTGCAGACATTTTGCTGAGAGTCACAGCAGAGTAAACACAGTAACTAATAACATTAATAAGGGAATATAGGTACATTCCATTGAGGTGTGCCAGTGAGCCATGCTAGTGAGCCAGTATGCACAACAATACCAGGGCCCTCACACAACCAGATGGAATGGACCCATGCTTAATGTTATTAGTTACAGCTGTGTTTACTACATGTGTGTGTCATTCATTCATTCATTCTCCTGTATGTCGTGATGTGGGTCAGACCCAGGTTAGCTTACCGTCTTCTCCAGAGAGAGACAAGAAGATAGATACCAGTTTCCTCTCTGTGCGTTCAGTAGAAAGCAATCTGGCTGCATGTTAGCCTAGCTTAGCACAATGAATGGAAGCGGATATGTACGGGTAGCCTTCCGGAGAGGTGTTAGTTGGACAATGCCTAAGCTAACCGGTCATGTCCACTTCCATTCATTGTGCTAAACTAGGCTAACATGCAGCCAGATCGCTTTCTACTGAACGCACAGAGAGGAAACTGGTATCTATCTTATTGTCTCTCTCTGGAGAAGACGATACGCTAATTTCCCAAAATGTTGGCGTGTTCCGTTAACCCTCCTTTTTTCTGGCTTTTTTTTCTTTTTAGTCAGCTACTGTAATCCATTAACCCAGTATGAATGCTCTATATAAAGTGGGCTTATCTTTTTCCCCCTCCTTTTTCCTCCGTTTTTCTCCCAATGTTAGTCGTTATGCCAATTCCCAATCCCCTTCCTGGTCGCTGCGCACCTACCCCCTACAGTCGGTCTGGGAGAGTGGAGGCAGTATCACATGCTTCCTCCGACACATGTGTAGCCAATCAACCGCTTCTTTTCACCTGGCAGCGCGGACTCTCACTGAGAGGGTGTAACGTGTGGAAGGATCACACTACCCCCCTTAGATCTTTTCCTTGCTGAGCAGGCGCCCCGACCGAACTGTAGGAGTCGCTGTTTACAACGACCAGGACCCACCCACCAGCTTTCCCACCCCTAACACTGCCAATTGTGTTAGTATGAACGACCAGCCAAGCTGGTAGCAACGCCGAGAGCTGGGCTCGAACCCAGCGTCTCCTGCGTTAGTGGCGAGTGCCTTGCCCACTACACCACCTAGCCGCCCTCGGTAGTCTCATTTTGACTTTTTACCAGAGATTTCCCATGTCTTTATTACATTTTGTGTACAGTGTACAGTATACTCACTAAATGCCATTCACACTGCCACTGATGTTGAAATAGGGTGGGGAATACTCCACGAGACTTGAGAATTGTTTGAAGGTTGCTAGGCATGTGTAACTCACCCTTCTGAAAACCACTGTACCGTCTTTTTCCCGCTACACTCAACTAGAAGTGTTGCACGTCAAACTTCCGCATTCAGTTGGGTGCGCTTGCAATGTGAAAATTGTTATTGTGTGTTTGTGTGTGTACTGTATATATCTGTCTGTCTGTGTATCTGTCTGTCTGTCTGCGTGGTGTAGGTGAAAAGGGCCAACCAGGGTTCCCGGGTGTCCCGGGGAGAGGTTCCCCCGGCCGGCCAGGTGCAACGGGACGTCCTGGTCCAACAGGGTTGAAGGTTAGGAAAAGGGCTGAGAGAGATTCTGTGTCATTCAAAGAAGTTCTCTCAAAACGTTCCTTCAATAACATAACTATAAGGCCAATGGGCTGAAGTATTTTTTTGTCTGTTGACTCATCTACTGTATATTTGACATGATGCCTACATTTAAATGACGCTAATGTCACGTTATCTCACTGTTAAAATAGCTACTCTTGACTCTAAAACAGATTCAGTGGGGGGGGGGGGTTTGCTTCTTTGAATGACTTTGTGATAGATTCGTATCGCTGCAAAAGACACGTGTGAAGGTTACTGACCTATGTTTGAGGTGTAATGAAATTTCAGTGTAATCAGAATTTAATTGGAACTGACCTGAGAGAGTCATGAGTCCCCTCTGTCATTCCCTTTTAAATATCACTGAATAATCAGCTGTTTCAGCACCACAGACCTGCTCTCCTCAAATATCTTCAATGTCAGTGCGAGGACTACCTCGACTACTAAATAAAATTAAAGTTCAAGTTTCAAGTTTGTTTATTAAATATCACAATAAAATACACATACTTTACGGTGAAATGCTTGGTTCTGTATGAGCCCCTGAGAGTGTGCTTCATACAGTAAAAAAAGTAAGAAAGAAAGTAAGTAAAAAAGGTAAGTAAAGAGGAATATACAATATACATATATACAATATACAGTACAATATACAATCTAAAGTACAACCTAGGTACAGTCTAAGTACAGAGAGTAAAAACAGTGAGGTACAATGCAGAAAATGAGGTACAAAACGTTGAGGTAAGGTGCAATTAAGCATGTCATAATACTGCAAGTAAACACATTATGAGAATATAGTATTAGAAGTAGGGATGCTCGATATTGGCTTTTTTACCTATACCGATATTGTCCAACTCTTAATTTTTCCGATACCGATATCAACCGATATCACATTTGAATGCCGATATCGGCCGATAATATCGGTAGGCCGATAATATCGGACATCATTTCTATAGACATGTAATTTTTTTTTCTTAATTTTTTTTTGAAAATCGATACCGATATTTTACGATATCACATTTTAATGCCGATATCGGCCGATAATATCGGTAGGCCGATAATATCGGACATCCCTAATTAGAAGGGAATATGTGATAATAGTGGGGTAATTGTCTCTTATGACTACTGCATATCTGGAATAGACAGCACTTGGATTGAAGTGCAAATGAATGAATTAGCAGTTAATGGCTTAATTTTCAGGGTGATGGTGGACCCGGGCACACAGGCCCCGATGGCCCCCCAGGGATCCCAGGGGAAGAAGGAGTTCAGGGGTTACTAGGAGACCCTGGGCTCCCCGGCCGGCCTGGGACTCTAGGGCTACCAGGCCACATGGGTCTTCCTGGAGACAAAGGTGGTCAAACCACACACACAGATAACTATGTATGAATATGTATGTGCACTGCACACCAGACATACAGTAGTACATTATTTGTGAATAATTCTTAGCCTTTGTTTAAACCTTATTGGGGTGCCAGGTGGGTGGGCTTTTCTGCATTACATTTACATTTTGTCATTTAGCTGATGCTTTTCTGTACAACAAGTCAGCAGGAAGGGTACAACTATTTCAGCTAAGTAACAATGTTCATAAAATAGTGCATAGTAGTAAAGACATATTAGCATAGTATAGCATGGTTTGTTTTAATTTTTTTTCTTTGGTTTTAATTTCAGATATTGATTGAAGAAGTGTGTTTTTAGTCAACGGTAGAAGATTGGGTCAGGTTTCGGCTGTCCTAACTGTGGTGGGAAGTTCGTTCCACCATTGTGGAGCGAGGACAGAATAGCCGGCTTATCTTTGATGACCTCCCCGGGAGCTCAGATAGGAGTGGGTCTGAGACGGCCAGAAGATATAGAGTGGAGGGGTCATGAGGGTGTGTAGTTGGAGACCATTGACCGGAGGTAGGCAGGAGCCGTTCCCTTCACTGCACAGAGCCAGTGCAGCTCTCTAAGAAGTCGGGTAACATTTGGTAGGTTGGAGATCAGCCGCGTTCTGTATGAGTTGAAGAGGCTTGGTGGTGGTAGTCGGTAGACCAGCTAGCTGCATTGCAGTAGTTGTGGCGAGACATGACTGTTGATTGCAGGAGGAGTTGAGTAGCTTCTTTTGTCAGGAAGGGGCGGCTTCTTCTGACGTTGCTCAGGAGGAATCTGCAGGTTCACGCTGAAAAGCATGTGCATATCTGTTTGTGGAGTGAAGTTGTGGAATAATTTACCTGAATACATCAAACTGAGTAAACATATGGCACAATTTAAAAAGCAGCTTAAAAAATACACATGAGAGAAATACTGAAATGAGTAATGAGGATAATCAAAGTTTTAAGTTATATTGTGTTATGTAGTGCTGTACTGTATTCACTGCTGTCAAGTGAATCAAGTTTTTTTTCTTTTCATACTATAAGTAAAAGTATATTCTATATTGTATTATACTAAATAATTTTTAGTTATATCTAGTCAAATTAATGGAAGAACAAATGTAAATGTAAGGGGGTAGGGATCAATAAGCTTAGCTTCCCTCTACTCCTTTTTTGGACATGTCTGCTAACTAAATACATTGCTCTTGACTTTTTTATTATAATTCCTTTTTTTATGTTTACATTTTTTGTTTTTTTACATTTATTTAAATTTTTACGATTGTTCAGTTTGACGGAGATAGATACCGTGATTTGTTTGGAGGAATATGGAGCATGTTATTTTTTTTATCCACTTTTTCTCCTTATTTTCTATTTTTCTCCCATCCCAATTTCGTATTTCCAATTCTCCCCTCCCCTGACTTGAACGTTGCTCGACTATGCCTCCCACTGGTCGGTCGTAGGGAGGATAGAAGCCTTGCATCACGTGTCCCCTCCGGTACACGAGGAGGCAGCCTGTCGCATCTTTTCACCAGACAGCGCAGACTCTCAGTGGCGGGGTGTAACGCATGGGAGGCTCACACTACCCCCGCTACTTCCTGTCTCTGCTGTGCAGGCGTCCCCCAACCGACCTGTAAGAGTCGCTGTCCACAACGTCCAATCCCCACCCATCGACTTCCACCCTCTAACTCTGCCAATTGAGATACTGTAGTATGACAACTGGCCCAAGCCGGAGGCAATGCTGACACCCGGATTCGAGACCGGAGTCTCTTGCATTGGTGACAAGCGCAATCTCCGCTGTGCCACCCAGAATACATGTTCAAAAATAAACGTTTTCATTCATTCGTTCTGGTTGTTGCGGCGATGTGAGCGGAGAAGTTCAGCCAGTCGTCAAGGACTACACAATTCTTGGCGGTCGGGGACGAAGCCACGGCTATATTCTCCACTGTGATCGAAAGGTCAGTCTTGGGGACACCCATCTGTAGGGGGTGGGGGGCCGACAGGGTACCTCTCTATGATACATGGTAGGAGCGGTTGTCAAGGTAGGGTGACAGCCATGCCAGCGCAGAGCCTACAACTCCCATTCCTGCGAGGGATGCGAGGAGGATCTGATGGTTGACTGTGTTGAAGGCTGCCAACAGGTCCAGGAGAATCAGAACTTTCGCTCTTGCTCAGTGAAGAGCCTCTGTGACTGCTATGAGGGCCGTCTCTGTGGAGTGACCAGTCCTACAGCCTGACTGATTAGGGTCTAGGTCTAGGAGGTCGTTCTGTAATAGATAATCACTTCAGTGAGCTGGTTGGATACAGCACGCCACACGTATTGTCACAAAGTTGAGACTATTGGGAAGCCTGTGATCTTACCCGACACTATAGGAGTTATTTATTCATAAAATACAACAGCACAGCGTCATAAAAACTTAATTTAAACTGACATGAATTCATGTCCTGATGCGGTAAACACCACCCATCTGGCACTCAAAATAGATAAAAACCAATTAATTATTTACAAACACCATGCTCACTCTCACATAGAATACACACACACACACACACACACACACACACACACACACACACACACACACACACACACACACACACACACACACACATACTGTATACACATATATTCAACATCTGCACATCAACAACGCAAACAATCGCCACTTGATCTGTTTGCAGGGAGTAAAGGTTATGTGGGACTGCCAGGACTACCAGGCAATAAGGACCTCTGTAACAGTTCTCTCCCTGGACTTGTGGGACCAGCAGGACCAGACGGACCCCCAGGATTTCCAGGTCAGTCCAGACTAAAGTCATGAGAAGATCAGGGACAGTAATGCACTCGTTAACTCGTTGAAGATGCACTTGCAGTATTGTTAACTGACAGATCCAAAACATATCATTGTCTATCATTGTCAATTCCAGACTTACTCCAAATCTATGCAAGAACAGAAAATCTATGACTGAGGCAAACTGGCTCAGTTTTAGACAGCTCCAAAATCAATGCACATCTCTTATTAACCCTTTCACTACCACACTACACAGGATTAACACTTTCACTACCACACTGCAGAAGGTTCTATATCATACTAGCTTCCGCTCAGCGTCATCTGCACTAACCTCACTTTGTGCATATGCACTGAATAAAAATCCACAATGTACCTTTACATACCAACATTTGTCTGGCCACACCCCCATCCGCTACCTTCATAAGCAGGTGTGTGGCCACACACTCGCCTCCTTCTTCACTTTCACCACAAGGAAGTGCCTGTTATATACATCACTTGACGAGGTTGTTTTAAGCTGAAGAAAGTTGAGTTACGTGTTTACATTTTTTCTTGCTTTTTTCTTTCTCTCATAAACTTTAAAAAGAAAAAAGCTAAGTCATAATGTTTACCTCGGAGGGTCGCGCTAGCAACGTTACCCTTCACCAGCGGTTCTCCATTGCCTCCTCTGTCGTGCGTCTTGGAGCGGGGTTGAGGCCACTTTCGTGGTCGGCAGCCGCGCCCGGTAGGCGTCCGATAGGTAGTTTGCCTCTCCAAAGAGCTGGTGCACCGGCACCGTCTCCTGTGCGATGACCTGGTTCCGGCTCTGGTTCCTTTGCCTCCGGAGAGTCGTCCGCTGTTGGGCGGCTGGCTCCTCTGGTGGCGGAGGATTTGAGACGCAAACTTTTTGCGTCGGCTCGCTCCCGTCGTAAGATGGTGGCTTGTAGACGCGAACGGCCTGGTTTTGGTGAGTTGCTGGAGCCGGATGAGGATGCGTCTGATTCTCCATGGCCGATGGAAACAGAGGACTACATGGTAGAAGCAGACGGGTTCTTATTTGACGCCCCGGTGGAGACATGTCCGCCACCCGTCCAGGTAACACTGGAGGGGGGTGATAGGTCTCCTTGGGGTCCCTCGTATGCGGATGTTGGGTTAGAACCTCCGACTCGGCGGCGGGATGCCCTGCTATCAGCCACATCAGAATGTGGCTCTGTAACCAGTAGTCTGCTGCATGTGAGGGACGCAAGCTCGGTGGTGGAAAGTATGCAGGGGGAACTGCGTGCTTTGTTCCCCGAGATCATGGCGGCGGCGGCAGTCGCAAACGGCGTGCCGCTGCCGCAGCCACTGCCTGTTCCTGTTCCTGATGATCTCATAGGTCATCTATGGCAACGCCGTCCTGTGAGAGAGATGGGCGTTGTCTGTCCATTTTTCCCCTCGATGGAGGCCTCTGTCCGTCAGGGACAGGTGGTCTCCCACATCATGGGCCTCACCCCTGCCTACGTGCGAGTCACGAGGGTGGTGGGTTTGGTAGACGGTATGAAGGAGGGGGTGCCTCGGCTTGATAGGCCGATGGCAGCTCTCCTTTGTCCTGAGGTGGTGTGGGAGCCGTTACGGAAGCCGGTTCCCCAAGGGAAATCGGCGAGGCGGTTGGCTTACTGGAGTGACCAGTCATTTATCTCCGTGACTCAATCTCTGGCTGCCACTTCTAACATCGCGCAGCTGGCGAGATTCATGTCCGGGATACTGACGGGCGGTACGGAGCTGACCGATTTGCAACATGATCAGCTCGCCCAGTCGGTAGGAGCCATCCTGCATCTGATCCAGCTGCAGGCCGTTGCCGCTGGGAAAGTACGCGCCCTGGCCACTCTAGCCCAGCACCACCTTTGGCTGGAGCAGGCGTGTG
Organism: Notolepis coatsorum; assembly: GCF_963971535.1. NCBI lineage: Eukaryota > Metazoa > Chordata > Actinopteri > Aulopiformes > Paralepididae > Notolepis > Notolepis coatsorum. The sequence continues at coordinate 44,680,699 of NC_140177.1, forward strand.
TGCCGGAAAGGAAGAGGACTCCACTTCTGACGGCACCCCTCTCCGATGCTGGGCTCTTCGGGTCGGCGTTGCAGCTGATGACCTCAACCTGCAGGGAGATGCAGGAGGAGCGTTTCGTGCTCCAGCCTCATTTCCCCCCGCCCGATGTCGCCGGTGGAGTCAGACGGAAGGCTCGTCGTCGGGGTTCCGCCGCCGTAGCCGCCGCTGCTACCACTGCCACTGCTGGACCTTCAGCAAAGAAGGCCAGGAGGAAAGAGGACGCCTCCGCCACTGCAACCGGCCCATCCACGCTCGGAGGTGACGGTAGGGATCGTCGTGACCAGCCTCCTATCCTTTACCGTCCCTCCAGGGCTCCCCGCGGTGGCAAGTCCCGAGCGGCTCGTGGCAGGTGTCGCTAAAAGTGACTTTTTTCCCTCTGTGGTCCCCCCTGTTCCCTTCCCGGCCCAACATATGATTTTGTTAAAGAAATAAAAGGTCCCTCCTGGGAGGGACTATTTTTTGTTACAAACTGTGTGTTTATTCACTACATATGATGGGGATACGATGTGTGAACCTTTCGCTAGTGTGGGTTTGATAGAAGGGCTAGACTTTTAAGTCTTGTTGGTCGCTACATTTCATGTTAGAGCTTAAGCAAGGCCTGCAGCTTACACTCGGTTGAAAAAGGTTTTTTCTGCCTCGACCTGAAGGTTAGGTCTTCACATAAAGGTAGAGGTTAGTTGTGTGCTCTGTTGCTTAAACAGTGATATTGAGCCGCAACACTGTTGTGTTGGTCTGCAGTAATGCTCGTGTGTGTAAAGGTACCGCGGTTCAGGCCGCTCTCTCTCTCTATCAGATTTTCTGTGTCTTGCAACATAAACACGGATGTCGGGTTCACACATATATAACTTTGGCCTTGTTATAAACCCTGTTCACAGACTTGTCTGTGGCTAGCGCGCATTGAATTAGCTTTGCGCTGTTCATTAGCATACTGGCTACTTAAGGTATCATATGGCTATTGTTGTTGTCGTATTCTAGGGTTGGGCTTGCGAGGGGGTACCGGATAAACCCCTCCTTCCCTCTTCTGATTGGTCGGGGGGTTTGTTGACTCTTTTTTTTTCTTTTTTTTTAAACTAAATTTTTTTATTAACAGTTATTTAGACAGACAGCACTTACAAAAAAATAAATAATAAAAAATGAAGAAACTAGCATCACAATAAAAACAAAAAGAAAAAACAGTGCACATAAATATTTACATGGATATCACATGGCTAGTCTGGTTCCCCTACTGTTGTTTTCTAGGTATTTGATATAAAGGTTGATTGTGTATCTCCCTTAAACAGGCATAAACAGGTAATTCCTACTCAAAGACGATAAATGCTGACTAAGGTTTGTATGTGTGATCTGGGTCCAGAGACCCTCCTTGAGCTTCTTTCTTCCCTTCTCCTTCGTCCTTTCTTTTTTTTCTCTTGTTTATTAACTTTCACTTTGCCTTTTGGTTCACCCATATACAAACCACCTCATCCCTGAATATTTAATATCACACCGTTAAACAGACATAAATAATAAGGTATAAAAGCATTCAGCACTTGTAATATCCCAAAAACAAAATAGAAAATATTAACTAAAGTACAGGTGTGTGACATGGGTTCATAGACCCTGCTTGAACATCTTTCCTCCTTTACCCTTCGCTCTCTTGTGTTGCATTTGGTTCTTCCTCTGTGATGTCGTTCTCGTTCCTTTTATAATCCTCCCACTTTCCCCATCTTTCCCCAAATTTCTCTTCCTGTAACCTCAGCATGTGTGTTATCCTTTCCATATCCTGTATTTCTTCCACTATTCCTACCCATTTTGCTATTGTCGGTGGGTCTTCCTTGTACCACAGTCTCGTTATTGCTTTTCTGGCCGCTATCAACATTATCTTTATTAAATATTTGTCCCCCCCTTGTATTCCCTCGTGTGTCAGGTCTCCTAAGTAAAGCACCAGTCCTGTTTGTGGTAGCCCGTATCCTAATATTCTGATCATTGCTTCCCCTATCTCCTCCCAATACCCCTTCAGCTTCTGACATCCCCAGAATATGTGCGTGTGATTTGCCCCCTCCTTCCCACACATCCTCCAGCATGCTTTTTGTGTTTGTGCATATTTTCCCTTCAGCTCTGGGGTTATAAAGAATCTGATTATGTTTTTCCATCCAAATTCTTTCCATATTCTCGATCCTGTTGTTGAATGTTGTACCTCACATATGTTCCCCCATTCCTTCCCTGTTATTCCTATCTCTAGTTCTCTCTCCCATTTCTCCCTTATATAATCGGTCGTGTGTCCCTTGCTGGTCATTATAGCCCGGTATATTGCTGATATTACTCTTCCTTGCCCCCCTTCGTATGCCCATACTATCATCTTTATTATTCCATTCTGTTCCTCGTCTTTGGCCCCCCTTATTTCTTTGTTGTAGTAGTCTCTAACCTGTAGATATCTGAAGTGGTCCCTGTTTTCTAGTCCAAATTTCTCCTTTAATTTTTGTAGTGTCTGCATTTCTCCCTTCTCTATCATTTTGCATATTGCTGTTGCCCCCCCCCTCTCCCACCTTCTGAATCCATGGTCTAACCTCCCTGGTTTGAATCTCTTGTCATGTGCTACCCATCTCAGGACCCCTGACTGCTTCTCCAATTTGTGTGTTTTTACTACTCTGTTCCATATGGTCAAGGTGCATTTGGTGATTGGATCTAATAGTCCCTCTTTTTCTTTAAATAGTTCCCTATCCCCCACCAGAGCTTGTACCTTGTATCCCTCCCCTTCTTTTTCAATGTCTTTCCATCTTGCCTCATATCTGTCGTTACACCAGCACGTCACTGCTCTCAGTTGTGCTGCATAGTAATAATCTTGTAGGCTGGGTACTGCCATCCCTCCCTCTTCCTTTGGTAGTTGTAGTGTTTTATATCTGACCCGTGGTCTTCTCCCCGCCCATATGAACCTCGATATCAGTCTGTCCCACTCCCTGAATTGATTCTGTGGTATTTGTATGGGTAGTGACTGGAATAGGTACAGTAACCTTGATAGTATGTTCATTTTAATGACCTCTATTCTTGAATTGAAGTCCAAGGGCATTACTGTCCATCTCTCTAGGTCTCTCTTTATGTTCTGATTTATCTGTGTATAATTCGCCTCAAACAGTTTCTCCACCCCTCTCGTGATGTTCACCCCTAAGTATTTAATCTTGTCCATGTCCCATCTTATCCCGTACTGTTCTCTAATTTCCGTCGTTGGAGAATAGTTCCATGCTAAGGTCTGTGTCTTTGTCACGTTTAGTTTGTATCCTGAGTAGTGGCCATATTCCTTCAGTAGATCCATCAGTGCCGGGAAGCTCTTTTCTGGTTGCCTCATGTATACTATCACGTCGTCTGCAAATAGGCCTAGTTTATATTCCGTTCCCTTTATCCTTACTCCCTTGATGTCCTCGGTCTGTCTGATCAGTTGTGCCAGTGGTTCTATGAAAACGGCGAAGAGCGTTGGTGAGAGACAACATCCCTGTCTGGTAGCCCTCTCTAATCTGATTCTATCCGTCAAGCTGCCATTCACCTTAACCCTCGCTGTCGGTTCTTGATATAGTGCCTTGATCATCTTCATCGCCCTCTCATTCAGTCCGAACCTCATCAATGTTTTATATAAAAATGTCCAGCTCACACTGTCGAACGCTTTTTCTGCATCTAGGCTAATCAGTACCGCGCTACCCCCTTGTTTTTGTATCTCCTCTACTATGTGTAATGTCTTTCTCACGTTGTCCTGTGTCTGTCTCCCTTTAATAAATCCAGTTTGATCTTCATCTATAATGTCTGGCATAAACGTCTCAAATCTTTTTGATATTATCGATGTATACATCTTGTAATCTACGTTGAGTATGGACACAGGTCTGAAACTACTACATAATTCCCTATCCTTCCCTTCTTTCGGTATCGTGGTGATTATGGCTTCCTTCCACGAGGGGGGCATTTTCCCCTCTTCCATCGTGTGTCTGAACGCCGCCCCTAACATGGGTGCTAATTCAGTTCTAAATGTCTTGTAGAATTCCGATGGGAATCCGTCACTCCCCGGAGACTTGTTGTTTTTAGCTCTACTAATTGCATCTTCCAGTTCTTGTTCCGTAATTATTTTATTTAATTCTTCATTCTGTTCTTTCCCTATCGATGGTAACTCTAGCTTCTCCAGATATGTTTCTATTTCCTCTTCTCCCGCTGCTTTTGGCTGTGTGTATAATTTCTCATAGTATTCTCTAAATGTCCTCTCTATTTCAGCTGGGTCCCTCAATATTTCATTAGTCTTTGTATCCCTTATTGTGTGTATCGTGTTCAACTTCTGTTGTGTTCTAATTCTCCTAGCCAACAGTCTGGTCGCTTTTGGTCCCCCTTCATAGTACGTTTGTTTCATGAACCTCGCTTTCTTTTCTATTTCCGTCAATAATTCCCTATTTATCCTGGCCTTTACTTCTTTGATTTCTCCGAGCGTTTCCTGTTCTTTTGATATCTGGTGTCTCCCCTCTAGCTTCTTCAGCTTCCCTATTAGATTGTGATATGTCTCCGTTCTGGCCTTCTTCAGCATTGCTGTTTTTTCCATCAATTTCCCCCTTATCACTACCTTCAGTGTGTCCCATAGAATGTTCGGGTCTACCGCCCCGTTGTCATTTTCTTCCTTATATCTGGCTATCTCCTCCTTGATCTGACTCACCACCCCTTTGTTATTTAATATTCCTACATTTAGTCTCCAAATCGTGTTCCTCCGTTGTTGACCCTCTTTTCATTCGGTCCGGCCAAGCTGTTAGGCAGCTTGGCACGGGGGGGGGAGAGTTTCCCTGACTCCGCACCTATCACGGGCGGTTGAGTCATGGGTTTCCCCCCGTAATAGAATACGTCACTGGGCACGTTTCCATTGGACGACGGCTTCCGTGAGTTTTTTCAGACCCGTATGTAGGGTCTGTCATTGTCAAATTGTCGGGGCAGAGCGTAGGAACTTAGTGTTCTGCTATGCTCGATATACGTGTAACTTGAGTCTGTTGGTCACATGGCTCAATGTTACCGTGACTTTTCAATTCATGGCTCACGTGGGAAGTCTCTCTGAGGATTCCCGTCTCCTCTCTGTGGTGAGGGTGGCGGGATGTAAGAATGAAAACAATTTTTACCCTCAGCCGCGTCACGTGGGATTCATGTCAGTCTGTGTTTCTTTCTTTTTAATAAAAAGAGGAAAGAATATGAAGCACGACAACTTGTCGTTCTCCCAGGCGACTTGAAGGACCAATGTCTGGTGTCTGGTTAGACTATCCATTGATGTGTTTGGGTCTCGACGCGTACATAGTGCTGGCTCGGGGTGTTTCTGATAAGAATCACGCATGAGGCTGGTACGCCTTGGTTGCTCATTATTAAAACGGCGTTTTTATAGGGCAACTGGGATGGAGGTCTTCTCTTCCGAGCGCCTGTTACTAGGTCTCGGCGAATTCTCGTTCATGTCTGGGGGATGTTAACGGAATGGATCAAAACATAGGTAGAGGGGTCTCACGCCCTTGGGGTGGGCCACTGAGCGCGGTACGAATGGGACCGTCTGGGTGGCGCCCTCTTTTCATGTTTTAGATCGACACGCGTACCTACCCCCTCTCTTGGAGTGGGGATGTCGGCGTGATTAGGGCACGGGACTGGTTCTGGTCACGCTGGTCCAGGTCAGTTAACCCGTTGTCCGCCGGGGACGCAGATCTGCTGTTCTGGTACCCTGAGGGACTTGTGCTTTTTTTGGGGGGAAAAATCACAGGGTTGGGCGTTATGGAGACCCTTTGTGGGGTACAGGTTGTACCCTGCGTTATCATAACGGGGCTGGTTTTCCATTATTTTCGCTCCTCTCTTACGCATGGCAAAGAGGGGTCTGTTGGGGTGGTCTTATGGACCTCCTCTGGCATCCCTGTGTGCTTCCCGAGCCGCCGGGCCTGGTCAGAAGTTGTGTTTCGTCGACCCGTAGGCCTGGAATAACCCCTTTTTGAAAACTGAAACACTTGTACTGCGGTATAGCCAGTGTGTACCCGCAGGTGTGTTTTGGAGTTTTTTCTTGAGGGGTTATAGGAACAACCACCGCATGTGGTACCAAGAGGGTGGTTGATTCCCTGGTGTGTTGGAGCAGAGTCAACTCCCGGGTTACCCGGTTGAGTGTGCCCCTGCACGTTCATGACATCTGCCAATCGTGTCAGCCTTCCCTTCCGCCGGGGTGCTGTTTTCAGTTGACCCCTTTGGCGCCTGTCTCGTCCGCAGTGCTCCAGGCTCGGGTCAACCGCCTGCTGCCTGGTTTGAGGGTTCGACCCCCTCTGGGGTCGTCTCCCCGGTGCGCTGCCTGCTTCCGCTGTAGTGTAGCCTTTTGAGTGCTTCGAGTTACGGCCATGCTGACTTTGCCTGAGTTTGCCAGGGTCAGTGTGCCAGGCGGCGTACTAGTGGGGGGAAGGGCCCGCTCTTGGAGGGGCCCTGTCCGAATACGCTGGCGTTGTGGGGGGCGGTGTCACTAAGTGACCGCCTGGTGAGGTCTTGATGCTGTGGCGTCGTTGACCTCTCCGGGCCCCGTTTTTCCGGGTATCCAGTCCCTTCAGTGGGTCTGGGTCTTCCTTCGCGCTCCGCTGCTACGGCCTTGCCACAGGGTTGAGTTTGCTCTCGACCACGTGTTTTTTGGGGGCGGTAACAAGGTTTGTTCCTTCCGTTCGTTCCCTGGTGGCATGCGGGTTGTGCGTGTGGGTATTCGTGGGGTCAAGCCGTCTCCCTCCCGTCCTCTAATAGGGGGGGTATCCTCCATTAGGGAGGGTCGGGGGGGCTCGGTCCTCCCCGGTTCTGATGGTTGTGGGGGGCCTCAGTGGGGTACATTTGTCGAGCTTCAAGCTCCCGCTCAGCTCCCGTAGTGCAGATGACGCTGAGCGGAAGCTAGTATGATATAGAACGTAAGGTTATGAATATAACCAAGTTCTATGAATACTAGTGACACTCAGCGTCTGGACGCCACTGCGGCTTTTGATCTCGCCTTGTGGTGAAAGATTGGGAAGGAGGCGAGTGTGTGGCCACACACCTGCTTATGAAGGTAGCGGATGGGGGTGTGGCCAGACGAATGTTGGTATGTAAAGGTACATTGTGACTAGCATCACTAGTATTCATAGAACTTGGTTATATTCATAACCTTACGTTAACCTTTCACTACATTAACATTACATTTACAGAATGTTAACCTTTCACTACCACACTACAGACGGTTAACCCACTGATCATCTATTTCACTTTATGCCTATATTTGTCTTGGAGGTACATAGAGCGTTAAAGCAATTGGATGCAGCAGGCCCTGACCAGTTGGTCCTTACTTTCTTAAGCTGACTGCTGATTTTATTGCTGAGCCTTTATTATTGTATTTTAATAGTCTTATCAGCAGTGAGATGGCAAAAGTCTGGAAATCAGCATTCGTTCTTCCTCTGCTGAAACTGTGTGAACCCTCAAATGTAAATAAGTATAGGTCGATAAACTACAAAACAAAATGTGTGTAGCACTAACCTGTCGAAAGCATTTGATACAGTTGACCATACAGTAGCATATTGATTAATATACTCCATCACATCGGTGTGTCCAGGGGTTTGCCAACTCAGAACGCAATGTGTTCAGATGTCAGGATCAAAGGGTGTGCCCTGGGGTTTATATTTTCTATAGGTTTATGTTATACCTATATTGTTCTCCATTTATGTCAATAACCTATGCAAAAAACTTAACAAATGCTATGTACCATTTTTATGCTGGCGATACTAGTATTTATTGTTGTTCGTCATCTGTTGTACAGGCCTTTGATTTATTACATTACAGTCAGCATTTGATGTTGTTCAGTCCTGCCTGCAGAGACTAAAATTGGCATTAAATACAGGCAAAACTAAAGTCACGTTATTCTCAAATACATGTGTGTTAGCCCCAAATCTTCCTAACATGTTAACTTCCCAAGGAAAAGACATATAATTACTTGGGTTTTCTTATTGATCGCCAGTTATCTTTTAAATCTCACACTGCAAATCTGGTCTCCAGGCTCAAGGTGAAGTTAGGCTTCTATTTTAGAAATAAACCCTGCTTCTCCTTTAGAGCTACAGTAGGAAACACCTTGTATCGTCAACCTTCTTGCCTCTGTTAGATTATGGTGACGTGGTGTACATGGGTGCTTCTGCCCAATGTCTGCAGTCGCTGGACACTATCATTGTGCCTTACGATTTGTCACTTAAGCATCTTACTCACCATTGTACTTTGTATGCACACAGGCGTATATGCACTATCTGCGTATCTCTTACAACATAGAATCCGATGTCTATGGTCTACTTAGTGGTCACCAACCCGTCGATCGCGATCGACTGGTCGATCTTTGAGACCTTCCCTGTAGATCTTTCCCTGAAAAAAATAATTTAAATGTTTTTTTAATCTTTCCCTGAGAGTCCACCTTACAGTTCTACTTTGGTTTTGATGTGAAAAGTGATGCTGCATAAGATTACTGCACTTACTGTAGCACTGACTGAGAAAGTACATATTACAGTTCTACTTTGACAAACATATTTACAATTAGCATTTTCTAATGTGAATTAATAGGAGAAGGTCCACATTACAGTTCTACTTTTGTTTTGATGTGAAAAGTGATGCTGCATAAGATGACTGCACTTAGCACTGACTGAGAAAGTACACATTACAGTTCTACTTTATAAAATGCTAATTGTAAATATGTTTGTCAATGTTAATAATATGAGAAAGTACATATTACAGTTCTACTTTGACGTTTTAATGTTGGACCAAAGCATTGCATGTAATTAGAATACAAGCAAATAAAAGGCATTTAGTTTAAAGTACAATCTTGGCTGTCTTTTTCTCTCAACGCTTCAATAGGTAGATCTTGCCTTCACCAAAAAAAAAAAGTGATCTTGGGCTTAAAAAGGTTGGTGACCACTGGTCTACTAGGTTAATGATTCTGTACCTTATTCTCTCCTCCTTGTTGTCCAAACGTATCTCCTCACCCTTGACCCCCACCCCCCTCCATATACTCCATTGGCCACCTCTTTCTTTCTTTCTTTCTTTCTTTCTTTCTTTCTTTCTTTCTTTCTTTCTTTCTTTCTTTCTTTCTTTCTTTCTTTCTTTCTTTCTTTCTTTCTTTCTTTCTTTCTTTCTTTCTTTCTTTCTTTCTTTCTTTCTTTCTTTCTTTCTTTCTTTCTTTCTTTCTTTCTTTCTTTCTTTCTTTCTTTCTTTCTTTCTTTCTTTCTTTCTTTCTTTCTTTCTTTCTTTCTTTCTTTCTTTCTTTCAACCCCCTGCTCAGGTCCTAATGGTTGGCCTGGTGAGAAGGGGAACCGCGGCCTTCCGGGGTCTGGTGTGCCCGGCCCTGCTGGTGACCCCGGCCTCCCTGGGGTCCGTGGCCCGGGCCTCCCAGGGCTGCCTGGACAGAAGGGGTTCGGGGGTAAAGATGGACCCCATGGCCTACCAGGTATAGAGGCATTTCTCTAATCCCCAAAACCCTGTCTGAAGTATAAAAGTAAACTCACACACTAAATCCAAACTCAATGACCGAAAAAAGGAATAGGCTGAAGCACATGCTTATTTTTGCCTATCCTTTACAATTAATATAAAAATATATATATATATATTTATAGAAATGGCTTCCTAAGCAGTATTGCCTATGGCAGGGGTTCCCAACCTTTTTTCCCCCAGGGACCCCCAAACATCTCTGATGAAATTCCTGGACCCCCCTCCTAATAAAATACCATAAAATACTTTTTTTGTCATTTTAATACTTTTTTTGTCATTTTAATAACAAACTGCTTATACACAGGCATATGCATCATAATTAGACCCACTATGCTTCTTTGACTTGTGCCTTCAATCAACAAATCTCATCTTGCACCATATGTATTTAAAAATGTTGGCCAATATTCAAATCCTGTATTCATCCTCTCAAATCAGGCCCTAATGGTGAATGGTTTGCATTTATGTTGAATGAAGTAAGAATCCACTGCAGTAAAAAATATCCTCACCTCGAGTGGTGGTAGTAAGGTTGACTGACATGAGAATGTCCTGCTTCAGATCCTCATTTTCGATATATTGCACATAAACGATGAGCACAGCCTCGTCTGCGACAGTTGTAGTTTCATCAAGTTGTATGGCAAATGGACCCTTTCTAAGCTTTTCTGACAGCTGCTGCTCGCAATCACTTGACATCTTATCAATTCGGTCTTTCACTACATTGTTCGAGAGTGGTACTGATTTTAGTTTATCCGCCACCTGTGGGCCGCACAGTTTCTAAACCATTTTGATGCAGGCTGGTTTGATGAGCTGCTCGCCAATATGTGCGGTTTCTTTGCTTTTGCAATTAAAAGCGAACACTCAAAGGAGGCTTCGGTAGCCTTCTGTAAATCACTGCCACCCCTGCTCCACGCTACTCTAACATCAACAGGCTTGTTCGCCTTGAGAGACTGTTCTTTCCTCCGAAAAAAGTCCGGATCCTTCCCAACGGTTTCTGGGTGCTTAGACGCCTGATGTCTCTTCAGCTTGCTGGGCTTCAGGCTCGAGTTTGCCAACTTTTCTCCACAAATCACACACTCAGGTCGTTTGTCTGGTCCCTCAGTGAAGCCCATGGTGATGTCATTTTCGCGATTGCTGTAGGTCCTAACTTTTTTTGCAGATGAGCTGCCGTCATCTCCTTTTCGTTTGTCACACATTTTTGCCTCTGGCGGCTGACTGCAGACGAGCCGAGAAAGTTAACTAGCGTGCTAGGCTAGCTACAGAAAGTGATGCAGTCAACTGATTCACGTTTTAGCGGCTACCCGGTAGCCTACTGTTAACGTTCAAAAATCATGTCTAGATGTTTATTTATTTATCTTTATTTTTTATTGTAGTGGAGAGACTATTCATGCTTCTGATGATAAAAATATGCTAATTAAATATTTCCCTGACAAAAAAAAATAAGAAAAAAAAAATACCTCAAATCATCTGTGGTCTGGCGGACCCCCTGCGCCCCCTGGCGGACCCCCAGGGGGTCCGCGGACCCCAGGTTGGGAATCACTGGCCTATGGTGTTTCTATCATCTTAACACACTATCAATGTGTGTTGTGCAGGTCAGAGAGGAGACCCTGGACCAGATGGGAAACCAGGATATGGACCGGGAGGACAACCTGGACTTCCAGGTCCACCAGGCTCAAAAGGTCAAACACACACACACATGCACGCACACACACACACACACACACACACACACACACACACACACACACACACACACACACACACACACACACACACACACACACACACACACACACACACAGCACACACACACACACACACACACACACACACACACACACGCGTATATATGTGTATGTCATAAATGTCATGGTTAGATTAGATTAGATGATTAGATTCGATTTGTATATCTGTATGTTGTGTATGTCATAAATGTCATTATGAATTGAAAATGGGGGACTCTGATGTAAACAAGACGAAAGTCTTTCTCTGGTCTGCATCCCCTTAACAATTGTGTGTATTGAGTTGTACTGTACTGTACCCATTCTGCAATCTGTTAATTAAAATGTTCAATCAATCAATCAATCAATCATATAGCTAACCATAATTATCACACCAACCTTGTAAAATTAACAAATACACTATTAAGCTAAGAAAACAAGTCCACATTCACAATAGCTGAACACACACACACACACACACACACTAAATAGTGCAGACACGCAAGGAAGGTGAAGAGAGCTAACTATCTGTGACAATACTATAGCAACAAAAATGGTTTCGAGACTACAGGGTATATTTCAAGTTTCAAGTTTCAAGTTTCTTTAATAGTTGTCATACAGAAGTACAGAATACTTTTATACAAAATGCTTCTTACTGTTACGCTCCAGAGACTGTGCTAGACAAGATAAGTATCAAATAACATAGTATAGCATGTAAATTAGAAGTGGAAAATGAGGTCACAGTGTTCAGTATAGACATATGTACAATGTTCGATGCAGAATAGACGTAACTGAGTTACCATATAATATACAATACTATGCAGTGTACTAATATACAATACTATATAGTGCAAAGCAGAAATGGGATGAGGTACAATTTAGGTACAATTTACAGTAAGGTGTACGAGTTGTAGTGCAATCCTTTATCAATAAATATAAAGTGTGGGGAGTGGGTGCTACAGTGTGTTTGTTTAAAGTGAGTGTGTGCTATAAAGTGTGGGGAGTGGGTGCTACAGTGTGTTTGTTTAAAGTGAGTGTGTGCGTGTGGATGTGTGTGCTATGTGCGTTTGATGGTTGTTGTGTAGTGTTCATTGTTCGTTGAGCAGCCTGATGGCCTGGGGATAGAAGCTTCTTCTGAGTCTTTCTGTGCTCGCCTTGAGACTCCGGTATCGCTTGCCTGACCGCAGCAGTTCAAAGAGGCAGTTGTTCGGGTGACTGGAGTCCTTAATGATTTTCTTATTTACAATGAAGCTCCACTGGTCGACAGGTCTCACAACACCTGTGTTGATATTCTGGAGTGTGTTGTTTTAGTTTTTTTGTTTTCAGCTCCAGCAATCAGAGATTGGGGTTTTAACGTTCACTATGTCCACGTACAGGCATCCCGGGGCTAGATGGAGCCAATGGCGCCAGGGGGCCACCAGGACCAGATGGTGCAGAGGGTATCAGAGGTCCTCCAGGGGTTGCACCATCCCTCAACCTATTTGGACAACCAGGGGACCATGGATACCCAGGTGAGACAAATAGTGCCCACAGAAGGATTCTTACATGGGTAGTAGTACCTTTTGTGTCTTTAACCTCTTAACACATTCGGCGCCAAACCCGAGATAAGTCGTGTTAACTCGCCATGCGTTGGACGCCAGACCCGGGATATCTCGGGTTTTGGTTGTTTTTTCTTTTATTCGATATTTTTATTCATTATTCATCCACTGACCTCTGTGTTGCCATAGGAAAGGATTTTGAGATCGCCAAAGTGCAATACCGGCCGCATCCTGCCAGATGGCAGTGTCGCCCACCTTTTGAAACCGTATATCTAACCCTGTGATATACTCAAATGTCTCCGGGCGCTATATTTAGACGGAGCCGAGTAAATCGCTTCATCCGACCACTTCGAAACGCATCTGGCACACTCGATCCATAAGTTGTGCCAAATTATGTCCGGGACCAGATGGACACCAATACTGGAAATTGCGATCAGACAATTGGAATATTCTTTTTGGAATACCCCCGACCAAAGGTAAGGACTATCTGACATCAATTTGAGCTTGATACAACAATGTTTTCATATCGATCCAGCTGATCGGCGTCTGTAGTGTTCAACACGAATGCCATTACTGGCCATCAGAGGCATACAAAAATTACCCCCCCTTTCATGCATTCATGATGAAACATAATACCTATTATATACATTTGATTTGGAAATAGTAGCGTGTCCAGGCAAGAAACGCCAACGCTTATAGTAGAATATACGCCCTATAACTCAGCGTTTCAGGAATTATCCCGGATCACTCCTAAACTATACTTATATTCACCGCGGGATAACGTGCGAATGTATGCATGAAAGAATTCTCTTTTTTGCATGTTCGACGGAAGAAAGTCACTGTCAAATGACTATAGTATTTTCTCCATAGCTATAATATAGAATATAGATATAGCAGGGCGGTCAGGTGGCGTAACGGAGATTGCGTTCGTCACCAAACCCCGGAGCGGCTAGATTCGCCTGTTCGAATCCAGCTCACAGCTCCGGGGTTGTCACCAGCTTGGCTGGCCGTTCACACTAATACAATTGGCAGTATTAGAGGGTGGGAGAAGCTGGCGGGGTGGGTCCGGGTCGTTGTAAACAGCGACTCCTACAGTTCGGTCGGGGCGCCTGCTAAGCGCGGATAGGACTTGAGTGGGATAGTGTGATCCTTCCACACGCAACGCCCTCTCAATGAGAATCCGCGCTGCCAGGTGAAAAGAAGCGGTTGATTGGCTGGACGTGTGTCGGAGGAAGCACGTGATAGCCTCCACTCTCCCAGACCGACTGTGGGGGGTAAGTGCGCAGCAACCAGGAAGGGGATTGGGAATTGGCATAACGACTAACATTGGGATGGGAGAAAATCGGAGGAAAATGGAGGGGGAAAAAGATTAAAAAAAAAAGAATATAGATATAGCTCTCCAAACATAGTGACGCACAGTGAAAATATGTTATGGAAACGTGGCACGTTAGCCACAAGGACCAGACTAATCCCTGGCGCTGAATGTGTTAAGCCATATTTTCAGAAGATTTGCCTAAAAGTACATACCCAAGTAAATGGAAGATTGTTCCACTTCTACAAGGTTATTTACATGTTCATGGTATCTAGGGACATATATGGACCTCAGGGAATGTATTCTGAATGTCAGAAATATTGTGTATGTTACTATGCTTGAGTAAATTGTAATGAACCAAAGGAGAATATAAATTATTATTATACATTTTCTTTCCATCTTTGATGGTGAATAACACCATGCTAACATTGACCAAAAGTGAAAAATTGTGCCACTGAGCTCATTCATCAATATCTAAGCAAATGAACAAAGGGAAGATGATTTACAGGTTTTTTTGTAGATACAGTACTGACATTTGCCATCCAGACACATTCAATATGAAATATGAATATAGAATATCAGGCCTATAAATTACCGTATTATGGCCTAGTCATATATCTATGGATCGGCTTTAAATCTGGATTTAGTACCACCAAGTGCCCGGTACAGGGCAGTAAAGACTGTGAATGAAATCTACTGTAAGTATAGTTACTTTTGTATAATGTCCATAGCTCCCCAATTTTTTACCGGATTGAGACCGTTTTTTCCTAGACGTTCACAGAAAGGTAAAGAAACAATATACTTGTATTTTATGGCAATAATGTTGAGGTTTGTTCGACTTATGAGATATAAAAACTGATTTTCACGTCAATATTTGTAATTATCACGTTGTGTGTCTGCGGCTGGTGTGAGCTGGGTAGTGTAGTTTTATAAAATGTAGACGTCCATCGAATGAATGAATGACTTTATTTGACAATATATAAAATAACATGTGACAGAAGGATGGACACAAAAAAGCCCAGAGCTTATTTCCATTGTGGTCTTGTAGGGGGGTAGGGGAACGAAGTGTTCAGACATGCATCATACAGACATCGTAAAGACACATGACATCACAACACATCACATACAGTAGATATAACAACATGTAAAGGTGCCTTTAGCTGAATATCTAGGTTAATTATAGTCCCTTTTGAGCCATGTCTTTAAGCTGGACTTGAATCTAAGAGCACTGTTCACTATTTTCAGGTCACTGGGCAGACTGTTCCAAAAGACAGCTGCAGAATATAAAAATGACTCCTTCCCCATACATCTCATGAATCTGTCAGTTGAGCTATGCCTTTTTTTTTTTTTGTTTTTTTTAACAAATGTTTTTTATTTTCCCTTTTTTAACATGAAACTAGACAAACAATACAGTAACAGTAATAATCAATGATAAATCACAGGACAATGACAGAAATAATAATAACAATAATGACAGTCCAGTAATTAAATCAAAATAAATGTAGATTAAAAGACATACAAATAATAAATACAATACATGTGCTCTTGCTCGCTCTTCCTCTCTCTTTCCTTCCCCTTCCCTATGCCTTGTTGAATAAGCATGGGTGTCCCTGACACGGTTGAAGTAGTCATTGAAGTACACTGGCACTACCCGTGCACAATTCGGTGAACTAGGCACATCCCTATTTGGTTGACTCTGTCTTCCACCTTTAGCCATCTCATGCTCTCAAAATGTGATGGGTGGCCCTGGGTCTCCTCTTTCTTAGGACTACAGCGATTTCATGACGGCTTCCTGTCCTCACATCTAAATTGTCCGTTTTACGGTGCAATGCACAGAGATTTTTATATGCTCATATTTCGCTAATAACACTTAAAATCATTAGTAAACAAATGTAGTGCTGAAAATATACACTTTGACTGCTGTTTTGATAGGGTTAGGGTCTTTACTCTTGGCTACATTTGAAAGAGAAACACAACATCACTTAATACGGATATTGACCTTTCTCAGACCCTGCCCTATTTTCTTGATCCTCCAATCACAACTGTTGTGATTGGAATATCAAGAAAAGAGGTCTGGGTTTGAGAAAGGTCCATTACACAACACAGTACTGAGATCTTGGCTTGACCATCCTCTCTGCACCCCACCCACTAGAGTAGACAGTAGTAAATGTTGATAACACTAACCTCCGTCTCCTCTTTTCTGTCCTGATCTCTGCCTATGCTCATTGTGTTGTAACAGGCACGCTTGGTCCCGTTGGACTTCAGGGACATCCTGGACAATCTGGAGCAAAAGGACAGAGAGGGGTGGGAGGTCGACCAGGGGACCCTGGGCTTAGAGGTGTGTGTTATCTATGTGTATGTGTGTGTTTGGGGGGGGGGGGGGGGGGGGGGTTGTGCATGTGTATTTGTGCCTGTGAGTGTGAATGAAAGTGTGTGCTTGTGTGCACATGGGGGTGGGGTGGTATACAGGAGTCTTGTCACAACTGTATATATACGTATATATAGTGTGTGTGTGTGCGTGCGCACGTGCATCTAGGTTCTCCAGGTGATCCAGGTACTAGTGGACCATTATTCTCAGTGGGACGTCCAGGTGTCACTGGACCACGAGGAGAGTCGGGAACCAGAGGCTTTCCGGGTAAGACCCAAAACTACTGTATGTCCAGTCTGGAATTTAGTTTGACTATATAACTGTGGGCTATAATTTCATACATACATTCTTGAAATAATCTAATCTACTGTATAGATGGAAAATTTTCTTTTTGGAACGTTCTCAACACTTTGAGTGCCAGCCATGAGAAATCTCGTTAGTTCATGCCATGCGTTGAGTGCCAAGAACGAGAAATCTCGTTATTTAATTGTTATTTTTTTTATTATCGATTTCCATTAATTTTTCATCAATCTAGCCTCACGTTACCATTGGGGATCTATCTGAGCTCGAACAGGGAAAATACCGCCCCCTATCGTCAATCCGGATGGTATTGCACCCATTGGATTGGACTGAATGAAATGGATGGGAAAAAAAGAGTCCGGAATCCACATTTGACTTGTCAGGCATGTAACCGGAGACGATCCCATTCATTGCCGAGCCGCAGAACAGCGTGGAATATGTGTTTCCAGTACCCAACGTTGGATCAATAAACACGATCGATATTTGGAATGGCGATCAGGAATTGGAATAATCTTTTTGGAGAACATCTGATCTGAGGTAAGGAATCTATTTTACCAGTCTTGGGATAATCAGAGTTTTTTTCACCTATATCTCAGCGTGTCCCATATGTGTGTGTGTGTGTGTGTGTGTGTGTGTGTGTGTGTGTGTGTGTGTGCTGATCAGGAAATAAGATAATCGATTTTTCAGCCCGCTTCTCTAGCGTGCATAAGTACACATATACTATCGATAATCTAGCATTTATTTGAAAACTATTCATAAATAGGCCGAAAAATGACAACGTGTTTTGTGTATTCCACTAAAGCGCGATTCCTGCAGAATCACAATTTTTTTCTGGAAGTTTCCAAAAACGAACGTTTTTCAAAATGGTATAAAACGGAAATGTACCGATTAAAAAACAATCCGTTTTGACAATGTTGACTGTAAACAAGTCATTGATAAGCGACGGGCGTATTAGACACATAGCCATAATTTAAGATATCGTTTATGCGTTCGCAAATGTGCTCGCCCTCCCATTGACTACAGCGCTGGCACTCAAGCTCTAAATCGTGCAACCTGCTGACACTCAAAGTGTTAATGCATTTTAAATCACAACATAGGCCTGTTTTACTCCAGGGTTTAAAAACTCATATTTACCTTTTGTCTAGTGTCAGTCCTTGAATCAAGAGCAGAGTTAATCAACTAGACAATGAAAACATGTCTCCATTCATATCTTTTTATTTTAGTTTTCTTTACATTTGTTCCATTTGCATCACTGACTGGACCTTTAACAACTAGAATGGCACTCATTGACGAATGAGCTGTTCATTGGTCATTGGTGTGAAAGCCTTGCTTGTATTGACATGTATTGACTCATTATACCATAGGTTAATACTGTGCCTGCCAGGCTTACCAATATTCATACAACTGCATTGTACACTGACCTTGAAAGATGCATTGTGTAAGCTCTTTGATAATTTGAAATGAGGACTGTGTTGACTCAAACCACAATGTTGACTCATTACATTGGAATAAGCATGTCATTTAGTGATATATTCTACCGGACAGTGTCGAATAAGACCATGCACATTCAATCACTAAATTATGTGCTTATTCCAACATAATTGTGTATGCGTGTGGTTGAGTCTACTTGGTCCTCATTCTATGATCGAAATTACACATTACACATTATGTATCTATAAGCGTTTTTTGCACTACGTATAACCTTTCTAAAATGGTTGTCAATGTACATCCATTCATATCATCTTAAAAAAAAAGAATGAGACCCATCTCAAGCCCCACCCTCCTTTTTTTATCCTCCAATCACAACTGTTGCTTCCCTCTGCTGTTTGTCTGAGGGAATCAACCGTTTTGATTGGAGGATCAATAAAAGGGGGCGGGGCTTGATATAGGTCAATTACTGTATTTGGCTGTAACCTTCCAGGTCCAATGGGGATCAAGGGAAACCCTGGTTTGCCTGGAGCCCCAGGCCCAGATGGTAGGTCTGGACCGAGTGGTTACAAAGGACCGAAAGGAGAGACAAGCTATCATCGATATGGACCTCCAGGACCACATGGACAGAAGGTGCTCATGATCAGCAATATCATATAACTTTTTTTTAATTCAACCTTTTTTTAAACTTGAGGGACACTGACGTTTCCCTCATTTACAGAGACATTGAGTATACAATTAAAAGAGATAGAATAACAGACTAAAAGCAATTACAAAACTACGTACAATGGTTATTAATCAAAGCTTTACATTGTCCAAAGGTTGGAATATTATCAAACTTTGAAGTGCATTGAAGGGTGTTCCAAGAGTATGGAGCACTAAAATATATGGCAGTTTTTCCCAAATTAGCTTGGGGAACCTTATGCATAAGCAAATTACTTAAAATCCAGAATTCCGATCCAACATCATTATAATGTAAGGGGGTTGCTTACCAACTAGAGCTTTGAAAATAAACAGATAGATAGATAGATAGATAGATAGATAGATAGATAGATAGATAGATAGATAGATAGATAGATAGATAGATAGATAGATAGATAGATAGATAGATAGATAGATAGATAGATAGATAGATAGATAGATAGATAGATAGATAGATAGATAGATAGATAGATAGATAGATTGTCTAATGTTGCAGTGTCGTTTGTCGTTTATTCATATCCATTGGGAATGGCAGATATTATGATAACTTCCAGTTTAGATAAATACAATTTCAATCTATGTGGAGCTGTTACAGTGTGGAAGTGTCACTGTAGTGGCCGCTTGTCACTGCCCAGATGTATTGACAAGTGTCACGATGCACCCACTTAGATATTTCTTACTCAGTTAACAAAGTTGTGGATGTTGATACAAGGTTGAATGTCCAGGCTGTTTCTGATGTAGTTTGCAGAGTTTATTGTCCAAAGGAAAGATGATGATGATGGTTTGACAGAACAGTTGTCAGTTGTTCAGCAGTGATCAGTTCCTACAGTGAAAATGGGTATGAAAGCGTGACTCCATGGCAGGTGCATAAATTACACTGATCAGCAGAGCCTATAGTAGAGGTGGTGTGCCCCCTAGTGTTCAAACACAAATACAACACCATAAATAAAACTTCTAATAATGTGATGTATTAGGTTCGGGTTTGAACCTCTTTGATTGTCGTTGTTATATTGACGAGGCTTAACCCGAGGTTCAATAAGATTCCTTTATTGACTCGTTCGTATATCTGCATCCATTCATGTCGCTCACGTCTGTCACGTTCAACTCGTGTGTGTGTCGCCTTCCTGGTGACGTCACAATAACATTGCCAGACATGGCATTCCTGATGTTGTCTTCACGGATAATGGTCCTCAGTATTCCAGTGCTGAGTTCAAGGACTTTGCAGAAAGCTGGGAATTCATCCACACCACGTCGAGTCCCGGTCACGCCCAGTCAAATGGGCAAGCAGAAAGAACAGTACAGACTATCAAAAATATGCTGAAGAAATCAGAAGGAAGTAATGGCGACCCCTACATATCGCTATTGGAGTATCGCAACACACCGCTGGAAGGTGTAAGACTGTCACCGGCACAGTTGCTCATGGGATGGCGGCTGAAAGGAAAACTGCCTGCCTCGACATCACTGCTCACTCCAGAAGGAACTACATACGTGCGTAGGCAGTTGAGTGACAAACAGGAGAAACAAAAACTCTACTTCGACAGGCAAACAAAAAGACTGCCTGACCTACAAGCAGGAGAAAACGTCAGGGTTCAAAGAGGTGAAACATGGCAGCCGGCCGTGGTCCTGCACAAACATGACCAACCGCGTTCATATGTGGTTCGCACACCGGATGGGAGACAGTACAGGAGAAACAGAAAATACCTGAGACAAACGTGGAGAGAACTTTTCCATCTACAAATGAACAGGATGCTTACCAGAACATGGACTGTGACACGAGAGAAAATCTGGCAGCACACACACGTTCAGCAGAGAACACAGGTGTTGCAGACCAAACAGAGACACATGATGGACAATCTGAAACGCAGCCGTATCAGACTAGGTCTGGTAGACCAGTTAAACTACCTCCTAGATACAGAGAGTAACTGGAGTGTTTTCATAATGCATGTTGTTGGAGTATTTTCATATTCAAGTTTTCGCATTAAGTGCTTTGCATTATGTCATGGTTCAAGTGGGTTTAAGTTACAGGATCCTTTAAAGTGAAAGTTGTCTGTGACTAACATTGTTATTTCATTTACAGCAGGTGGATGCTCTGAGTAGACATTTAAGTTGGGAAATGTTTGTTAAGTTTGTTTTTGGGAAATAGGACGTGTTAGCAAGAGTTCAAGCTAAACGAAGGTAGAATACTAAGTTCTGTTTGAGAAAAAAAAAATGTTAAAGAGAAGGATGTGATGTATTAGGTTCGGGTTCAAGTTCAAGTTCAAGTTCTTTAATAGTTGTCATACAGAAGTACAGAATACTTTCATACAAAATGCTTCTTACTGTTACGCTCCAGAGACTGTGCTAGACAAGATAGTATCAAATAACATAATAACATAATATAGCATGAAGAAGAAAATGAGGTCACAGTGTTCGGTATAGACATATGTACAATGTTCTGAGTTACCATATAATATACAATACACAATACTATGCAGTGTACTAATGTACAGTACTATCTAGTGCAAAGCAGAAATGGGATGAGGTACAATTTTAGGTACAATTTACAGTAAGGTGTACGAGTTGTAGTGCAATCCTTCATCCATAAATATAAAGTGTGGGGAGTGGGTGCTACAGTGTGTTTGTTTAAAGTGGGTGTGTGCTATAAGTGTGTGGAGTGGGTGCTACAGTGTGTTTGTTTAAAGTGAGTGTGTGCGTGTGGATGTGTGTGCTATGTGCGTTTGGTGGTTGTTGTTGTGTAGTGTTCATTCATTGTTCGTTTAGCAGCCTGATGGCCTGGGGATAGAAGCTTCTTCTGAGTCTTTCTGTGCTCGCCTTGAGACTCCTGTATCGCTTGCCTGACCGCAGCAGTTCAAAGAGGCAGTTGTTCGGGTGACTGGAGTCTTTAATGATTCTCTTAGCCTTGCCCTTGCAACGCTTGTAGTAAATGTTCTGGAGGGTGGGGAGCCCCCCTCCAATTGTGCGTTCGGCTGAACGTGTCACTCTTTGTAGTCTGCTTTGGTCTTGTGCAGTGCTATTCCCAAACCAGGAGGTGATGTTGCCGGTCAAGATGCTCTCTATTGTACATGAGTAGAAGTTCTTAAGGATCTTCTGGCTGACTTGGAACTTCCTTAGGCTGAGGTTAGACTAGTGTATTCCTGGCGTTTTTTTATACGTTTTTGACGACGTATCATGTCCTATCTACACAGAAACGC
This sequence comes from Notolepis coatsorum, assembly GCF_963971535.1. Taxonomy (NCBI): domain Eukaryota; kingdom Metazoa; phylum Chordata; class Actinopteri; order Aulopiformes; family Paralepididae; genus Notolepis; species Notolepis coatsorum. The sequence continues at coordinate 44,702,766 of NC_140177.1, forward strand.
GTTTTTTGGCGTTTTTTTGTGGATACGGCTGAAACGCAAAATTGTGTTTGCGTTTGGAGATACGCAAAAAAAACGCCAGGAATACAGCGTGTAGTCAGCACGGAGCAGTTGTTGCGAAAACGCCCATGCGCAGTAGATACCATCTGCGTGCCCTTCCGGTGACAGCAGAGCTCCGTGTCCCAAATAGCTTCAGCTACCATGTGTTGTCAAGTTATTGTTATAAGGACCCCAGTCCAAGCTACAACAGTCTGCATTCCCTTAACAATTGTTTGTATTGAGCCGTATTGTATTGTACCCATATGCAATATGTTAAATAAAGTTTACATCCATTCATTCTGCTAGCATTACCGATGGCATGAGCAGCTGGCTAACGTGAGCTATCAGGATTCAGACCCTGTTAGCTCAGAGTTCCTCTTTCAACTTAAGAAGCATTAAACAAAATGGCCCAGTCATCTATTCACCTTTGTTTAATACACACAGCGTTGTCTCTAATGTTATCTAACTACTGATAGCTCGCGATATCATCAGTTTTGATGCTGGCTAAGTAGCGTGAGCTACATGCTACAATGCTACCGATCGTTTTTTAGCCTAAACTATCCGCTCTTGGTGGTCACTTGTGTTGATGTTAGTTTTGTTTCATCAACAAATGACAGGCAGAACACACAGTGAATGTATCCGTTTTGTTTATTGCACTTTTATTAGGCTTTGCTGAAAAAAGAATTGCTGCATTGAGCAAGATGGTGGCGCGGCATAGGCGCCTGCCTTATTGACATTCTGCTGGAGCTTCCAGGAAGTGTATTGGCACATTCGTTCTGATTGGTTGAAATTGCCTTCATGTTTGCCACCTACTGCCACCTACTGCTTTGGCAGTGTACTACATCAGTGTGCTTGGCTGACAAAAACGAAAAAAAAACGAAAGTGTGACTCGAGGCGCATGACGTCGCGGCGATACGCGGCGATGCGTATAAGAAAACAATACGAAGATGATACGAAAGGTGTAACCTCAGCCTTAGGCGCCTGAGGAAGTAGAGGCGTTGTCGTGCCTTCTTCACAACACTGTTAATGTGTGTGGTCCATGTCAAGTCCTCGGATATGTAGGCTCCGAGGTACTTAAAGCTGTTGACTCTCTCAACCGGTGCCCCGTCGATGCTGAGGGGGCTGTAGTCCTTGACCCCCGACCTCCTGAAGTCCACAATCATCTCCTTTGTTTTGCTGACGTTCAGGGAGAGGCTGTTTTCCTGGCACCATCCCGCCAGGACCTTGACCTCTTCCAGGTAGGCCCTCTCGTCGTTGGCAGAGATCAGGCCCACCACCACTGTGTCGTCAGCAAATTTGACGATTGTATTGCTACTCCGCTGAGCCACACAGTCGTGTGTGTACAGGGAGTAGAGGAGGGGACTCAGAACACAGCCCTGGGGGGCCCCTATGTTGAGGGTGATGGATGAGGAGGTGCAGTTGCCTGCTCTCACCCTCAGGAAGTCTGGGTTTGATTGTCGTTGTTATTGTGACGTCACCAGGAAGGCGAAACACACACGAGTTGAACGTGACAGACGTGAGCGACATGAATGGATGCAGATATACGAACGAGTCAATAAAGGAATCTTATTGAACCTCGGGTTAAGCCTCGTCAATATAACAAATTCCCCGCTTTGAATACTAACATGTTGATTGTGCTACTGATAGCTATAATGATGACAATGGTGGTCATGATAATGGTGAAAATTATATTTTTCTCTCTCATTTGCTCTCTCTCTCTCTCTCTCTCTCTCTCTCTCTCTCTCTCTCTCTCTCTCATTCGCTCTCTCTCTCATTCGCTCTCTCTCTCATTCTCTCTCTCTCTCTCTCTCTCTCTCTCTCTCTCTCTCTCTCTCTCTCTCTCTCTCTCTCTCTCTCTCTCTCTCTCTCTCTCTCTCTCTCTCTCTCTCTCTCCCTCTCCCTCTCCCTCTCTCTCTCTCTCTCTCTCTCTCTCTCTCTCTCTCTCTCTCTCTCTCTCTCTCTCTCTCTCTCTCTCTCTCTCTCTCTCCTTCCCTCCCTCACTCCCTCCCTCTCACAGGGTGAACCAGCATCAGGCAGTGCATACGGGCTGAAGGGCCAGAAAGGAGGGCCTGGTTTTGTGGGACCTCCAGGGTTTATTGGCAGCCCTGGAGACAAAGGCAACAGAGGTCTTCCTGGAAATAATGGTTACTGTACCTACCACTAATACAATACTCACAGTGAAGTTGGTTACCTACCAATTATACAATACTCAGTGAAGTTGGTTACCTACCACTAATTATACAAAAGTTGGCATTAACAGTGATTATGATGATTGATTGATTGATTGATTGAAAACTTTATTAACAGATTGCAGAATGGGTACAATACAGTACAGCTCAATACACACAATTGTTAAGGGGATGCAGACCAGAGAAAGACTTTCGTCTTGTTTACACCAGGGTCCCCCATTTTCAATTCATCAGGACATATATGACATACATGACATACAGATAGTCAGTACTGCTACATCTATACATTTATGACATACCAGATTTGCAAATACAGTACTGTTTGTGATACAGAAGGAGTCAAGAAAAGGGAGTATATACATTTGACGTAGAAACTGTACATTGGAGGAGGTTGGGTGGGGGGGGGTTGGGTACACTGGGATATTGACAACCATACTGGGTAATTTACATTGGAGGTGGTTGGGGGGGGGGGGGGGGGGGGCACACTGTATAAACAAGCAAAACTGTACATTGAGGGGGGGGGAGACTCTGTACAAACAAACAAAATTGTACATTGGACTATTGACAAAACCATACTAGGTAAATTACTGTACATTGGAGGTGGTTGGGTTAGGATATTTACAGGGGCCAGTGTTGAATTGCAGTCTCCCGTAGGTGTCTCTTGAGAGAGGTTTTGAAAGTGGGTAGTGATCCACATTCTTTTACAGCTTTGGGTAGGGCGTTCCACATTGATGTGGCATAATTGCGAAACGTGTTTAGTCCCTTATTTGAGCCGAATCTGGGTTTAACATGATTTGTGGAGCTCCCTCTGGTGTTGTGATCGTGGTATTCACTGACCTTTGGGAAGTATTTTGCCATGTACATGGGTACCTTGGTCGTGTAGTGTATCTTGTAGACCAGGCCCATTGCAAGTTGCTGTACTCTGTCATCTACTCTAAGCCATCCTAGGTTGTCAAAGTGGGCAGGGGTGAGGTGGGTTCTAGGAGTAAGGTCAAGCAGTAGTCTGACCAGTTTGTTTTGAGATGTTTGTAATTTTGTTTTTAGCGCCTTTGAGGTGCTTTGGTACCATGAGGTGCAAGCATAGTCGTAGTACCCCTGAATGAGTGCTCCTGCCAGAGTCTTCAGGGTATTCTTGTTTACCAGAGAGGAGATCCGGTACAAGAATCGAGTTCGTTGGTTGACTTTTTTTATTACATTGGATGCCATTTTGTCACAGGAGAGATTAGCCTCTAGGATGGAACCCAGGTAGGTAATTTCATCTTTCCTTGTGACAATATTGTCACCCACTGTAACTGAGAAGCCGTCGGTCTTGCTGAGTTTGTTATTTGAACCGAAGAGAATGGACTCTGTTTTGCCCATGTGTAATGATAGTTTGTTATCAGCGAGCCATATGCAGATTCTGCCTAGTTCCGAGCTGAGGGTTTTTTCAACCTGTAACTTGTTCTTGTCAGAGACCAGCAGGGCTGAGTCGTCCGCAAACAGGAACAAGTTGCAGTCACAAGCTGACGACATGTCATTTGCATAAATTAGGAACAGTAGCGGTCCTAGTATGCTTCCTTGTGGAACACCACAGCTCACTGTGAGAGGGGGGGATAGGGTACCGTTTACCTCCACCATCTGTTCCCTCCCCTCAAGGTAGGATTGCATCCAGCTCACTGATAGACTATCAAAACCAATTGCTTTTAGCTTGTCAATCAGAATGGTGTGATTGACCGTGTCAAAGGCCTTTTGTAGGTCCAGCATGACCATGCCGCAGTATTTGCCTGCGTCCACCTCTTGTTTGATGTGGTCATTCAAATAGAGAAGGCATGTGTCAGTGGAGTGGGATGTTCTGAAGCCAGATTGGAATTCGTAGATTAGATTTTTTTCCGCTAGGTACTTTTCGACCTGTTCGTAGACTATTTTTTCCATGACTTTCGAGATGGAGGTGAGAATAGAAACAGGGCGGTAGTTGCCTGGGTCTAATTTGCTGCCCTTTTTGTGCAGAGGGGTCACCCTCGCAATTTTGAAGTCCTTGGGGACGTGTCCCTGTTTTATGGAGAGGTTTATTATGTGTGTGATGATTGGGGTGATGGCGGCTGCTGAGTCTCTGAGGAATTTGGAGGGGATGTTGTCATGGCCAGTGGCCTTGTTAGGTTGGAGGGCGCTCAGTTTATTGAGTACCTCATCTGTTGTTACCATTTCCAGCTTGAAGTCGTCCTTGCGGACCCCTAGGTTTTTGTAGTAAGCTACTATGTGTTCTACCCCATAAAGCCCTGAGTGGGAGGGTAGTTTGTTTACCAGTGTTGTGGCTATGTTTGTGAAGAAAATGTTTAAGTAATTGGCTACATCCAGCTTGTCTGTGATGAGCGTGTTGTCCGTTTTTATGTTTATGTTTGAGAATCTGGTTTTAAGTTTTTTACTGCATCCTAGTTGATTATTGAGTAATTTCCAAAGTTCACGTGGTTTGTTTTTGTTTTCCTCAGTTTTGTCATTGATGAAATTCTTTTTTGCAGTTTTGATCATGGAGTTTACGTCGTTTCTTAGTCTGTTTCTTTCTAGTTTGAGTTCAGTCACGTGGGCTTGGAGTTCACTGCTCGTGCTTTTAGTAAGCTTTGACTGACTTTTACGAAACTCAGAGCATTTTTTGTCTCTGGTTTTCATAGCGGCCAGTATTTCGGAGTGCATCCACGGCTCAGCGCGATTTTTTACCCTGGTGGTTCTTAGGGGGGCCATGTCGTTTAGTATTGTTGAGAATTTGGTTTTGAAACCAAGCCATGTTTCTTCAACCAGTGTACCATTGAGTTCATCTGACCATGATGATGATGATGATGATGATGATGATGATGGTGGTGATGATGATGATGATGCTGGTGATGGTGGTAGTTAAATGAGATTATTATTATTATTATTATTATTATTATTATTATTATTATTATTATTATTATTATTATTATTATTATTATTATTATTATTATTATTATTATTATTATTATTATTATTATGATGAATGAATGATTTTATTTCGACCTTCTTTTACAAAGCATAGTACTGTAGTAGAACATAAAAATAAAATAAAAAACGAAAGAAAATGGGTAAAGGTGTAGGCTGAAGCCGCGGCTTATAATGTTTTTGCAAAATGATGTACTGAATTATGTTTCTTTTTTGTATACGTTTTTTTGTGTGTAAATAATGTAATGTAAAACATTTTGAATATTTCTTTTTTAAATCCTTCCAATAAATCTAAAAAAAATATCAAAAATGTTTACATTACATTATTTACACACAAAAAAACGTATACAAAAAAGAAACATAATTCAGTACAACATTTTGCAAAAACAAAAGGTTACAAAAGTTTCATAGTTTTATGTACAAAACGTACATTTATTTTATTTGTTTTTTATATCTTTTTTTGTTGTTGTCATGATTTGAATATAGTTACCGGTATGTTATAATAAAATATAATTAGGATACTAATAAGGTTTTATATTTATGTATCACCTTATATTTGAATAATTTCTTAAATGTATGTAGCGAACTATACATTTTTACTTCTTTGTCAAAGTTATTCCATAGTTTTGCCCCTTTAACAGATATATTGTACATCGACTTTTTATATTTTGTCCTTGCCTTTGCGATATTGAATACACAAGTTCCCCTATGATGATGATGATGATGATAATGATAATGGATAATGATAATGATTGTATTCATGGTCATCTTCTCTCCTGTTTATTTGTACCTTTATTTTATTTTCTCTCTCTCTTTCTCTTTCTCTTTCTCTCTCTCTCATCATCCAGCTGCTGCAGGTTCTCCTGGCCCTCAGGGTTCAGATGGACCTCTGGGACCCAAAGGTCTCGCAGGACCAATTGGACCTCCTGGTACTGTCCTTGGAAAGGTTACTTTGAATAGAAACAGAGTAATAGTAAAAGAGAACACTATACATATTAGCAAAGCTCACCGCATTATTGAATGACATTCATTTCTGCAAATGAAGGACACGATTAGATTGGACACCTGTTTCTTATTTTCCAATAGTGTTCAATGGTTTGGTCACGGCAGGCGCTCTTCCAAAATAATTAAGTTGAATATGTCCTGTTTGACATGATCCTCTTGTCAAAATGTGTGTTTAGCAACAGGAATCATGTACAGCATTGCTCTTCACACTCTTGTTCTCTGTGTACAGTAGTGATGCTCACAAACCTGTTTCTAGTGTTTGATTATAAAAAGACGCTTCCAGTCTGATCACCCCCTAAAGATGTTTACTCTAACATTAGTAATGACTACTCTAACATTAGTAATGATTACTCTAACATTAGTAATGACTACTCTAACATTAGTAATGATTACTCTAACACAGGTAATGACTACACTAACATTTACATTTACATTTTCATTTAGTCATTTATCCAAAGCGACTTACAGGTTCTGTACGACAAGTCAGCAGGAACAACTCTTACAGCTGAGTAATAATGTTCATCAAACAGTGCTGAAACGTGGGTGCTGCAGTGTTGATTGCATACTGTAGTAGTAAAGATATATTAGTATAGTAGGAAGGCAGAGTGCATGATAGTATAAGTGTGAGGGCTGGGTAAGGACTGCATGCTGCCCAAGTGTACTGAGCGTGTTTGGCAATTGGCTGGTTGCCTTCCACTCATGGCCAGGTCGTTCTGTATGCTACCATCAACCGCCGCGCTCCTGGTGAGACATCGTCTTCGCTCTCTATAATCCCACGGGAGGATTTCCTATGTTCTCACTGGGAGACGTCGTGCCATCCGTTGCTACCATTTACCGCCGCGTCTCTGGGGTGAGATGTCGTGCCAGCTACTGCCCTACTCCCTCTTCGTGGACCTCGTTCCCGGGGTGAGGCCTCGTCATCGCTCTCTATTGTTCCACGGGAGGATGCCCGTGTTCTCACTCCGTTCCCCTTGGACCCCCTGTTTGCTGCGTTGCCCGTCGGCAGCGTTCTGGTCGGGAGGATGCCCGTATTCTCACTCCATTCCCCTTGGACCCCCTGTTTGCTGCGTTGCCCGTCGGCAGCATTCTGGTCAGGAGGATGCCTGTATTCTCACTCCATTCCCCTTGGACCCCCTGTTTGCTGTGTTGCCCGTCGGCAGCGTTCTGGTGAGTCTGTACGAGACCAGACTCCGAACTTTCGTTTTCATCCATCGACTCAAGAAGATATTCCTGCATACTTTTTTTTCGCCCTTTAAAGGGACAGCGCTGCATTTTTGTTGTTTCTTGGACTCTTGTGTATTTCACCCTTAACACATTGGTCGCCAAGAACGACTTACGCCGTTTTTGCCCGCCATGCATTGAACGCCAAGAACGACTTACGCCGTTTTTGGGATCAATATTTAATTTTTTCGCCATGGCATTCATAATTCATCCAGCCAACCTCCGGACTGCAGTGGGACCCTGTATGAGATTGCAACGCCTCAATACCGCCGCCTGGTGGATGGTCGGGCGAGTTACACTCTCGCTAAAACCGGAAGTGGCGCTGGTGCATCGAGAAAATCCCTCCGGCAGTAATATCTTGTTACGTGGATCCAGACAAACACTATAGTGCATTTGGATCGCTTTCTAAACGTAATAATCGATATGATTTCTGCGTTTATTGCGCCATACAAACCGGAAATGGATCTAGGAGATCGGCGTCAAATAATTGGGATCTTTTTCCTCCAGTCTCATCGGCGAACGGTAAGAGGACAGTAACGTTATTTTCAGCCCGATTGTTTATTCATTTCACTGCAAACCATCTGATCAATATATCAACCCATACTAAATAAAGCCGTTACTGACGATCAAGGAATTATAAACCACCCCCCCCCCTTTCCTTCATGCATGATGAAGCATAATGTATACCGATCATATACATTTGAATTTTTTAATATAGCGTGTATAGGAAAGAAACGCCAATCGGTAATCTATCATATGCGTCAGGGCCTATAACTCTTGTTTTTGGATTTACAGCAGAAAACCTTAAAAATATACTTATATTCGCTCCCGTGGAGGGGGTACTGTGAGGGCTGGGTACATTTACATTTAGTCATTTAGCTGACGCTTTTATCCAAAGCGACTTACAAGTTCTGTATGACAAGTCATCAGGAAGGGTAGAACTCTATCAGCTGAGTAACAATGTTCATCAAAGTGTTGCGTGCTACAGTGTAGGTTAGTTTATTAGGACAAGTGCATGACAGTAAGGTTAGTTAGGGTTAGATTTTTATTGAATTCTTTTCTTCAGATAATGGTTGAAGAAGTGCGTCTTTAGTCGACGGCGAAAGATTGGACGGGTTTCGGCTGTCCTAACTGGGGTGGGTAGTTCATTCCACCATTGTGGGGCAAGGACTAATAATAGGCGACTTCTCCTTGATGACCCTGCCGGAGCTTGGATAGGAGTAGGTCTGAGGCGGCCAGAAGATGCAGAGCGTAGGGGTCTTGAGGGTGTGTAGTTAGAGACCATCGACTGGAGGTAGGCGGGAGCGGTTCCCTTTGCCGCACGGTATGCTAGGTCGAGGGCCTTGAAGCAGATTCGTGCAGCAATGGGGAGCCAGTGCAGGTCCCTAAGAAGTGGGGTGACATGGGCCGACTTCGGTAGGTTTGAGATCAGGCGGGCCGCTGCGTTCTGAATGAGTTGAAGAGGCTTGGTGGCAGTGGCCGGGAGGCCAGCGAGCAGTGCGTTGCAGTAGTCGAGGCGGGAGATGACTGTTGATTGGACGAGGAGTTGGGTGGCTTCTTTTGTCAGGAAGGGGCGGATCCTTCTGACGTTGCTCAGGAGGAATCAGCAGGTTCTGGTTGTCACTGCGATGTGAGCAGAGAAGTTCAACTAGTCGTCGAGGACAAAACCATGGTTCTTGGGTAAGGACTGCATGCTGCCCAACGAGGGGGCGTGCCAAACATTCTACCTCACGCACCTGAGAGTGGTTGGCAATCAGCTCGTCGGGAGACTACTAGTACTGCTGGTTGCCTTCCACTCATGGCCAGGTTGTTCTGTATGCTACCATCAACCGCCGCGCTCCTTGTGAGACATCGTCTTCGCTCTCTATAATCCCACGGGAGGATTTCCTATGTTCTCACTGGGAGACGTCGTGCCATCCGTTGCTACCATCTACCGGCGCGTCTCTGGGGTGCGACGTCGTGCCAGCTACTGCCCTACTCCCTCTTCGTGGACCTCGTTCCCGGGGTGAGGCCTCGTCATCGCTCTCTATTGTTCCATGGGAGGATGCCCGTGTTCTCACTCGGTTCCCCTTGGACCCCCTGTTTGCTGCATTGCCCGTCGGCAGCATTCTGGTCGGGAGGATGCCCGTATTCTCACTCCGTTCCCCTTGGACCCCCTGTTTGCTGTGTTGCCCGTCGGCAGCGTTCTGGTGAGTCTGTACGAGACCAGACTCCGAACTTTCGTTTTCATCCATGGACTCAAAAAGATATTCCTGTGTACTATTTGTTCGCCCTTTAAAGGGACAGCACTGCATTTTTGTTGTTTCTTGGACTCTAGTGTATTTCACCCTTAAAGGGTCAGTGCCGCTTTTTGTGTGTAAATAAATCATACCCTTGTTTTTGGCTAAACTCTGAATACCTGTCTGTGTCGTGCTATTGGGGTCGCTTTACAAACCATAACAATAAGACAGTAAGAAGGTTAGTGTTTCTTTTGTTTGTTTCAAATATTGATTGAAGAAGTGTTTTTTTGCGTTGCCGCGCTGTGAGCGGAGAAGTTCAGACGATCGTCAAGGACTACACCAAGGTTCTTGGCGGTCGGGGATGAGGCCATGGCTCCATTTTGGTGAAGCAATTCTGTTTTGCTTAGGTTCAGTTTGAGGTGGTTGATCGTCATCCAGGTGGAGATGTTGGACAGACAAGCCGAGATTCTCTCAGAGACATGGATATCTGAGGGAGGAAAGGAGAAGAAGAGTTGAGTATCATCAGCATAGCAATGATACAAGAAGAAGGCATGAGATGTGATAATGTTACCCAGAGATTTGGTGTAGAGGGAGAAATGGAGGGGTCCAAGGATCGAGTCCTGGGGTACACCTGTCCGAAGGGGGCGGGGGGCCGACAGGGTCCCTCTCCATAATACTTGGTAGGAGCAGTCGTCGGGGTAGGATGTCAGCCTTGCCAGCGCAGAGCCTGCCACTCCCATTCCTGTGAGGGATGCAAGGAGGATCTGATGGTTGACTGTGACTGTGTACATTAGTAATGATGACTACTCTAACAAAGTGTTCTCTAGTATCTCTGCTTCTCCATGAGAGCAAGGGCTCCCCTAGATTTTCAAAAGCCTAGAGAAAGCGTGTATTAAATCGTCATCATGAGTTATGCATGGGAAATTATGCATATTTCAGAACCAACACAAGACGCACAGGCAGCGCGCTCCCTGCCTCTCATTAATCTACAATAAGAACAGCCTTTACTTTACTTACAAATTCCAGGAATATGATTTATATAATTTAACTGTTCAAAAGTTGTCATGTGTTGTCATGGGTTGTCTTGGTATTACAAATGCAGTTACTGGTAAACGGATATGCTGAATAAATACGTGCATTGCAATGCTTATGTACTCCAGACACACATTGTTCCAAATATTATAAAAGATATTTCCACTACTCCAAATCAAGACAAAAACAAATGATTATAAGTATATTTTGAAGGCGGACAGGATGGCCATGTCAGTTTAACAGACATATCAGACACAAAAAACTATGTGATTGGAACTGGGGCGGTATCTGCTTGTCCTTCCTCATGTATGGAAAATAGCCCACACATTTCATATTTAGGCTATTTATCATTGTTATGTATGAATAATTTGTTAGATGATAGAGTTTAGAAACAAAATCTTGAACATGGGCCAATTTGAATTAGTAAATGAGATGTGATCATTTGTTAAAGATTACTTTCCAACATTCATACTGTATCTGCTCTATAAAGCTGTCAGAGAACAACAAAATCGTATGGGCAGCCTATTAGTCTACAGGCTGGTGAAAAAGAACACACCTGATTTACAGTAGCAGGGGAGGGAAAACAAAACTAAAAAGTACTAAATAGCACTAAAAGTGGTTATTTGGCTCGTGATCATCTACAGGCAAGATTATATAGAAAGATTATAATAAAACAGGCAAAAAGGTTCATGTATACTATTACTGTTATGTAATACTGTTGTAAATATCTGAATCTGAATCTGAATACACAAAATGTAGTTGGTTGAACAGATACAGATACAGATAATGACGTCTCCACACACCCCTAATGTCTACTCTAACATTAGTAATGACTACTTTAAAATGAGTAATGTCTACTCTAAAATTAGTTATGTCTACTCTAAAATTAGTTATGTCTACTCTAAAATGTGTAATGTCTACTCTAATTGTTCTAAATGCTTCAGTGTTAAAGAAAGACTCGACCTTCCTTGGAAATTGATTATTCTTGTACATCAGTCTGCCTCTCTTGTTTGCTGTGTTCCCCCTATGTGTCTTTTTACAGCCTGATTTCCCTTAAAATATGTAGATTTGTGTAAAAAAAAGTACCAATTGACCGCAGGAATTATAGCCATAAGTAATATATTGACGTATTTACGAGAATGTACAATGTGTATACTACATGATAGCCTCGACCAAACCCTAACCCTAACCTTAACCAAACTGTTACCTTAAACCCAAATTGTATATCTTAACCATAACCGTTAAATGTTAATTAATCATCATAGTATTGCTACAGTATGTGTGTATCAGGGTGGATGGGTGTCTCAGTCTAGTGGTGAGAGCCCAGGACCACAATCATTGTTGGTTTGACTCCCGGTCGCTGTGTTTGTTTTGGACTTTTTCTGATACAAGGCGTAAATGTATAAAGGCTATAACATAACGTACCTTTTTTCCTGTGGTCGATTAGTACGTGACTTAAACTTGACGTTTTCTGATGAGACCGTGTTGCTTTTTACCAGGTATCTCAGGTCCACTTGGTGTCTCCGGGACCCAGGGACCTAAGGGCCACCAGGGGCAGGACGGAATCCCTGGACCTGCCGGCCAGAAGGGGGAGACTGGTAAGACAGACATCCCGATGATGGCGCTGCTCCGACCGGCTGCCTCTCTGTTCGCTCCGTCGAGACTGTGTTTACTTTTGTTAATATTTATAGTTTTTAGAGTTTTGTTCGTACCAACTGTTGGTGCATTTAATGTATATGACCGTCAGTCACTCATAGACATTGGATTACGGGAAACTTACCAACTGGATTACTCACTGGATCAGCTTTCCGAACCGCATCAATGGCCTGAAGAAATTCTCCGGAGATCAGGACCAGATCCTTTGTTCCTAGACCCCAGGAACAGAGGAACCAGACGGCGAGGGAAGAGGGCTGGGATCCGTAACAGGCTGAGATCCAGACGCCACCGTACACCACTGCCCAGTATATTGCTAGCCAATGTACAATCAATTGACAATAAACTGGATGACATCCGAGCAAGGATTCAATATCAAAGAGACGTTAGGGACTGCAACGTCCTCTGCTTCACCGAGACGTGGTTGACGCCGGACGTCCCAGACCACGCAATTCAACCGGCTGATCACTTCTTTATCCATCGCAAGGATCGGACATCAGCAGAGTCCGGTAAACAACGTGGAGGAGGTATTGCCTTCATGTTTAACAAAAATTGGAGCGATCCAACGAACGTGAAGGAATTATCCAACCACTGCTCCCCAGAACTGGAATATATAACCATCAAGTGTCGTCCTTTCTTCCTCCCGAGGGAGTTAACGGCGATCGTCCTGGTCGGAGTGTATATTCCACCGCAAGCCAGCAACAAGGTTGCGCTCTCCAGACTACACGACGAGGTAAATAGAATCCAAGTGGCGAATGTTAACGCCGCCATTTTAGTTCTGGGAGATTTCAATAGCGCCAATCTGAGAAAGGTATTGCCTGACTTCTATCAGCATGTGACTTGCAACACCAGAGGCGGTAACATCCTAGATCACTGTTACACGCAATTTAAAGGTGGCTACAAGGCTCATTCTGATAGTGGCTTTGGTAAGTCAGATCACGCATCCATCTTTCTTTCACCAAAGTACAGACAGAGAATTAAAAGTACTCCCGTAGTCTCGCGAGAGGTGCAGAAATGGGATGTGACGTCAGAGGAGACGATCCGGTCAGTGTTTCACCACACAGACTGGAATGTGTTCCGCGACACAGATAACATTAATGTCTACACGGAGACAGTGCTGGACTATGTTTGTACTAGGGTGAAAGAAACAATCCCCACTACCAAAATGAAAGTTTACCCAAATCAAAAACCCTGGGTAGACAAATCCGTCCGTGAAGCTCTGAGAGAGCGCACCAAAGCATACAACGACAGCCTAGAGGCAGGCAACATGAATGACCACAAGGTGGCGCGATACAACGTAAGGAGGACAGTGTCAGAGGCCAAACGACGCTACAGGGATAAAATTGAACTCCAGTTTGAACAAGCTGACTCTAGAGCTATGTGGCAGGGGCTCAAAACGATGACAGACTACAAAGGCGCCTCCCTCAAACTGAACAGTGACATCTCCTTAGCAAATGACCTCAATACCTTCTATGCGAGGTTTGATGCTGGTAATAACAACACCAGCTCACAAGCCTCGGCAATGGGGGGGGGGGGGGTCGGCTGCTGATGGAGGCGCAGTGTTCAGGGTAACAGAGCATGAGGTGAGGCGGACCTTTAAAAAAGTGAATATCAGGAAGGCAGCAGGTCCAGACGGCATCCCCGGCCGCGTCCTAAAAGTCTGTGCCGACCAACTGGCCCCAGTATTCACTGACATATTTAACCTGTCCTTAGAACAGGCTGTCATCCCCACCTGCCTGAAGAAGTCCACTATTATCCCTGTACCCAAAAAATCCAAGCCTGCTTGCCTCAACGACTACCGCCCTGTAGCTCTCACCTCCATAGCCATGAAGTGCTTTGAGAAGCTAGTAAAGGGCTACATCTGCTCCTCCCTCCCCATCAACATGGACCCCCTGCAATTTGCATACCGCCCCAACAGGTCCACGGAGGACGCCATATCCCATGTGCTGCACACAGCAGCATCACACCTGGACAAGAGGCAGGGGAACTATGTGAGAATGCTATTCATCGACTACAGCTCGGCATTCAATACCATAGTCCCCTCCATACTCATAGCCAAGCTCAGGGACCTGGGCTTGGGCTATGACCTCTGCCAGTGGGTCTTGGACTTCCTGACTGGCAGACCCCAGGTGGTGAGAGCAGGCAACTGCACCTCCTCATCCATCACCCTCAACATAGGGGCCCCCCAGGGCTGTGTTCTGAGTCCCCTCCTCTACTCCCTGTACACACACGACTGTGTGGCTCAGCGGAGTAGCAATACAATCGTCAAATTTGCTGACGACACAGTGGTGGTGGGCCTGATCTCTGCCAACGACGAGAGGGCCTACCTGGAAGAGGTCAAGGTCCTGGCGGGATGGTGCCAGGAAAACAGCCTCTCCCTGAACGTCAGCAAAACAAAGGAGATGATTGTGGACTTCAGGAGGTCGGGGGTCAAGGACTACAGCCCCCTCAGCATCGACGGGGCACCGGTTGAGAGAGTCAACAGCTTTAAGTACCTCGGAGCCTACATATCCGAGGACTTGACATGGACCACACACATTAACAGTGTTGTGAAGAAGGCACGACAACGCCTCTACTTCCTCAGGCGCCTAAGGAAGTTCCAAGTCAGCCAGAAGATCCTTAAGAACTTCTACTCATGTACAATAGAGAGCATCTTGACCGGCAACATCACCTCCTGGTTTGGGAATAGCACTGCACAAGACCAAAGCAGACTACAAAGAGTGACACGTTCAGCCGAACGCACAATTGGAGGGGGGCTCCCCACCCTCCAGAACATTTACTACAAGCGTTGCAAGGGCAAGGCTAAGAGAATCATTAAAGACTCCAGTCACCCGAACAACTGCCTCTTTGAACTGCTGCGGTCAGGCAAGCGATACAGGAGTCTCAAGGCGAGCACAGAAAGACTCAGAAGAAGCTTCTATCCCCAGGCCATCAGGCTGCTAAACGAACAATGAATGAACACTACACAACAACAACCACCAAACGCACATAGCACACACATCCACACGCACACACTCACTTTAAACAAACACACTGTAGCACCCACTCCACACACTTATAGCACACACCCACTTTAAACAAACACACTGTAGCACCCACTCCCCACACTTTATATTTATGGATGAAGGATTGCACTACAACTCGTACACCTTACTGTAAATTGTACCTAAAATTGTACCTCATCCCATTTCTGCTTTGCACTAGATAGTACTGTACATTAGTACACTGCATAGTATTGTGTATTGTATATTATATGGTAACTCAGAACATTGTACATATGTCTATACCGAACACTGTGACCTCATTTTCTTCTTCTAAATTCATGCTATATTATGTTATTATGTTATTTGATACTATCTTGTCTAGCACAGTCTCTGGAGCGTAACAGTAAGAAGCATTTTGTATGAAAGTATTCTGTACTTCTGTATGACAACTATTAAAAGAACTTGAACTTGATGGCATTATTTGGTTATTTTATAATTATAAACCTAATGGTGATGTTGTTTTTAGATGTTTACTTTATTTCTATTTAGTGAAGCACCTCATCACCCACAATCTCTCTCTCTCTCGATCACTCTCTCTTTCTTTCTCTCTCTCTTTGACTCATGCTCAGATATTCTGCCCTCATGCTTCACATCTATGCCACTGTATGTCCTTGTTATATTCTCTTTCTATCCTAAATGGTAGGAAGGTCAGCTGTCTGTACCATTGCTCATAATCAGTGTTGTGCTAGTTACTGAAAAATAGTAACTCAGTTACTTTACTAGTTACTTCATTTCAAAGTAACTTCGTTACTGTACTAGTTACTTACACCCAAAAGTAATGAGTTACTGTGAAAAGTAACTATTTAGTTATTTAAAAAAAAAGATAAAAAAAAAAAGATTGCTCCCGAGTCCCATGCCCTATAGTACTCAAAATCGGTTGATCAACTTGACAGTTTCCATTCACATCACCGAACTCTGCTAAGCAATGTGGTCTAGATACAAACACAAATCTGACACAAACAAATGTTGTCCCGAGTCATATAATAAGAAGTGCGCCGGTTGAAGGAACAGCCTTGATGTCGCCGGAGCGTTTCATTATAACCATTATAATTCAAGGGTACTACGACTATGCTTGCACCTCATGGTACCAAAGCACCTCAAAGGCGCTTAAAACAAAATTACAAACATCACAAAACAAACTGGTCAGACTACTACTTGACCTGAACCCCAGAACCCACCTCACCCCTGCCCACTTTGACAACCTAGGATGGCTTAGAGTAGACGACAGAGTACAGCAACTTGCAATGGGCCTGGTCTACAAGATACACTATACGACCGGGGTACCCATGTACATGTCAAAATACGTCCCAAAGGTCAGTGAATACCACAACCACTACACCAGAGGAAGCTCAACAAATCATGTAAAACCCAGATTCGGCTCAAACAAGGGACTAAACACGTTTCGCAATTATGCCACAACAATGTGGAACGCCCTACCCAAAGCTAGGGGTAAGGTAACAGTACTGTATATTTGAATACCGTTTATGTCACAAATGTATCAGTACTAAATACCTATATGTCCCTATGCCATAAATGTCATGTATGTTGTGTATGTCATAAATGTCTATATGAATTGAAAATGGGGGACCCTGATGGAAACAAGACAAACGTCTTTCTCAGGTCTGCATCCCCTTAACAATTGTATGTATTGAGCCGTACTGTATTGTACCCATTCTGCAATCTGTTAAATAAAGTTTTCATTCATTCATTCATTCACCATCTTGCAAGTTGCAACGTTGTTTAAGATATCAATCAAAGCATTGCAACGTTAGAATAGTTAGGATATCAATTGTGCATGAAAGGACTATATTTATATTGTTTGATTAGTATTATGAGATTCCCTGGCAGATTTCAAAATCCGTTGATCAACTTGAGTTTCAGTGAACACATTGCACTCACCAAAGGCTGCGGTGGTTGAGATGTAGTAACGTTACGTTAGTCCAGTTGACTCCAGCAGCGCCTCAAACATGTTCTTTATCTCGTTTCCATGTTGTATATTAATTATCTCTCCAAGTAGTTGCTAAATGGTTTGTTAGTTTGTTACTGCGTTCTTTTTATGTGGATTCATAGCGAGCGTTTGTTTTGTTTACAATAGAGAGGGTCTATTTCTTTCCGTAGCCGCATTTCTTGCGCACTTCTGATTGGCCAGTGGCCAGACTCGCCTCGTATCATTCTACGCGGGTGGGGATGAGGATAATAATAATAAATATGTATAGTGTGGGTGGCAACCTGGCTTCGCCAGGTCACCCACACTAATAATAATCACTACCGCTCGCTATCAATCTACGCCGTATATAACGCAAATAACGCAGTGACGAACCATTCAGTAACGTAAGTAGCGTTACTGAATTTCAAAAGTAATGCGTTAGAGTACTAGTTGCGGCAAAAAGTAACTTCGTTTCTGTAACGCGTTACTTTGTAACGCGTTAGTCCCAACACTGCTCATAATACATTATATACAGTAGCTACATCTGTGCTATGTCTGTCCTCTCTATAGTTCTACTTGGACTGACTCCTGGCAACCAAGGTGACAACGGACACACAGGTGAGTCTTTACTTGCTCCTCATTCACTCACACAGTGAAAAGCTGTGGATTTACTGAAATGTTTCAATTCTAAAGTACAATACCTGATAGTTTAAATCCACACAGTTTAAAACCTGCAGTCTTTCTTCCCTGTTTGAAACCCACACAGTTTAAAACCTGACAGTCTTTCTTCCCTGTTTTAAACCCACACAGTTTAACACCTGATAGTCTTTCTTCCCTGTTTTAAACCCATGCAGTTTAACACCTGACAGTCTTTCTGGTCTGATTTTATCTTGGTTCTAGGGTCATAAGGCATGTTGGATGTCAGTTGACATTTACAGTGTAAACAACAGGCAAAATCACAGTGTGGTTGTAGTGAGAAGGGTGGCAGAATGTATTAAAATCGATGGTGAAGAGAGACGTGAGCTAGAGTGCTAGCTAACTCTAATGTCTATAGGTAAAGTGTTGCATCCCCAATTTTCTTTTGGCTATTGCTGGGAACCTTCAATAAACAGGCAGTAGATGATCGTAGTGTTCTTGGGGACATAGTCGACAAAATAATTGGCAATGTAGCTTGGTCCTGTTCCATTTAGGGCTTTATATATAAAGAGGGGGACCTTCAAATAAATTCTAAATGTTTCCGGAAGCCAGTGCAGAGTAGCTAACACTGGACTGATGTGGTCTCTCCTCTTGGTTCTAATTAATAGTTTAGCTGCAGAGTTTTGAATGAGCTGAAGTCTCTGCTCATCTTCTTTGTTTTTAGTTTTTTCGGGAGGCCAGTAGAGAGTGCATTACAGTAATCAATTTGGCTTGAAATAAAGACATGGATTTGTTTTTTTCTGCATCCTTTTGATTTATAAATGGTCGTATTTTAGCTATGTTTCTAAAAATTCATCCCCTTCAATTCTATGATTCATTGGTCTAACACAACAGACACATTTGTTATGGACAGACACTTCAGTTGGTTGGTTTCCTGTTTCTGTAGGGCCAAATGGGCAGCCTGGTCCTCCAGGTCTACCGGGCCTAACAAGCCCTGGACCAGCAGGAGACAGAGGAGCGTCTGGTTCACAGGGATTACCCGGTCTGAAGGGACAACCTGGAAGTGGAGATAAATGTGTCCAGGGGCCAAAAGGAGACCGTGGTATCCCTGGCAACACTGGCAGGCCAGGTGGAGATGCACCACTTAACCCTTTCACCGCCACACTACATCTTTTTTTTTTTATCCACTTTTTCTCCCATTTTCTATATTTTCTCCCATCCCAATTTCGTATCATCCAATTCAACCCTCCCCTGTCACGAACGCTGTTTCTTGCCTCCCACAAGCCGGCTGCAATGTGGACTAAGTCATACATAGCACAAGTCCCCTCCGGTACTTGAGGTAACAGCAGTCGCATCTTTTCACCTGCGCAGCTCGATCTCTCAGTGGCGAGGAGTAACGCGTGGGAGGCTCACACTGCCCCCGACACTTCCTGATTCTACTGCGCAGGCGCACCAACCGACCTGTAGGAGTCGCTGTCCACAGCGCCCGATCCCCACCCATCAGTTTCCCACCCCCTAATACGGCCAATGTGTATTAGTACGGACGACCAGCTAAACTGAAAGCAAATGTGGAGCTCTGGGCTCGAACAGGCAAGCCCAGCGTCTCCAGATTTCGTGGCGAGCGCCTTGCCCACTACGCCACGTAGCCGCCCACCGCCACACTACATCTATACATTTATGACATACCAGATTTACAAATACAGTACTGTTTGTGATACAAAAAGAGTAAAAAAAAAAAAAAGAGAGTATATACATTTGACGAAGAAACTGTACATTGGAGGAGGTGGGGTGGGGGGTGGGGTGGGGGGTGACAACTGTACATTGGAGGTGGTTGGTCCCAAGAAGAGGGTCTCGTGTATTACTGGGTTAGGACATTTACTGTACATTGGAGGGGGTTGGGTTAGTAATGTAAATGTGCCAGAATTAGCTAATGAGCTAGTCCCTGCCTAACATGCATGTCTTTATGGTGTCGGGGGAAACCCACGCGAACACACAGGGAGAACATGCTCCCCTGCTAAGACAACATTAACAAACTATTTCCTTTCAAGCTCCTTGTGCAGAGGTTGTCATTCGACTGATGTTGAATACTGTGTCAGACAGTAGTTTTAGATTAGATTAGATTCTATCTTATTGTCATTGCACAGTAAACAAGTACAGTACAGAAGTACAGTACACCATCTAACCAGAGTGCAAAGTAATGGTAAAGTGTATAGCAGCATACAGTGTAACATGTATATATGTGGAGCATACTGTATGAAGAAGCTACAGAGCAAATATGCCACAGTAGTGAGTTTCACTCTAACATCAGGCTCTGTCTTCCCCATATCACAGTCAAAATATACAGAAATATACAGTAAGTGTACAGTAAAACGTGTAAAATTGTATAATGTTGATTTAAAAGTGAAAGTCCAGAAAGATTATGTCAGATAGTACTGAGCACAGGGTGATAGTACTATCTGACATAATCTTCCTGGACTTTTACTTTTAAATCAGCATTTTACACATTTTATTGTACACTTACTGTATATTTCTGTATATTTTGACTGTATATTTTATATGTTAGAATGTATATACATAACATAACAGAATGTATAAAAAAAATAAAAATACCGGGCCG
>NC_140177.1:44728275-44780775 GCF_963971535.1 Notolepis coatsorum
TATTGCTATATGAATTTAATGATCATTAATTAATTCATATTTATATTGTTTATATATATATATTTTGTTTTCTTTCTTTTATGTATTTATTTATTTTATGACTATACTGTACTGGCTGTCAGTTGCTGTCATGACACATTCTTTCACTCAGCCCTCTGCCAATTTCACTAATTATTATCACTAGAGATGCTCAACCTTAACAAACTTAAAATCAACATCATATTACCGCTCCAATGGTGCTTTTTCATACTCATGAACTGTCATGTTTACAAATTCCATACAGTACATTCCACCAAAAACACCTGCCCACTTGAGCTGTGCACAGTGCCATTCATTCTTGCTCTGTCCCTGCAGGTGTCAAGGGGGAACGTGGGTATGGTGAAGCCTTTTATGAACCTGGGGTTCCTGGCTCCCCCGGTCTCCCTGGCAACCGGGCAGCACCGGGCTGGACAGGGCCAGCAGGACCATCAGGCCGTGCAGGTCTAAAACTCTCTCTCTCTCTCTCTCTCTCTCTCTCTCTCTCTCTCTCTCTCTCTCTCTCTCTCTCTCTCTCTCTCTCTCTCTCTCTCTCTCTCTCTCTCTCTCTCTCTCTCTCTCCTCTCCTCTCTTCCTCTTCCCCTCTCTCCTCTCTCTCTCATCTCTCTCTCTCTGTATATTATATTCCTCTGTAGTAATACATGATGACACAGTATTTATCATAAATAATGAATAGCCCAGGCTTTTATTTGCTTCAATCACTCACACCTTTATTTGGGACAGGCCTCTAATTCCTTTTGCACAAAAACCTTGCTCAGCAAAGATGGGAAATAATATCAAATCCCGTTATGGGCTGGTTACAGTATATAGGTTATGTAATATGTAGGTTAGCGAATCAGTTTGTAACAGTACTTATTAATCCTACGGATTATTTAATTATTAACACTTCACTCACTCACAGTTAGCCGCTCTGCCCCTTTGTGTGCATTCTTCACATGTGTAAGACCAGTTCAATCTAATGTATGCATTCTTCACATGTGTAAGACCAGTTCAATCTAATGTATGCATTCTTCACATGTGTAAGACCAGTTCAATCTAATGTATGCATTCTTCACATGTGTAAGACCAGTTCAATCTAATTACAGGGGCGACAGTAGCTCGGGAGGTAGAGCAGTCATCTGGCAATCCGGAGGTTCCCGGTTCGATTCCCGTCCTCCCGGGCAGCGTGTCGATGTGTCCTTGAGCAAGACACTTAACCCCTAATTGCTCCCGATGAGCAGGTTGGCACCTTGCATGGTTGCCTCCGCCGTCGGTGTGTGAATGTGGGAGTGCATGTGTGAGAGAATGGGTAAAATGTGAGTAACAAATTGTAAAGCGATTTGGATAAAAGCGCTATATAAAAAAAGCAGCCATTTAATGTATGTATGCTTCACATATGTAAAACCAGTTCAATCTAATGTATATATGCTTCACATGTGTAAGACCAGTTCAATCTAATGTATGCATTCTGCACATGTGTAAGACCAGTTCAATCTAATGCATGTACAGTATGTGTCACATGTGTAAGACCAGTTACATTTTATGTATATGCTTCACATCTATGACACGTGTGTACTTGTTCCTGACAGGACCCCCAGGTCCCAAGGGAGGGCTGGGGTTTGGTCGACCAGGGCAACCTGGGTTCACTGGTCGGAAAGGAGATAAAGGA
Organism: Notolepis coatsorum; assembly: GCF_963971535.1. Lineage (NCBI taxonomy): Eukaryota > Metazoa > Chordata > Actinopteri > Aulopiformes > Paralepididae > Notolepis > Notolepis coatsorum. The sequence goes on from NC_140177.1 coordinate 44,729,960, forward strand.
ATCTCAGGAATACCAGGTACAATAATGCTATAGTGAAATAGCATGTAAGTGTGTGCGTGTGTGTGTGTGTGTGTGTGTGCTTGTGTGTGCTTGTGTGTGCTTATTTGTGCGTGCATGTACATTTGTGTATGTGTGTAATGTAATCACATGTTTGTGCATGTGTGTTTGTGCTTATGTGTACACACATAATACTATATGCATGTGGGCACAACATTGTGTGTATGAGATAAAGTAAAGTCCAATACGTTACAGTCTGACCTGTCTCTATATGTTGACGTGTTGGTTGTGGTATCATTATGTATTTCTTTATATCATCTTTCTCTTCCTGTTTGTTGATGATTTTTTTGTCGGGCAGGACCACGGGGCAGCTCTGGGGATCCAGGTGGGCAGGGTCCTGGTGGACGTCCCGGCACCGGAGGTCCAGGTGTGGCTGACAGTTTCCTGATAGCGAGACACAGTCAGAGCATCCGTGTGCCGGACTGTCCCAGAGGCACCAGCCTGATATACTCTGGATACTCCTTGCTCTTCATCAACGGCAACGATAGAGCCCACGGGCAGGACCTGGGTCAGAACACTGAAACATACACTCGTACTCATTATGATCATGACAGGACCTGGGTCAGAACACTGAAACATACACTCGTACTCATTATGATCATGACAGCACCTGGGTCAGAACACTGAAACATACACTGTACTCATTATGATCATGAGAGGACCTGGGTCAGAACACTGAAACATACACTGTACTCATTATGATCATGACAGGACCTGGGTCAGAACACTGAAACATACACTCGTACTCATTATGATCATGACAGCACCTGGGTCAGAACACTGAAACATACACTCGTACTCATTATGATCATGACAGCACCTGGGTCAGAACACTGAAACATACACTCGTACTCATTATGATGATGACAGGACCTGGGTCAGAACACTGAAACATACACTCGTACTCATTATGATCATGACAGGACCTGGGTCAGAACACTGAAACATACACTGTACTCATTATGATCATGACAGCACCTGGGTCAGAACACTGAAACATACACTGTACTCAGTATGATCATGACAGGACCTGGGTCAGAACACTGAAACATACACTGTACTCATTATGATGATGACAGGACCTGGGTCAGAACACTGAAACATACACTGTACTCATTATGATCATGACAGGACCTGGGTCAGAACACTGAAACATACGCCGTACAGTATATGATCATGACAGGACCTGGGTCAGAACACTGAAACATACACTGTACAGTATATTATCATAAGTCCTTCATACACTCTGATAGACACACACAGTAGGCCGCACCACATAACAAAGCCATTTTTAGGATCAATAGCTATTTTTGTGATTACATGATTAATTAATTTACCAAAAATTATGTATTTATTTTCAACGACAATAGTGATATGACATTACCTCAGCAGTACAGAAGTGTCATTTAGCAGCTTTATATTTCTTGTGTTTTACAGATTAACAATATTGAATTAAAATCCACTACATTTTCAATAATAATCACATCTACAGTATATCATTGTCAGGGTAGCTGTGGTACCTTGATATAATTACCGTATACAAATGAGACTGTTGCAAACCAATTCTCATGATAAGGCTGCATTTCCCATGAACCCTGTTGCTGCCTGTTGGAAAGGAGAGTTGCCGCTTGTTCCCACCCCACAGCTTCCCACATGGGATTTGTTTTGAAGAAGCAAGCAGAGGGTAAACAGCCCCTGCAAACCGTGAACATGGAGTTATTTTTGTTGACGAAGCAAGTTTTGTTTGAAAAGGCTTCCTTTGCGCCATAATGCAGTTCAGCAGAAATCCTGTGTATGCACACAATATCAATACAAAATAGAGGCCACTAATGGACTCGTCGCTGTCTCATCAATTCTCTTTAATTCTCATTGGTCTCATCATGTTTCTGCTGTAATCCTGCCAACGTATGGACATTTAATTTACAATGATATATTGATGTTGAAATACTGCTAATTGTGCCAACATGATAAGCCTGCCTGTGTGTGGATCCAAGGTGAAATACCTTAAGATATGGTATTATACTATACTCCCAGCCTGGTTGTGGGTTATAACATCTCTGATGAATTCATACGCAGGCACTATGGGCAGCTGTCTGCCTCGCTTCTCCACCATGCCCTTTCTGTTCTGTGACACGGTAAATACCTGTCGCTACGCCTCCCGCAATGGCTACTCCTATTGGCTGTCCACTGACAAACTCATGCCTCCCAGCATGGCGGCTATCACAGGAGCGGAGCTGGCTGCGTACATCAGCAGGTAGGAGAGGAGTGTATACACATGCACGCACACACACACACACACACACACACACACACACACACACACACACACACACACACACACACACACACACACACACACAGTAAATAAAAACCAGTGTGGCATGGCTCGTTAACTGCACTATAAAATTTGACTTGGTGTGTTTAGGTGTTCAGTGTGTGAGAGCACTTCCAACGTCATAGCCTTCCACAGCCAGACCACCACCACCCCAGGCTGTCCTGCAGACTGGGAGTCGCTGTGGACAGGATTCTCCTTCGTCATGGTAAACCACTTTCTCTCTCATGTATCTGAAGGGGACAAGACAGAATTCGCCTCATTCCCTTTGCCCTCATAATATTGGTCGACTCCGTATCCCGCGGGGGATACGGATGTAGAAGTGTCCGTTCACTTAAATGTTAAAGGGGACATACTGTACTGTATTTTAGTCTTTTTCAACAAGTTAATATAAGTCTTTGAGGTCCCCGTAACATGTGTTTTAAGTTCTTTGCTCAAAGAAAACACTCAGATTATGCATTCTAGCAGCCTCTATACCCCCCTGTTTCAGTTCTGTTCTCAACAGGCTGTTTGTGCACAAGCCTGTACAAATCCTTTTTTTTTTTATCCACTTTTTCTCCTTATTTTTCAATTTTTCTCCCATCCCAATTTCGCCTCGCCAATTCTCCCTTCAATTCTCCCCTCCCCTGTCTCGAACGTTGCTAGACTATGCCTCCCACTGGTCGGCTGCAGTGAGGACCAAGCCTTGCATCACATGTCCCCTCCGGTACACGAGGAGGCAGCCGTCGCATCTTTTCACCTGTACAGCGCGATCTCTCAGTGGCGAGGAGTAACGCGTGGGAGGCTCACGCTGCCCCCGTTACTTCCTGATTCTGCTGTACAGGCGCACCAACCGACCTGTAGGGGTCGCCGTCCACAACGTCCAATCCCCACCCACCAGCTTTCCCACCCCTAACACTGCCATTGTGTTAGTATGAACGACCAGCCAAGCTGGTAGCAATGCCGAGAGATGGGCTCAAACCCAGCATATCGTGCGTTAGTGGCGAGCGCCTTGCCCACTGCGCCACTTAGCCGCAGAGCCTGTTCAAATCTGAACGAAATTCAGATAAAACTTTCAGACCTTCATGTTGCAGAAGACCTTCATGTTGCAAATATGACTCACGGTCCAGCAATAGCATATCAAAGGTATCCTTAAAAATGCTGTCAGACACATATTTCAGGTTCAACATTAGGTAGAAAAGAGAAGATTTAAGAGCGTTGTTCCATTTTTCCAAGATCTCTTCATGCACACATGCACGTGCATACAAGGTGATACTAACTACGGTGATTGTGGCTGCAATTCTGAATGGCTTTGCTTCAAGGGGGAGGGTTCTTGTCACAGCTGAACTGCAGAAAAGGCACAATGCACATATTTAATATTTAACAGTGTTGGGACAGCCCCTCATTATGTAAAAACAATACAAAATACAGGAAAAGGCCATTTTACACAATAGGAACTTAACAGTAAAAATGCCACTTCAAGAACCAAAATAGTCAAAACAACAGGCAGAATACTAATCACAAGCTCATGATTACCTGACTCTGACCCTGATTGTTTTTCACCGGCAGGCAAAGTGAATAAGGTTAAAAGGTCAATCAGAAATCCGCCCAAAACACAGTGACTGTACAGTAATATAGGGAGACATATCTACCACTCACAGCGGTGACAGCGGCTCGGGAGGTAGAGCGATGTCGAAGTGTCCTATAAGCAAGACACTTATAACCCCTAACTGCTCCTGATGAGCAGGTTGGCACATTGCATGGTTGCTGTCGGTGTGTGAATGGGTGAGTGAATGGGTAAAATGTGAGGAACAAATTGTAAAGTGCTTTGGATAAAACACAGGGAATTCTAGCCCAGCTCTCGGCATTGCTACCAGCTTGGCTGGTCGTTCATACTAACACAATTGGCAGTGTTAGGGGTGGGAAGCTGGTGGGTGGGGATCGGACGTTGTGGACAGCGACTCCTACAGGTCGGTTGGTGCGCCTGCGCAGCAGAATCAGAAAGTGACGGGGGCAGCGTGAGCCTCCCACGTGCTACTCCTCGCCACTGAGAGATTGTGCTGTGCAGGTGAAAAGATGCGACGGCTGCCTCCTCGTGTACCGGAGGGGACACGTGATGCAAGGCTTCGTCCACATTGCAACCGGCCAGTGGGAGGCATGGCCTAACAGCGTTTGAGACAGGGGAGGGTAGAATTGGACAAAATACGAAATTGGGATGGGAGAAAAATTGAAAAATGGGAGAAAAAGTAGACACAAAAAAAAGATAAAACACAATTTATTCCCTGTGCTTTGGATAAAAGCACTATATAAATGCAGCTAAATGTACACACACCTACAACTGTCCCCCAGCCTTTTAACATGTACATTTGCTGTTCTGCTTCATGTCTTACTGCACATTAACATGTAAATTTGCTGTTCTGCTTCATGTCTTACTGTACATTAACATGTAAATGTGCTGTTCTGCTTCATGTATTACATACCTTGTCATTTTATTTGATTGTTTTTTTGCTGTGTGTTTTAATTATTTCCATTACCTCTGTGATGTATGTATCATCTGTGTCCAATAGTAATATCTGGAGATTATTCTTTTTGGTTCATTTATTTATATAAATAATAATAAATAAACCAAAAAGAACAATCTCCAGATAATTGGACACAGACAATACACACATATATAAATATAATTATTTTGTTAAAAACGTTGTCCCCTTTGACCTGCCTGGTTAAATAAAGGTTAAATAAAAATAAAAAACCCTCCCTCCCTAGCAAACGGGTGCTGGTGCAGAGGGCTCCTCACAGCCCCTGGTCTCCCCTGGCTCCTGCCTGGAGAGCTTCCGCCAGGTGCCCTTCGTCGAGTGCCACGGCAAGGGAACCTGCAACTACTACCCTGACTCCTACAGCTACTGGCTGGCCTCCCTCAACCCTGAGGACATGTTCAGGTGAGCCACCTGTTCTGTGTCTGAGCAGCAGCAGTAGGTGTGGGTTAGGGCTCTCAAGTCTACGTAGAATCAAAACTCTAATTCCATATTCAAGGCGCTAGTCGTTTCTTGATTTGATTTTGACTTTATTATTAGTTTACACTTTTAAAATGTGTAAAGGAACAAGCTGAAATTATGGGAAATGCGCTTGGCATCTTCTCCAGAGTCAGACAAGAAGATAGATACCAAGTTCGTCTCAGTACAGTAGAAGACTATCCAGCTGCAAGCTAGCCTAGCGTAGCACAAATCAATGGAAGCGAATACAGACCACTAGCCTAGCTGTTGGCCAAAAACACCTCTCCCGGAGTTTTAAACTAGGCTAGTGGTCCGTATCCGGAACGTTGCCATGTTCATTTAAATCAAACATTCACCTACACTTCTTGTTAGGGTTTGTAACCGACCTCAAGCGCAACGGCACAGAGAGAGTTGTTTCAGAGTTAGCCAAAGCAAGGGCGTATTTATTCTCAGAGTCACAAGATTGAATTAGGTTGAGCAACAGAACAAACGGGGAATCTGGCATGTGAAGATTGTTGCGGCTCTGCAGATTCTCCCAGTAGGTGGTGGTGAGGAATTAGCTTGTGACGTCTGAAGCCGCTCTGCAGATCCTCCCAGCTTTCACTCCAGGTGGAAACGGAGAGAGAGAGAGAAATCCGAGTTAGCCCAGCGCACAACAGAAACAGAGAGGTGACTGATCCAAATAATTATCCAAGTGACTTGATCTTCGGTGTGATACACACAGTTAGCAGAGTCCAGAGAAAAAACAATACGGTAATCCAAGGTGTAAATCCAACACAAAAAATAGGTGAGTACAGTATAACAAAAAACGGGATCTCTTCGGTGTTTCACAAACACACAAAAAACTGGTGATCCAAAAAGAACTGTTTCCAAAAACTCACCAGAGCGCAACGCGTAAAGCGGGCAGATAAACGAGGCGCAGCTTCGTACGGGGAATCAGGTTCTCCACAGGGATTACTTCACGAAGGTCCTGGGGAGCAACAGACAGGGAACAGCGACGGGAAAGACAGGCAAATGCAGGAGAATATTCAAAACGATCCAACATCGATATTAGGGAGATCAGGGTATATAAAGCCACAGGGCGCTGATGACAAGCTGTGACAGCTGCGGGATGCAATTGATCATTGCTCCAGAAGCGTGTGGTGGGGAGAGCACCAATCAACACGGCACCTTACAGGAACGGAGCGTGTGGCGGGGAATGCAATTAATCAACAAAATACCTTAAAGGAACGGAGCGTGTGGGTGGGGAGCGGACCAAACCTCACAGTACCCCCCCCTCCACGGGAGCCACCCGGCGACCAGGCCGACCCGGCTCGCCCGGATGGGCACGATGGAAGTCGGTGATCAGGCCGGGATCTACGATGAGCTGGCGGGAGACCCAGCTCCGTTCCTCCGGACCGTACCCCTCCCAGTCCACCAGGTACTGGAACCCCCGACCCCGCCGTCGAACGCCCATCAACCGGCGGACCTGCCACTGGGGGTGACCGTCCACCATCTTGGGAGGAGGTGGTTCCGGAGCAGGAGGCATCAGGGGACTGAGAGAGACAGGCTTAACCCGGGACACATGGAAAACGGGGTGAATGTGCATGGACGCAGGAAGCTTAAGACGCACCGCCGCCGGACTGAGTACCTTCAGAACCTCGAAAGGTCAGACGAACCGGGGGTTAAGTTTCTTGGCCGAGGACCGAAGTGGGAGGTCCCTCGCGGAAAGCCACACCCTCTGCCCAGGGTGGTACGTCGGCGCAGGAACCCGGCGCCGGTCAGCCCCACGACAGGCACGCTCTGATGACCGGAGCAGCGCGGTCCTGGCGATCTCCCAGGGGAGGGAAAAGAGGGGGTTGGTAGCCCAGGGATACCTCAAAGGGTGAGAGGCCGGTGGCAGAACTGACCATGGAGTTGATGGAGTACTCGACCCAGGGAAGGAAACGGCTCCAAGAAGCTGATCTCTCGGCAGCCACACACCGAAGAGCAGAGTCCACGCTCTGGTTCATCCTCTCCGTTTGTCCGTTAGTCTGGGGATGATAACCAGAGGAAAGACTGACCGTTGCCCCCAATCCCTTGCAAAAAGCCCGCCATACCTGGGAAGTGAACTGGGGCCCCCGGTCCGAGACGACGTCCTGGGGAAAACCATGGAGGCGAAACACGTGGCGTGTCAGGAGGTCCGCCGTCTCGGCCGCCGAGGGAAGTTTGGGAAGGGCCACGAGGTGAACCCCCTTGCTGAACCGATCCACCACGGTCAGAAGGCACGTGTTCCCCTGGGAGGAGGGAAGACCTGTGACGAAGTCCAGCGCCACATGTGACCAAGGACGGCTCGGAATGGGAAGCGGCTGTAATAGCCCGGAGGGTGCCTGGTGGGAGGCCTTGCTGCGGGCGCAGACTGCGCAGGCCAGTACGAACTCCTTGACGTCGTTCCTCATGGTGGGCCACCAGAATCGACGAGCCAGGAAGGAGAACGTGCGATGAACGCCCGGGTGGCAGGCGAACCGGCTGGTATGGCCCCACTGGAGGACCCGGGACCGGACCGAGTCGGGGACGAAGAGACGATGAACCGGTACATTGCCTGGAGCGCGATGGAAGCGTAGGGCACGCCTTACCACCCCCTCGATGCCCAAGGTGACGACTCCTACCACCCTGGCCTCTGGGAGGATGGGAGTCGGGTCCTCAGTGGTTGGAGCCCCCTTGGAGTGTAACCGGGACAGGGAGTCGGCCTTCGTGTTGCGGGAACCAGGGCGAAACGTCAGTGAGAAGTCGAACCGACTGAGGAAGCTGGCCCATCTTGCCTGCCGGCCATTGAGGCGCTTGGAAGCACGGATGTACGTCAGGTTCTTGTGGTCCGTCCAAATGGTAAACGGCTCCTCGGCCCCCTCTAGCCAATGACGCCACTCCTCCAAGGCAGCCACAACCGCCAGCAGCTCCCGATTGCCGATGTCATAGTTCCTCTCGGCAGGGAGGAACCGACGCGAGTAGAAGGCGCACGGATGTACCTTCTGGTCCGTTGCCGACCGCTGGGATAAGATAGCTCCCAGTCCAGTATCCGAGGCGTCCACCTCAACGATGAACTGTCTCTTGGGGTCTGGATGGAGCAAGATCGGGGCGGAAGTGAACCTCTTCTTGAGGGAGCGGAACGCAGCACACGCCGCTGGGGACCAGTCGAACGGCAGGGCGGGAGAGGTCAGTCTGGTAAGCGGTTCCGCCACTTGACTGTAGTTCCGGATGAACCTTCGGTAGAAGTTGGCGAACCCGAGGAAGCTCTGTAACTCCTTCCGAGAGGTGGGTTCCGGCCATTCCTCCACGGCCTGGATCTTGCGAGGATCAGCTTGGGTCAAGCCTTTCTCCACGATGAAGCCCAGGTAATCGACGGAGTCGGAGTGGAATCGGCACTTCTCCGCCTTGACAAAGAGCCGATTGTGGAGGAGGCGCTCCAGCACACGGCGGACATGCTGGATGTGTTCCTCGAGTGTCCTGGAGAAGATGAGGATGTCGTCTAGGTATACTACCACAAACTCCTCCAGCATGTCACGAAGGACGTCGTTCATGAGCGCCTGGAATACCGCCGGAGCGTTGGTGAGGCCGAACGGCATCACCAGGTACTCGTAGTGGCCCCTGGGAGTCTTGAAGGCGGTCTTCCATTCATCGCCCTCTCGGATACGGACTAGATGGTAGGCACTCCGGAGGTCCAGCTTGGTAAAGACGGTAGCCTGTGTGAGAGGCTCGAAGGTGGAGTTCATGAGAGGTAGAGGATACTTGTTCTTAATGGTGATCTCGTTGAGCTGGCGATAGTCGATGCAGGGTCGAAGGTCTCCGTCCTTCTTCCCAACAAAGAAGAAACCGGCCGCCACAGGAGAGGAGGAAGGCCGAATGAGTCCTGCTTCCAAGGACTCAGAGATGTATTGATCCATCGCTGCCTTCTCCGGGACGGTCAGACTGTAGAGGCGGCTGCCGGGAAGGGGAGCCCCTGAGCGGAGGTCGATGGCACAGTCGTAAGGCCGGTGAGGCGGAAGGGCCTGAGCCCTGGACTTACTGAAAACCTCCATGAGGTTGTGGTACTCGGGGGGTATGGTCGAGAGGTCCGGAGGCGGCTCACCAACGGATCTCTGGGGCGAGGGACAGGACGCCGCCTGAAGACACTGGGCATGACAGGAGGAGCTCCAACCCTTGATGGTACCGGAGGACCAGGCGATGTGGGGCTCGTGCAGCGCGAGCCAGGGCCGGCCCAGGACTACTGGGACAAGAGGGGATCTGGTGATAAGGAACTGGAGTCTCTCAACGTGGTTACCAGCAATGGTGAGCAGGACAGGGCAGGTGCGTTGAGTGATGTCAGCCAGGCGGTGTTGGTCCAATGCGAATACCTCCAATGGCCTCACTAGGTCCTCAAGTGGAATGTTGGCCCGGGTAGCAAACTCGAAGTCTAGGAAACTCTCGTCAGCCCCCGAGTCAATGAGTGCCTCCACCGTGGCCCGTTGGTCCGCCCAGGCCAGGGTGACGCTCATCAGATGGCCAGGTGGTGCACGGCTCTGGGAACGAGAAAAACGGCTCACCAGGATCTCCCGGGGTCCCGGCGAGCCTGGTCTTTTGGCCGGGTGGGGCAGTTGGCGATACGGTGTCCCTCCCGACCGCAGTAGAGGCAAAGGCCGGACCTGAACCTCGCCTCCCGTTCAGCTTGGCTAAGATGAGAACGTCCCAGCTGCATGGGTTCCTCCTCGGGCACCGAACGGGAGGGAAAAGAGCCACCAGTCGTGTTGGGAGCAGGGCGACCAGCAGTACCGTCACGAGTACGGGGGGTCCGGAGTACCTCTGGAGGTCCCTGTCGGGTTCTCTCACGTCTTCTCTCCTGGAGGCGTCCGTCGATGCGAATGGCGAGGCTGAACAGGTCCTCGAGGGACTCAGGTTCCTCACGGGTCGCGAGCTGGTCCCTGACTGCGTCGTTGAGCCCCCTCATGAAGGTAAGACGAAGTGCTTGATCGTTCCAACCGCTCTCCGTAGCCGCCAGTCTGAACTCCAGCACGTAGTCGGTAACCCCGCCACTGCCCTGCCGGAAGGTACCCAACCGGGCTCCAGGGTCCTGGCCACGGGCTGGGTGGTGGAAAACCCTGCGGAGCTCAGCCACGAAGTCTGGGTAGGAGAAACAGAAGTCTGCCCCCATTGCCCAGGAGGCAGTGACCCACTGGGCTGCCCGGCCTGAGAGCAAGTTAGTCATGTAAGCCACTCGGGCTCCCCTTGAAGTGAAACGACTGGGTGATGACGAAAAACCAACTCACATTGCATGATGAATGTGGCACAATCCTCAAAGTTACCGTCGAACAGCCGTGGTTCGGAGAGACGGGGCTCCCGAGGTGCGGGATCAGGAGGCGCGGGGCCTGCCAGGGCTGCGGGTGATGCTCCGGCCAAGGCTCCTGAAGGAAGTGGGGTTACAAGCAAGGTGTTAACGGTTTCACTCAGCGTGTGTAAGTGGAGGAGAATACTAGACTGCTGGCTAGCCAGAGAGCCCAGGGACCCCTGAATAGGCAGGACCTGCTCTCGGAGTTCCTGTACAGCAGCCGCAGCCGCATCTAGCTGTAGGCTGTGGCCCTTGGTTAACTATCTGGACTGCCAATGCTGTTCTGACTCTCTCTGTGTCGGCTGGGGTCGTCATGGTTGGTGGTTGGATCGTAATGTTAGGGTTTGTAACCGACCTCAAGCGCAACGGCACAGAGAGAGTTGTTTCAGAGTTAGCCAAAGCAAGGGCGTATTTATTCTCAGAGTCACAAGATTGAATTAGGTTGAGCAACAGAACAAACGGGGAATCTGGCATGTGAAGATTGTTGCGGCTCTGCAGATTCTCCCAGTAGGTGGTGGTGAGGAATTAGCTTGTGACGTCTGAAGCCGCTCTGCAGATCCTCCCAGCTTTCACTCCAGGTGGAAATGGAGAGAGAGAGAGAAATCCGAGTTAGCCCAGCGCACAACAGAAACAGAGAGGTGACTGATCCAAATAATTATCCAAGTGACTTGATCTTCGGTGTGATACACACAGTTAGCAGAGTCCAGAGAAAAAACAATATGGTAATCCAAGGTGTAAATCCAACACAAAAAATAGGTGAGAACAGTATAACAAAAAACGGGATCTCTTCGGTGTTTCACAAACACACAAAAAACTGGTGATCCAAAAAGAACTGTTTCCAAAAACTCACCAGAGCGCAACGCGTAAAGCGGGCAGATAAACGAGGCGCAGCTTCGTACGGGGAATCAGGTTCTCCACAGGGATTACTTCACGAAGGTCCTGGGGAGCAACAGACAGGGAACAGCGACGGGAAAGACAGGCAAATGCAGGAGAATATTCAAAACGATCCAACATCGATATTAGGGAGATCAGGGTATATAAAGCCACAGGGCGCTGATGACAAGCTGTGACAGCTGCGGGATGAAATTGATCATTGCTCCAGAAGCGTGTGGTGGGGAGAGCACCAATCAACACGGCACCTTACAGGAACGGAGCGTGTGGCGGGGAATGCAATTAATCAACAAAATACCTTAAAGGAACGGAGCGTGTGGGTGGGGAGCGGACCAAACCTCACACTTCTAAACAGTTATTTTACCCATTACAACAGCGGTTCTCAAACTACGGGTCGCGACCCAAAGTGGGGTTGTGGGCAGGTGACAGTGGGGTCGCGCAAGTAAAAAAAAAGAAGAGTTCTGGCAACATATTTTGGCTAAATATGCCTCGTTTTATAAATGTGTATTGATAACATGCTATAATAAAAATTGTCTAATACATATGCATGATCAAGTTCAACAACGTATGCTGTTATTTTGATATTCCTTAATTCCACGTTGAAATTACACGATACATTAAAACCCTTTCTGCGCCAAAAACGAGTATACTCGTGTTCCGTCGCCAACGCTTGAGCGCCAAAAACGAGTATACTCGTTTTTGGATCCTTTGATATTTTTCCTTTGATCCCCGTTCTATACACTCAGCCGGAGCTCCCTGGGTCTCCTTGGCACATCTGCCTACGTTGGAATTGCAATCACGATCGGTTCTCGCCAGGTGGCAGTATTGCCTACCTTTTGACTGGGGATATCACTTGTCTTCCAGTACTGACTTTCCTCCGGCTGTTTCCGCCTAGGAATGGATCACAACATAGCAATCGATGGAAAATGTGGTGCCTCAGAGCTATTATTTCCCGTATGGTAGCCATGCCCAATATACAGGAGTAATTGTGATCGCCCTGAGATCGACTGGGATTTATTCATTTTGGAGTATCTTCTGACTGAGGTAAGGTCTATCTTAGGTAACCTGCTGGTATTTTTTTTTCATAAAACATGCTTCTGTACCGATCACAGTGTCGTATTTTACCGGACGTAAAACATGCTTTTTGTAAGGATCGCGATTGATTTGGGGTATCAACCGAGCAACCAGAACGATTTGGGCATAATGCATATAACGCGTCATATCTCGCAATCTATGAAAAAATACTGGATTATTTTGGAAAGGGCAGATGTTTAGCGTGTAATAGCGCACAAACTACAGTATGTAGAAATGAACTGGTTTGTCACTCTTGAACTATAAACAATGCCTGTCAAATGAGCCATACTATTGTCTCCATAGCTATAATACAGAACACACGATGGGTTCGCAAACATTTCGAAATTGGTCAATAACGCTGTCGCCATTGAGTAAAGATGGGAAAAGAGCGTGGCAGTCAATTTAAGTGTGGGGTCGCCAAAATGCAGTTCGAGAACCCCTGCATTACAACATACGCGACATAGAGCATATAGCCAAGGGATACAATATTAAAGCATCATGCAGGTTACTGTGATCCAAGCGTACAGTATGTGGTGTCGAAGTGACAAAGCATACAGCCAAGGGATACAGTATTTTGATTCATAACGCATATCGATCAATTGATTATACACATGTTATGTCTAGACTTTATGCATTGCTTTTATTTAATCAATTCTCTGCAAATTGTATGTCAACCCTCTGCTCATTGTATGCCTGTCTATATTCCTGCCAATTGTATGCAGATTTTATGCCCATGTCTATTCTATGGCCATTATGTATACATTACTGCTGTGAAGCACTGCAATTCTTCTGTGAAGGTGCTATACAAATAAAGAATATTATTATTATTATTATTATTATTATTATTATTATTATTATTATTATTATTATTATTATTATTATTATTATTATTATTACCTAATCTGTATAACTGTGTGTGTGTGTGTGTGTGTGTGTGTGTGTGTGTGTGTGTGTGTGTGTGTGTGTGTGTGTGTGTGTGTGTGTGTGTGTGTGTGTGTGTGTGTGTGTGTGTGTGTGTGTGTGTGTGTTGTGCGCGTGTTCCTCTCCTACAGTAAACCCATTCCCCAGACAGTGAAGGGACATTCTCTACAGAGTGTCATCAGCCGCTGTCGGGTCTGCAGGAAACCATAGCAACCTGCACGGTACCATCACCAACCAGCCTGCAGTCCCATCGCGAGGAGCAGCTTCAAAGATTGGTCAATGCAGGGGTGGGGGGTTATCTGAGGTCGACTTTGTTCCATTTCAGCTTTTCCCAAATGACTTGTTCACCATCAGTGCAGCTTTGTGATCATTCACTTTATGTTACAGAACAAAAGCAATTCCCATTGTACAAAAAGCCATTTGTAGTTTATGGTCACAATAGATTGGAAGCGTTGGGAAAAAAACGAGTGGAATCCTCCTCGTCAAAGGTGTATATATACTGTAGTTGATAGATTATGTGATGATGATGATGATGATGATGATGATGATAATTATGAGTTTAAATGGTATGTATGATGAAATTAATACTGTGTGTATCTGCCAATTATCAAATCGCTCCTTTAGCTTTTCAATTTGAGTATTATTAAAGCGAATTCTGAATAAATTACATTGTTCCAACATTAAACAAGTGGTTATTTTTGTCAGCTCAGATAATGCAAGTGTGTCACTATAGCCCCCATATAATTGCCCCAAATGCAGTTTTGAATGCAGTCTATCACAGTAATTATTACAGTGTTAAATTAATGTACAACGCTTTAATTTTGTCTCTGGACTTTTATTGCTGCCCTGTGGATTTGTTTTTGCTCCTCCATTGTACTCAGACATTACTGCTGCCTCGTAAATAGCCCCCCTGAGGCACATTCACACCCATTCACAGGGATTAGAGTTGCTAATGCGGATTTACTTAATTCGGTCGATGGAGGAAAAAAGAGAGTGGATGGGTATCTGAGGTATTTTACTATGAGGGTGAGTGTGCATTCTAGCAGCCTGAGCTGTTTCTGTGCCTTAATGAACATCTAGCAGTGGTACACATCGAACAGTACAGTGTGTGTGTGTGTGTGTGTGTGTGTGTGTGTGTGTGTGTGTGTGTGTGTGTGTGTGTGTGTGTGTGTGTGTGTGTGTGTGTGTGTGTGTGTGTGTGTGTGTGTGTGTGTGTGTGTGTGCTCGTGTGTGTGTGTGCGCGCGTGTGTGTGTGTGATGGCTGACTTTGGGTATAGGTGTAGATATAGTGTACTTGTATTCAGAAGTCTTGGCCATGTATACAAATGCACCATGACCGGTCTGAGAATTGCTGCAATGTCTAAAAGAAAAGCCAAACAAATTGCCAAATATTGCTCTGTCTCAGCTATTATTTGCAGCTTAGCCACGTGGAGAAGGAGGTGCTATGTGTACCCTTAAGTGTTCAGTGCTGCTTGGCCCGATACATTTGATTCCCTGTTTATGTAATATAATTTGTGGAACCAAATAAAGTATTAATGTGTGTGTGTGTGTGTGTGTGTGTGTGTGTGTGTGTGTGTGTGTGTGTGTGTGTGACAGTATAATAATAACATGATATGAAACTCTTTTGTGAATTGATTGATTGAAAACTTTATTAACAGATTGCAGAATGGGTACAATACAGTATGGCTCAATATACACAATTGTTAAGGGGATGCAGACCAGAGAAAGACTTTTGTCTTGTTTACATCAGGGTCCCCCATTTTCAATTCATCGTAACATTTATGACACACGGCATATACACATACAGATAAACAGTACTGTTACATCCAGACATTTATGACATACAAGATATACAAATATACAGTACTGTTTAAGAGACAGAGTTTCTAAAAGAGAGTATATGCATTTGAGGGGGAAGAAACTGTAAATTGGAGGGGGTTTGGATATTTACAGGGGCCAGTTTTCGAATTGCAGCCTCCCGTAGGTGCTCTTTGTGAGCGGTTTTGAAGGTGGGTAGGGATTCACATTTGTTTACGGCTGTGGGTAGGGCATTCCACATTGATACGTGTTTAATTGCTAAACGTGTTTAGTCCCTTGTTTGTGCCAAATCTGGGTTGAACATGATTTGAACTCCCTCTGGTGTTGTGGTAGTGGTATTCACTGACCTTTGGGAAGTATTTCAACATGTACATTGGTACCTTAGTGGTGTAGTGTATCTTGTAGACCAGGCCCATTGCATTGTCGTCTACTCTAGGAGTAAGTCAAGCAGTAGACTGACCAGTTTGTTTTGTGATGTTTGTAATCTTGTTTTTAGTGCATTTGAGGTGCTTTGGTACCATGAGGTGCAACTACAAGCATAGTCGTAGTACCCTTCAATGAGTGCTTCTGCTAGAGTCTCTCAGGGTATTCTTGTTTACCAGAGAGCAGCATTTTATTTTATATCTGTGGTTAAACTTAGGGACATCATAACCTGGGGGAGAGTCTAAAGCTGTGGACTTGGTGGTGAACTGTCTTGTCTGCCTGTCTGTCTGTCCGTCTCTCTGTCTGTCTGTCTGTCTGTCTACTACATTATTCTATTTGGTTATGGACTACAGTTGTTTTGGACTTTACTACATACAGTATAATGGACTTTGTGCTGATGGACTGTCTGTAGCCTACGCTACTACAGGGGCACTTGAGGCATTTTAATTGCCAGGGGAAACCATTAATGACAACAATTATACATTTCTTGTGATTTTGCCATATGTATCAATAGTTAAGGTTGCCTTGGTAATAGTAATACCTTTCAGTAGCCTACTGGTAAAGCATGCACTACATGATCATGTGTTTTCATAGCTTGTAAATCCTCTATAGTAGTCTGATGTTGGTTTGGTTGAGTAACGTAAGGTTATGTATATAACCAAGTTCTGTGAGTTATGGTGCGCTCAGCACCAGTTGCACTGTACTTCACTTCGTGCACGAGCACTGAATAAAAAATTCCACCATGTACCTTTACATCCCAACATTCGTCTGGCCACATCCCCATCCGCTTACCTTCATAAGCAGGAGTGTGGTCACCTACTCGCCTCCTTCCCAAACTTTCACCATAAGGCGAGATCAAGGGCCGCAGCGGCGTCCTGGTGCTGAGCGCACCATAACTCACAGAACTTGGTTATATACATAACCTTACGTTCTGTTTCGTTATGGCTTCGCTCAGCACCAGTTGCACAACAGGAGCTGAGCGGGAGCCATAGCCCGACAAATGTACCCCGCTGAGGCCCCCCACAACCATCAGACCGGGGAGGACCGAGCCCCCCGACCCTCCCTAATGGAGGATACCCCCCCTATTGGAGGCTTACGGGAGGGAGACGGATCCGACCGTGCGAAGAGGAACTCAAGCAACTCAACGCACAGGGTGAGCAGACCGTGGCTTGACCCCACGACTACACACACGCACAACCCGCATGCCACCCGGGAACGAACGGAAGGAACAACCTCGTTACTGCCCCCAAAATCACGGGGTCAAGAGCAACCCAACCCCGTGGCAAGGCTGTAGCAGCGGAGCGCGAAGGAAGACCCAGACCCACCGAAGGGACTGGATCCCCTGGAAAAAGGGCGCCCGGAGAGGTCAATGACGCCAGGCATCAAGACCCCACCAGGCGGTCACTTAGTGACCAGTTTAAGTTTAAGTTTATGCCAGTGATGCCAGTAACGCGTTACTAAGTAACGCGTTATTGTAATCTGATTACTTTTCCCCGAAAATAGTAATCTAACGCGTTAATCTTTAAAAGCCAGTAATCTGATTGCAGTTACTTGTCCAAGTGGCTGTGCGTTACTATTTCGTTACTATCTCATCATAAATTCATAATGCAGGCGGAATGCAGTATTTTATTTAGTTTTCGACAGTCAAAAATACATTTTGAGCTGTTTTTCTTATTTGGGAGTGACGTGGTGTGGCAGTGAAAGGGTTAAATACAAGAATGTGTCCCGCGGCGTGACTGGACTCTCTGTCTGTGAGTGACTCTGCTTTGGTACAATCACATTCCCCATCCACAGTGCGAATCAGAGGCAGAGTAGGGCGGGTCTTTACAGCACGTCATGTGACATATGCGCCAATCGTGTGACAGCAGGGCTCCGTCGTCGGAGAATTCCACCCCAAAACGCTTGGCAAAATTAAAAGTGAAACCGCAAGATGACTTTTGCGGTTTCTGTTCAGAATTCCACCCCAAAACGCTCGTCTAAACGTAGCCTCAGTCACAGAAAACAAAATACTGTCTACCGCTAAAAACAGCACATCCAATTGCATTGAAAGCATCTGGAATCACAACACTAGCCGACGCTTCGACTAGGTACAGGAGGGTTGATGGTGGCAGAGCAAAAGCTCTTATTTGCCAGATTTACAGTTAATTTACATGTTAAAGAGAGACTGATTGTATGTTTATAGAGAGACATTTATAAAAACAATTTAATAGTTACAGTTGATATAATTGAATAGTTCAGCCTGCATTTGTTAGATGTGATACACTGGTTTTGTAAAACCACTGGCTGGCTGCTCTAATGCTGTGAGCATCATAGACTGTTGCTTTACCATACTTGATGGTACAGAAGCTGAAGCACTAGTTTAACAATTTACGTTATGTGCAGAGAAACAAGTTAAAAACAATTTATGCACTTTCAATAAAGCGTTTAAAAAAAACTGTTGGGGGAACGACGACGACTTCGTAACCTAGTTACTTTCAAAGTAACTAAGTTACTCTGATAATCAAGTAATCAGTAAAGTAACTTAGATTACTTTTTAAAGGAGTAATCAGTAATCAGATTACTTTTACAAGTAATCTGTGGCATCACTGTTAGTGACACCGCCCCCCACATCGCCAGCGTATTCTGATAAGGCCCCTCCAAGAGCGGGCCCTTTCCCCCCAATAGCACACCGCCTGGCACACTGACCCTGCAGAACAGGCAGTCAGCATGGCCGTAAGCACTCAAAAAGGTTAACCAACGGAAGCAGGCAGCGCACCGGGGAAACCAGGCAGCAGGCTGTAACCTGAGCCTGGAGCACTGCGGACGAGACGGGCGCCAAAGGAGTCAGCTGAAAACAGCCCCCCCGGTGGAAGGGGCGTATGCTGGCGTTGTTGATCACCATGACAAAGCCTCCATTAAAAAAACCCACCCAGAGGGGTCGAGGCAGAGAAGGCTGACATGATTGGCAGACGTCATGAACGTGTAGGGGCACACTCAACCGGGTAACCCGGGAGTTGACTCTGCTCCAACACACCAGGGAATCAACCACCCTCTCGGTACAGATGGTGGTTGTTCCTATAACCCCTCAAGAAAAAACTCCAAAACACACCTGCGGGTATACACCGGCTATACCGCAGTACAAGCGTTTCAGTTTTCAAAAAAGGGTTATCCCAGGCCTACGGTATCAACGAAACTTTACTTCGGACCGGGCCCGGCGGCACGGGAAGCACAGGGTTACCAGAGGAGGTCCAAGACCACCCCAACAGCCCCATCTTCGCCAAGCGTGAGAGAGGAGCGAAAATAATGGAGAACCAGCCCTAAGCACACCGCACTTGGTATTCCCAGGCGGTCTCCCAACCAAGTACTAACCAGGACCGAACCTGCTTAGCTACCGAGATCGGACGAGATTGGGCGTGTACAGGTTGGTATGGCCGTAAGCCATTACGATAGTGCAGAGTACAACATGTACCCAACAAAGGGCCTCCATAACGCCTAACCCTGTGACACCCGGACCGACCCGGCATTTTTCCCCCCGAAAAAAGCACAAGTACCTCAGGGTACCAGAACAGCAGATCTGCATCCCTGGCGGACAACGGGTTAACTGACCTGGACCAGCGCGACCAGACCAGTCCCGTGTCCTAACCACGCCGACATGCCCACTCCAGAAGAGGGGGTAGGTATGCGTGTCGATCTAAAACATGAAAAGAGGGCGCCACCCAGACGGTCCCCATTTGGACTGTGCTCAGTGGCCCACCCCAAGGGCGTGAGACCCCTCTACCTATGTTCTGATATATTCCGTTAACATCCCCCAGATATGAACGAGAATTCATCGAGACAACCTAGTAAACTGGCGCTCGGAAGAGACAAAACTCCATCCCAGTTGCCCTATAAAAACGCTGTTTTAACAAGCAACCAAGGCGCACTTAGCCCCTGCGTGATTCCTTAACAGAAACACACCAAGCCAGCACTATGTATGCGTCGAGACCCAAACACATCAATGGATAGTCTAGCAAGACACCAAACATTGTTCCTCCAAGTCGCCTGGGAGAACGACACAGAGCCGTCGTGCTTCATGTACCTTCCTCTTTTTATCCAAAAAAGAAAGAAACACAGACTGACATGAATCCCACATGACGCAGCTGAGGGTAAAAATTGTTTACATTTTTACATCCCACCACCCTCGCCATAGGGAGGAGATGGAAATCCCTAGAGAGACTTCCCACGCGAGCTGTATAGATTGAAAAGAATATATTGCAACATTGAGCTATGTAATATTTGGGTTAGGGCTCTCTGAGGAGGAGGCACTGAACCAATACACACTCAATAATCGAATTGAATTGAATACACACACAATAGAGCAGAACTCCTTTTTGAAGTTCTACTCACCTTGACAATCTGAGGAGGAGGCTCTGAACTCTGAGGAGGCTCCCTCACAGGGAAGGAGAGTCCGAACTCACAGAAGGCCCGAGGAGGAGCTTCGTGAGGAGGAGCTCTGACAACTCCCTGAAACAGATCCATAACATGGACCTGAACAACTCATGGAAGTCTTACCAACAGAGACGCGCACAGTGACGTACTCTATGGCGGGGGAATTTCTGCGGTGCACACGCCCAATCTTCCAGGGCGTGGGACCAGGAAACTCCCTCCCCCCTCTTACCCTGTAACGTGCCGAACAGCAACGTGACAGGAACCTTGAAGGACAGGAGGTTTTAACCCCTGACCAATCAGAAAAGGGGAGGAAAGGATTACCAGTTCACCCCTTTACGACCCCACACCCATGATACGATGTAATGACAAAAAAGAGCATGACACAGTCATAGTCTGCTACATGAAGTGTCTAACAGCTTCACATAGCTCATGTGCTAACCTGCTATCTGATTTTTACTAAGGAAAAAACACAGAATAGAGAGGGCCCCCTTTAAGAGCCCCGGTACCAGACTTACACATGTGCTTCTGTGGCCAAACCTAACCCAGTTGTAGATCACAAGACACACAACCCTTCATCACAACAAAAAATGGCAAAGTACACTCTTGCTACAGAGGAACGCCGTTTTTCATAACGAGAGAATACAGAATCCTCGATTATGTATTGGCCACAGGCCTTGCTAAGCACACATGATAAGTGACCAAACAATCTTTTCTTTAGGAAAATATAGTTTCTCAAGCAGAAAGCACAACCCCAGCAATTAAGCTAAGGGTTACATCGTATCCCCAGAAACACAGTGACACAATATATTGTAAACAACATGTCTGAGAGGAGGGTGGGGAAGCCCCAGGGAAACCGGGGGGATCACCCCTCCTTCCTTACCCTTGATACGGCCAAGTTGAACAGGTAACCCTGTTAATATGTGAACACACTGTTCATTGTCATTACAGGCTGAGAAAAGAATTAATTCCTCAATCACATGTCACTAAGCATAGCTTTATAGGTTAATTAACCCCCTTAGTTGTGAGTCCACGATACATGAACACACATGTTCTCATCACAACTAACCAGATCATTTTTACACATGTAAACAACAACCCGATTTCTATGAAGAGAGAAGCTATACCAGTGACAAGACAATTCACACACAACACGCGCCGTATCCTCAATGTATTGCAGCAACACACGTTTTGGAAAACATCGTTATTACAAAACATTTAGAAGGGAAGGAAAGAAGAAGTGTTTAAGGTCCGGTCGGGACCTTCCTACCCTGAGCGCCGGCCAAGAGAACTGCAATCTGGCTAACGGGGCACCGAAGTTGAACACAGCATCCCTGTGTTGACGACGAGGGTAACGTTGTTGCGCCACCCAGCCGCTACGTTTCTCCATGTTTGACGCAGTCCTCGTTGGCAGGGCTCCGGTGTAGGTTCGACTAACATCCTCTGTCAAAGATGACGTCGTAGTCAGAGTGTTTAAGGCATGTTATAGTCATAGAAAACATTCAACAGTGTAGCATTAAGCTAACAGCCGTTCGACCGATAGCAACAAGCTAACGTTTACTAGCCTGGTAACACAGCGGGCTAGCGTCGCAGCTAACAGCTGACTGGCTAACACAGTAGTCCACAACTAGCATGCAAGCTAAGCAGCTATCACCTGAACTGTACACAACGACATAACAAGCCACACTTTAGACAGGCCGCTGTCCAAGTCCCTCCCCTAAGAGGGAAAAGAAAAAGAATGTCAGAACACAGTTTTCAACTGTGATCCAGACATGCAGCGGGGCCAGCACAGTTCCCATTTCGGGCTGCAGTCGACTTTGAGCATGGAACTCCCGATAAAGAAGATCCTATGCCCACATTTCCTCGTTAGGGTATACTTTCATTTGTATATGAAAGATGGGGCCTGCACGGGACAGAGAAGCATCCGCTCGAGAATCCTGGGATCACCAGGTCCTGGTCGGGGCCCACTAGATTGACCATCATGGGCGTCAGACCAAGATCCTCCGACCGCCGTTTAAGCCGACCAGAGGACCCCAGCCTGAAGTCGGTGTTTCGTAAATTGTCAGCTAACCCCCACAGCATCAACAACAACCAGAGCTCGCAAGCAAAACAGTACGTACCCAACCTGGAAACAACCGCTTCTTACAACAGTCGGTGCTTCCCACAGTCCAGCTGTGTGGCCGGAGGGCAACCCCATCCAGCCGCAGCAAGGAGGACTGTAGCTGGGGAGCATGTCAGCGGCGTGAGCTCCTAATACGAAAAAGCCGTTGAAGGTCGGAATGACCATCATCTTCCAGACACTCCAGTAACGAAGACAATATCGCCGTATTTTCTCGAAAATAGTGAGAGAGAAAATAAAGATATGATGTCAACGTATCTTCCCGTTCTTTTGTTTTCCAACTTTCTTCTACTAACAACCTCGTCAAGTGGGGATCTACCGAAGGCACTTCCTTGTGCTGAAAGTGAAGAAGGAGGCGAGGAGGTGACCACACTCCTGCTTATGAAGGTAAGCGGATGGGGGTGTGGCCAGACGAATGTTGGGATGTAAAGGTACATGGTGGAATTTTTTATTCAGTGCTCGTGCACGAAGTGAAGTACAGTGCAACTGGTGCTGAGCGAAGCCATAACGACACAGAACTGGGTGTTTTTGTTATGTGGCTCTTTCAAAAGATATTTTTTGTCCCTGTGGCTCCTGAGTTGGTAAGTCTGAGTACCACTGCATGGTCTAATGAAACAAACCAAAATGTTTTATCTTGACCAAAAAATTTCTTTGCATTTGCCCAACCTAAGTTACCTAAATTGCCTACGTTACATACTTGTGCTTATATTCAGCGTTAATTATATTGTTTACACTGCTTATTTAAATATATTTAAATCTTTACTATAAGTGTATTGCCTATATTTATGTCTTCTACTATTACCATGCACTTACCTGTACCCCTCCTCTCCCCCACGTTGCTATGACGAATGAATTTCCCCAAGGGGATCAATAAAGGAATATCTTATTTAATCTTTATCTTATCTCATCTTATACCTGATAGCTGGTTTGATACACATTACAGCCATTCACATAGATAATGGTTCACATAGATAATGGTTTGGAAGAGAGGGACAACAAACATAATATGACAAATATGTTATTGACAGAAATATGTTAATTAAACCAGAAATATCATACAAAGAATCCAGGTGGATTATAACCAATTCAGGTGAGATTGATGTTGAAATAGAAAACCTCCAATAGAAAACAAGTGAGTAAAAAAAAAAAAAGGGGGACTTACACAGTTTTCATTCAACGGCGGCAGGATATTTCTATTAAAAGGCATATTATGATAACAGAGGTTTTGTTATAACTCTCGTATAACTAAAATCTTGCATTACTATGCCTTCATCTGTTCATCTAAGCAACACAAGGGGACAATACAAGGGACATGTGTGACCTCAGACACATCTAGACCAGCCTGACTACTGGGACATCCCAACGACAGATTGCTCATTACCATAATGACGTCATTCACATGTGGAAACTGCTTTAAACTGCTATAAATTACATTTGCTCATTTGCTCACAACACATGAGTTGACATGTGTTCCGATGATGACTCGGTAGGAAAGTGGTTGTAAATCTGTAATCATTCTTGCCTTGGAGTTTTCCATTTTCACACACTCTTCAGATACATGTTTGTCTGTGGTGCATGTATCCTCACACGCCCACACACACAATCACATTTCTGGGAATCTCACTACTCTGTTAAATGATGTGTACAAAACATGTCCTGCTCAGACTGCTTGTGCCTGGTTCGAGTGGCATTCATTAACACTTTGGATGCCAACGACGCTATAAGTCGTTAGTTCATGCCGCCAGTTGAGTGCCGCCAACGACATATAGCGTTTGTTTGTTGTATTTTTTTTTATTGGCGATTTGAATTCATATTTCATCAATCGAGCCTCACGCTAGTGTTGCAGAGTCTCTCTGAGCTCAATTGGGAAGATACCGCCCCCTATCGTCTCTCCCTGTGTAACTGCACCCCATTAGTTTAGACTGATGAAGGGGGGGGGGGGGGGGGCAGTTTCCATATTTTACTTTTCCGTCAAGCCAACTGAAGAGACCCAAGTTGATCGCCGGCCTGGAAAACGTGTGGAATATATATTTACAGTACCCAACGCTGAATCAATAAACGCGATCGATATTGGGAATGGCGATCAGGAATTGGAATAATCTTTTTGGATAACATCTGATCTGAATCTATTTGACCAGTCTTAGGGTAATCAGAGCTTTTTTCACAGATATATCAACGTGTCCCATATGTGTGTGTGTGTGTGCGCACTGATCAGGAAATAAGATAATCGATATTTCAGCCCGCTTCTATAGCGTGCATAAGTACACATATACTATCGATAATCTAGCATTTATTTGAAAACGATTCATAAATAGGCAGAAAAATTACAACGTTTTTGTGTATGCCAGAATATTCCGTTTATCACGGAATCTATATATTTGCCTGAAAAACGAGGGCTTTTCAAAATGCTATAAAACGGAAATGAACCGATTAAAAAACAATCCGTTTCGACAATGTTGACTGCAAACAAGTCATTGATAAACGACGGACAGATTAGACACATAGCCATAATTTAAGACAGAGATTATGCGTTCACAACGCTATCATTGAAGTGGGTGGTGGCATTTAACCACGTTTTACCATGTTCACCAGTGGTAATCAAAGTGTTAAAGGGGCACTTTACCAAAAGAATACAACACTGATTTATTTTGCACATAATCTCACACACCAAAACCTCTAAACAGTTTTACACACATTCATTTAGTTTTAGTTTGTTAATGAGTTTGAATATGGCCACCAGTGATGTCATTGGGGACATTTAATCCTTGTGTTGTGTTAATTACAGCTCAAAGATGATGTAGATGCCGCTAAAGTAGGTCTATAGATGCCAGCGTTTTTTCTCCTATTCTGTGTTTTATTTCAAAGTAGGCCTACACATGGTAGTCTTTTTTCAAAGTGGACACATTTTTATTTTGTAAATGTTCCACAAATAAGGGAATAACTCAAATATGCCTGCATAGTTCTGGGTTTTATTTCAAGTCAAGTCGAGAGTTTTATTTGTCACGGCATACAAGGCATACAGTGAAATGCGGGTGGTCATGCAATAATACAAGTAATAAGAATAAGACATAACAGGTATAATGTACATGGTAAAAGACATGCTGAGCGATAGTGCAATACAGTGTTAAGCTACGGATGAGGCACTGGGTCTTATGTACACTACTATACAATACTATACAATATACAGTTATACTATATATCCTTATGCTATCTTGCTATATCCATCTATTACTATACAAGTACATTACAAATTTATTTGGAATAACAAACCACCACGTATAAAAAGATCCACCGCACAGAGAAATAAAGCAGATGGTGGCATGGCATTTCCAGATTTTTTCCAATATTTTAAGGCGTACACATTAAGACCATTGACAACATGGTTTGACCCCCAAGCATTAGTATCCTGGAGAAAATTAGAAGAAAACATAGTAGCCCCACATAGACTGAAGGACATAGCATACACTAAACTACCAATCAAGCACTGTGTACGAAAATGTTGCCCCATAATTACTCATGCGATCCGGATATGGCGTGAATCACAAACAAAAATCCTAACCCACATAAATGGCACAATCATACTCCCTTATTCAATAACAATGCACTCTTTTTTTTTTTTTTTTTTTAACTTAAATTTTTTATTAACAGTTATTTAGACAGACAGCACTTACAAAAAATAAATAATAAAAAATGAAGAGACTAGCATCACAATAAAAACAAAAAGAAAAAACAGTGCACATAAATATTTACATGGGTATCACATGGTTAGTTTTCTGGTTCCCCTACTGTTGTTTTCTAGGTATTTGATACAAAGGCTGATTGTGTATCTCCCTTAAACAGGCAAAAACAGGTAATTCCTACTCAAAGACAATAAATGCTGACTAAGGTTTGTATGTGTGATCTGGGTCCAGAGACCCTCCTTGAGTTTCTTTCTTCCCTTCTCCTTCGTCCTTTCTTTTTTTTCTCTTGTTTATTAACTTTCACTTTGCCTTTTGTTTCACCCATACACAAACCACATCATCCCTGAATATTTAATATCACACCGTTAAACAGACATAAATAATAAGGTATAAAAGCATTCAGCACTTGTAATATCCCAAAAACAAAATAGAAAATATTAACTAAAGTACAGGTGTGTGACATGGGTTCATAGACCCTGCTTGAACATCTTTCCTCCTTTACCCTTCGCTCTCTTGTGTTGCATTTGGTTCTTCCTCTGTGATGTCGTTCTCGTTCCTTTTATAATCCTCCCACTTTCCCCATCTTTCCCCAAATTTCTCTTCCTGTAACCTCAGCATGTGTGTTATCCTTTCCATATCCTGTATTTCTTCCACTATTCCTACCCATTTTGCTATTGTCGGTGGGTCTTCCTTATACCACAGTCTCGTTATTGCTTTTCTGGCCGCTATCAACATTATCTTTATTAAATATTTGTCCCCCCCTTGTATTCCCTCGTGTGTCAGGTCTCCTAAGTAAAGCACCAGTCCTGTTTGTGGTATCCCGTATCCTAATATTCTGATCATTGCTTCCCCTATCTCCTCCCAATACCCCTTCAGCTTCTGACATCCCCAGAATATGTGCGTGTGATTTGCCCCCTCCTTCCCACACATCCTCCAGCATGCTTTTTGTGTTGGTGCATATTTTCCCTTCAGCTCTGGGGTTATAAAGAATCTGATTATGTTTTTCCATCCAAATTCTTTCCATATTCTCGATCCTGTTGTTGAATGTTGTACCTCGCATATGTTCCCCCATTCCTTCCCTGTTATTTCTATCTCTAGCTCTCTCTCCCATTTCTCCCTTATGTAATCGGTCGTGTGTCCCTTGCTGGTCATTATAGCCCGGTATATTGCTGATATTACTCTTCCTTGCCCCCCTTCGTATGCCCATACTATCATCTTTATTATTCCATTCTGTTCCTCGTCTTTGGCCCCCCTTATTTCTTTGTTGTAGTAGTCTCTAACCTGTAGATATCTGAAGTGGTCCCTGTTTTCTAGTCCAAATTTCTCCTTTAATTTTTGTAGTGTCTGCATTTCACCCTTCTCTATCATTTTGCATATTGCTGTTGCCCCCCCCCCCTCTCCCACCTTCTGAATCCATGGTCTAACCTCCCTGGTTTGAATCTTTTGTCATGTGCTACCCATCTCAGGACCCCTGACTGCTTCTCCAATTTGTGTGTTTTTACTACTCTGTTCCATATGGTCAAGGTGCATTTGGTGATTGGATCTAATAGTCCCTCTTTTTCTTTAAATAGTTCCCTATCCCCCACCAGAGCTTGTACCTTGTATCCCTCCCCTTCTTTTTCAATGTCTTTCCATCTTGCCTCATATCTGTCGTTACACCAGCACGTCACTGCTCTCAGTTGTGCTGCATAGTAATAATATTGTAGGCTGGGTACTGCCATCCCTCCCTCTTCCTTTGGTAGTTGTAGTGTTTTATATCTGACCCGTGGTCTTCTCCCCGCCCATATGAACCTCGATATCAGTCTGTCCCACTCCCTGAATTGATTCTGTGGTATTTGTATCGGTAGTGACTGGAATAGGTACAGTAACCTTGATAGTATGTTCATTTTAATGACCTCTATTCTTGAATTGAAGTCCAAGGGCATTACTGTCCATCTCTCTAGGTCTCTCTTGATGTTCTGATTTATCTGTGTATAATTCGCCTCAAACAGTTTCTCCACCCCTCTCGTGATGTTCACCCCTAAGTATTTAATCTTGTCCATGTCCCATCTTATCCCGTACTGTTCTCTAATTTCCGTCGTTGGAGAATAGTTCCATGCTAAGGTCTGTGTCTTTGTCACGTTTAGTTTGTATCCTGAGTAGTGGCCATATTCCTTCAGTAGATCCATCAGTGCCGGGAAGCTCTTTTCTGGTTGCCTCATGTATACTATCACGTCGTCTGCAAATAAGCCTAGTTTATATTCCGTTCCCTTTATCCTTACTCCCTTGATGTCCTCGGTCTGCCTGATCAGTTGTGCCAGTGGTTCTATGAAAACGGCGAAGAGCGTCGGTGAGAGACAACATCCCTGTCTGGTAGCCCTCTCTAATCTGATTCTATCCGTCAAGCTGCCATTCACCTTAACCCTCGCTGTCGGCTCTTGATATAGCGCCTTGATCATCTTCATCGCCCTCCCGTTCAGTCCGAACCTCATCAATGTTTTATATAAAAATGTCCAGCTCACACTGTCGAACGCTTTTTCTGCATCTAGGCTAATCAGTACCGCGCTACCCCCTTGTTTTTGTATCTCCTCTACTATGTGTAATGTCTTTCTCACGTTGTCCTGTGTCTGTCTCCCTTTAATAAATCCAGTTTGATCTTCATCTATAATGTCTGGCATAAACGTCTCAAATCTTTTTGATATTATCGATGTATACATCTTGTAATCTACGTTGAGTATGGACACAGGTCTGAAACTACTACATAATTCCCTATCCTTCCCTTCCTTCGGTATCGTGGTGATTATGGCTTCCTTCCACGAGGGGGGCATTTTCCCCTCTTCCATCGTGTGTCTGAACGCCGCCCCTAACATGGGTGCTAATTCAGTTCTAAATGTCTTGTAGAATTCCGATGGGAATCCGTCGCTCCCCGGAGACTTGTTGTTTTTAGCTCTACTAATTGCGTCTTCCAGTTCTTGTTCCGTAATTATTTTATTTAACTCTTCATTCTGTTCTTTCCCTATCGATGGTAACTCTAGCTTCTCCAGATATGTTTCTATTTCCTCTTCTCCCGCTGCTTTTGGCTGTGTGTATAATTTCTCATAGTATTCTCTAAATGTCCTCTCTATTTCAGCTGGGTCCCTCAATATTTCATTAGTCTTTGTATCCCTTATTGTGTGTATCGTGTTCAACTTCTGTTGCGTTCTAATTCTCCTAGCCAACAGTCTGGTCGCTTTTGGTCCCCCTTCATAGTACGTTTGTTTCATGAACCTCGCTTTCTTTTCTATTTCCGTCAATAATTCCCTATTTATCCTGGCCTTTACTTCTTTGATTTCTCCGAGCGTTTCCTGTTCTTTTGATATCTGGTGTCTCCCCTCTAGCTTCTTTAGCTTCCCTATCAGATTGTGATATGTCTCCGTTCTGGCCTTCTTCAGCATTGCTGTTTTTTCCATCAATTTCCCCCTTATCACTACCTTCAGTGTGTCCCATAGAATGTTCGGGTCTACCGCCCCGTTGTCATTTTCTTCCTTATATCTGGCTATCTCCTCCTTGATCTGACTCACCACCCCTTTGTTATTTAATATTCCTACATTTAGTCTCCAAATCGTGTTCCTCCGTCTCCCTTCTAGATCTACTGTCAGATATATGGCACTGTGATCCGATATGTCCGCCACTCCTATACTGCTCTCCCGTGCCCTGTAACTGTCCCCCGTCGTCATCAAAAAGTAGTCTATTCTCGCATACGTCACGTGTGGGTGTGAGTAATGTGTGTATTCCCTGTCCATGGCGTGCATCTCCCTCCAAACGTCTGTAATTCCCATTTCCGTCATCTGAATATTCATATATCTACTGATGGGCGCCCGTCCTTTTCTAGTACTCGTGGTGTCTAGGTCGTGATTCAGTACTACGTTAAAATCTCCCGTACATATCAATATCCCTTCTAGTTCCATCACTATCATGTCAAAAATGGTCTCATATAAATCCCTCTCACTCTCTGGGGGTGCATAAACATTTACTAACGTAACCATTTGGCCCTCCATTTTCCCCTTCACCAAAACAAACCTTCCCTCCTTGTCTCTTACTTCCTTGATCAATTCAAATTTGACTGCGTTTTTGATTAACGTGATTACTCCTCTCCTCGGGTTTTGTTCAAAGGAACTATAGTATGCATTTTCATATCCAAATCTCTTCAGTTTCTCATGACCCTGTGCTACCAAATGTGTCTCCTGCAGAAAAATCACTTCCATCTCACTTTTTTTACATTTCAACATCACTTTGCCCCTTTTTATCGCATTATTCATTCCATTAACGTTTAACGACATCATTTTTATACCTTTAACCCTTGTCATCTTTCTTCTTCTTTCGTCTGTCAGTCCCCCCCATGTCACACTCATTCCCCCCTCCGGTTGGAGCCTCCGCTCTCTTCACCGAATACATATAATGATTAACATAAATAAAAAACATAAACTTTACATAAAGTGCTCCCAAGGCGTTCGGGGGGTCCCTGTGTCCCCCCCTGTCCCCTGCTGGTGGGTGAGGGGTAATTGCCCTCCTAGCGAGGGGCCCCCTCCTGACGGCTTGGGGGTTTGAAACCCTTGCCCCCAATCGCTCGTCATATTTGTCCAGCTTTCTTACTGTTTTTTTTTTTTGCTTTCGAGCTCCTGGTCAAAAGCGCTCTGTCCTTCCTTTTGATCAAAGACCCTCTTTTCTTGGTCCCTCTCAATGTGACTCATATGTTTCATTGTCCCTCCTTCCTCCCATACCCGTGTGCGGTGTCTCCCGTGTACCCCTTATTATTTTCTTTTCCTCTCCTCTATTTTCTATGTGATGTCCATTTATCCCCTTAATCCCTCCCAACTGTGTTACTCACAGCGTGTTTCTATGTATCTGTTTCAGTATGGTCTGTGTCTCGCCTATCAAACCTAGTTATATTTCCATTTATTTCCTCCATCAGCTTGTGTATTATGTGTCCATGTATACGTTACGTTCATTTCTATATCCTGCCTCTACCTGGGAATGTGTGCTTATGCATATGTTATTTCAGTTTCTATACTTTGTCTCTATTTGAATAGTTTTTTCAATCTCTTGTGCGTGTACTCATCCGTTCGTCTCCTCCCGCCTCCTCTCCGTCTGGCCTCCTCATCCGTCTCCGTCCTCGCTCCGTCACGTTTCACCTCCGCCTTCTCCTCTCTCCTCCCTCCGGTTTCGGTCTTCCACTCTGATCCACCTGCGGGCTCCTTCCAATCTCTGCTGCATGCTCCGCGTCTGTTCCTCCCGCCTCCTTCCTTCTCCGTCCTCCGCCATCCTCATCCCTCGCCGTCTCATCTCTCGCTCCGCTTCTCGTGCCGTCGCGTACATCACCGCTCCTTCCTCCCAGTGAATCCTTAGCGAGGTCATGGGTGACTGAAATCTCATTCCGTTTTCTTTCAGGGTTTTCTTCAGTCCCGCGTAGGACCTGCGTGTTATCGCTACCGCTGTCGAGTAGTCGTGATCAAATGATAGTCTTTTCCCTTCGGTTTCAATCTTCTTGGTCCACGCGGTTCTGAGTACCAATTCCTTAACCTCGAATCTCAGAAAGTTAATAATCACCGCCCTCGGAGGTCTGTCCGGTTGTGGTCTCGGAGCCAACGCCCTGTGGGCCCTCTGTATCTCCATTTTTTCCAGTCCCGTTTCCTTCATTTGTTCTTTGATAAGCTTTTCCACATATAGGGTCACCGATTCCCCTTCGACTCCTTCTTTCAGTCCCCATATTCTGATGTTATTTCTCCGTGACCTCCCCTCCATGTCCGACATCTTTGTCTCCATCTGTTCTTGTTTCTGAATCACACATGTTAATACCTCGTGTATCTCCGTGTTCCATTCCTCCGCGTGAGCCGTCCTAGTCTGTAACTCGGTCACGTTTCTGTTCTGTTCCGCCATCTTCTCCTCCACCCTTTTGATTTCTGTATTCATTTCACCTCTGAAGTCCTCCTGTTCCTTCCTCAATTCCTCCCGTAGCTTCCCAATATCATTCCTTATCGTGTCCGTGTTCAGTTTTATCGCCACTGTTATGTTCTCCAGTATCCCGGCCTGCATGTTCATGGCCCATCCTGGCATTCCCGTGTCTGCCTCAGCGGTACCTCCCCCTTCTTTCGCCTGGCTTTTCTCGGCTTCGCTCCGGGGATTCTGTTTCTTCGGATTCTCTCCTTCTCGTATGTTCTCCATTTCTATTTCCTTCACAATCGTTGTCTCTTCCTTACTTCTCGTGAGCATTTTCCTTTTTAATTACTTTTCGGGTCTTTTTTTATCCGTTTTTTCACTCATTTGACCAGGAGCTCTTTCGCACGTGTGTTACCCGTCTGCTCTCATACCGGAAGTCTCAACAATGCACTCTTAATTGAAAAACGACCTATAAGATTCCCTATATGGGAAGAGCAAGGCATACACTCATTAGGGGATGTTTTTAACAAACAGGGTTTTTGTAGTGATAAAGAAATACGCAAAAAATTTAATCTCACCAAGTCCACATGGCTTTTTTACAAACAGTTACAGCTATGTTTGAAGTCTCACGGTGTTCCATTAGACAGACCAATTGAACACCACAGATACCACAAATTCTTCTACGAAAGAGAGACATCGAGAGGTTTTGTTTCAGAATTTTATCATCAATTACTAACGTCCTCGTATGAAACCCTCCAACTAGACTCTGTCTGGAGGAGGGATATACCAGACCTGGAAAATTACTTTGATTGGCAAGGAGCCTGGGCAAATGTCCGACTTACATCAAGGAACCCGGATCATCAACAAATCAATCTTAACTATATTCACAGGACATACTTGACTCCTATAAGACTGTGCCGAATGGGTCTTAAACAAGACTCCAAATGCTCCCAATGTACAAATGGGGACGAAGGGACATTTATGCACATGTATTGGGACTGCCCACCAGTTAAGGCATTCTGGAAAGATGTGACCCAACAATTATCAAAACTCGTATCTTGGAATATACCTGTACACCCCTCGGTATTACTATTGAATGATGTTTTTGAGTTTGCAGTGAATCCACAGCTAAAGAGATTGGTTTTATCGGGTATCACAGTAGCTAAAAAGCTGATCGCATCACGCTGGTTTCAACCGGAAAAAATGTGCCGTAAAGTTTGGTTTCTTACATATCTCGATGTGATTATCAAGAAATATCTACAGCAAGAATTCTGGGTCTCAATGAATCCAAAATGTCAATGTGGTTAGAAGTGGTGGAGAGAATAAAAGCTAGCTTATAATGGTAGTGTCTGGTTAGGTGCGAGGGATAGTGGAGGTACTTCTCAAGGTGGGGTCCGGGAGGGGGGGGTTCGAGCTGGAGCATATGTGTGTAGGTTTTTTAGATAACAGGTATTAGGGGTATATCTTATATAAGACAATTAACTAAAATGTGATCTCATTGGATGTGCTCTGACAATTAATGCTTGTATATCTTATCGTGTGTTGTCATGTTTGTTTATGTGTTTGTTTAAAAAATAATAAAAAAATAAAATACAAAAAAAACACAAGGAAGCATACTAGGACCGCTACTGTTCCTAATTTATGCAAATGACATGTCGTCAGCTTGTGATTGCAACTTGTTCTTGTTCGCGGACGACTCAGCCCTGCTGGTCTCTGACAAGAACAAGTTACAGGTTGAAAAAAACCCTCAGCTCAGAACTCGGCAGAATCTGCACCTGGCTCGCTGATAACAAACTATCATTACACCTGGGTAAAACAGAGTCCATTCTCTTCGGATAAAATAACAAACTCAGCAAGACCGACGGCTTCTCAGTTACAGTGGGTGACAACAGGCACGTGCACACATAGAGCCCAAGGGGTGCTTGAGCACCCGCCTTTTTGAGCCTCATAAAAAAGTGCCCTTTTTTATACTGTTACGCATATAATAAATAAATAATTTAGGACCTGCTCAAAGGTCATCAATCGGCACGCATGTGATGCATGCATGCGATTCGTCTCTGCGATTAACCCATCCCATCGTCCTTCCCCCCAAGGGCAGCCGGGAGCAGACAGGCGTCAACGTGAGCCGCGCCAGGGGACCAATCCAAGTACTCCTGTCCATCTTCGTCAAGGATGCCACAGCGTTAGCGATCTTGTTGTTGTGCATGTTTTTCCATTGGATTTATCTTATCGGGGGGGAGACCCTTGTGAGCACGGGGAGAACATGCAAACTGCCCTTCCAACTGAAAAATGTCAGGATAGAATCAAAATATTAAGTAAAGAGTGAGATGCCCCATTGCAGTTTGCACGGCCTCCTCAGCGTGCCTCTCCGCGGACCTATATATTTTATGCATAGCGTGGGTGGTGATGATGATGATGATAGAAACCGCTGTGGCGCATACAGTTGAATGCTGGTATTATACTCATTGAGGGACATGAATAAGTCAAGTCCGATGGGATTCGTGAATCTCAAATACAAATCGGGATTGGAATAAAAAATGCATTTATATTAAACAATA
This sequence comes from Notolepis coatsorum, assembly GCF_963971535.1. NCBI lineage: Eukaryota > Metazoa > Chordata > Actinopteri > Aulopiformes > Paralepididae > Notolepis > Notolepis coatsorum. The sequence continues at coordinate 44,764,421 of NC_140177.1, forward strand.
CAGAATATACAGCACTTCTTGGGGTCTGTAGGGTAAGCACTTATTCCCTCCCCCGTGAACATTTGGAACGATGGAAAATCGAAATTGAGTGAAGAATAACATTAAGGCGTTTAGCCTCTGGATGTAAGCCAAGTTCTTATGATCAGTCCAAACAATAAAAGGGTGTGTCGCCCCCTCCAACCAATGTCTCCATTCCTCCAGTGCCAATTTGATTGCCAACAACTCCCGATTACCCACGTCATAGTTGCGCTTGGCCGAAGACAGCCAGCGTGAAATAAAAGCGCAAGGATTCACCTTCCCGTCCTTTAAGCATCTCTGAGAGATCACCCCCCCCCCCCCCCCCCCCCCACTGTGATATCAGAGGCATCCACCTCCACTATAAACGGAGCCTCCAAATCGTGGCGTATCAGTACAGGGGCGGAGGTAAACCGACGTTTGAGGTCGCGAAAGGCTGACTCTGCCCGAGGCGACCATTCAAAGCCAGGGAGAGAGGCCTTAGTGAGAGCTGTCAGAGGATTGTCTAAGGCGCTAAAATTGTGAATAAAACGCCTGTAAAAATTAGCAAAGCCCAAAAAACGCTGTAACTCCTTGAGCGACGAGGGCCGTGGCCAGTCCAAGACTGCACTCACCTTGGCTGGATCCATGCGAAGATCACCCTTCATCAACACAAAGCCCAGGAAGGAAACAGTGTCAGTGTGAAACACACACTTCTCTGCCTTAACAAATAGCTGATGCTTGAGGAGACGCTGTAGCACCTGACAAACATGCTGTTGGTGTTGCACCATATCGCATGAAAAAATTAGGATATCATCTAAGTACACAAAGACTGACACCCCAATTAAATCCCGCAGCACGTCGTTAACAAGGGCTTGGAAAACTGCCGGAGCATTAGCTAAACCAAAGGGTTTACTCATTACTAAATACTCATAATGCCCGTTGGGCGTGTTAAATGCAGTCTTCCACTCATCTCCCTCTCTAATCCTGACCAGGTTGTATGCATTACGTAAGTCAAGTTTAGAGAAGACCTGCGCCCCCTGTAAGCACTCAAAGGCGGTGTCCATGAGAGGCAGGGGGTAACGGTTCTTGATGGAAACGTCGTTTAATCCCCTATAATCGATGCACGGCCGCTGGCTACCATCCTTCTTTGCTACAAAAAAGAATCCAGCGCCTGCAGGGGATGTGGACGGACGAATATGCCCTGCGGACAGTGCCTCTTGAATATAGATGTTCATGGACACTGTCTCAGGGCGAGAGAGAGAAAACATACGCCCACGGGGTGGAGATCGGTACCAGGAAGAAGATTAATGGGGCAGTCGTAAGATCTATGAGGCGGTAGTGCTTTAGCACGCGTTTTACTAAAAACGTCCGCCAGGTCCCAATAAATCTCAGGCACGCCTGCTAAATCGGGATTAGAAGGTATGACAGAGTCTGCAACGCTCACCACCATCCTGGAGAGAGACAAGGGAGACAAAAGAGAAGAGGGGGAAGGGGCAGGTGAACTCTCGCCTGAAACTGACTTGACGCCGCTCCCCATAGAGAGTTCACCCGTAGCCCAATTAATACAGGGATTATGCTCTGCTAGCCAAGGGTGACCTAAAACAATGACAGAATGAGAAGACATGACGACATAAAATTGTAAACATTCCCACTCACTACCAGCCACCTGAATGCGCAGCTGCACAGTGCACTGGGTAATGATCCCACTACCCAGTGGTTGACCGTTCAATGACTGAACCGGAATCGGTACCTCCAGTGTCTCCAACGGGACCCCCCACTCAATTGCCAAACCCACATGAATTAAATTACCCGCTGCCCCCGAATCAACTAATGCACTGGTCTTCCTGAGAGAATTCCCCCACCCAACAGTGACATAAAAAAAAAATTGTATCATCAATGACAGGGGAGAAATGCCCACCTGCTAAAACGTTCCCCAAGCTTAACGAGCCCCCCCGTTTCCCGAGAATCCCAGACAGTTAACGAAGCGATGTCCAGTGTGACCGCAACGGAAACAACGCTTCTGGTCGACTCGCCTCTGTCTCTCCGCATCAGACAGGCTCACAGTGCCCAGTTGCATCGGCTCGTCACCCAGGCTCTCTCGTGAAATGTATTGCTGGTTCGACACCGGAAGAAGGGCGGAAGAGTACCTGTGTCGACACTCCCCTCTCGCGTTCCCTCTCCCGATGTCGATTGTCCATCCGTATAGCCAGGTTGATGACGTTATCCAGTTGTTCACGTAGCTCCTGTGAGAACAGCTCATCCTGCATCCGCACAGAGAGCCCTTGCACAAACAAAACACAACATAGTATTTCCGGCCAGGCCGCCTCTCGAGCCACGATGCGGAAGTCAATGGCGTAATCTGCCACAGAGCGAATGCCTTGCCGGCAGGAGGTAAGCTGCCCACCGGCTTCATAGATGGATATCACCCGGGAGGTGTCGAACACATGTCGCAACTCCCGGGTGAAGGCATCCGTGCTGCGGCAGATCGCTGACCCATTCTCCCATTCTACCGTGGCCCAAGAGAGAGCACGACCTGTGAGGAGAGTGATTATATAAGCAACTCTAGACATATCACTAGGGAAAGTACGACAACCCTCCGGAGCTCCTCCATAACGATCAGGCAGCGGCAGCCGTGGCTCTCGGGTCTCTTCACGACCAACTGGATGTAACCGCCCTCCCTCCCCACCGGCAGGCGAGGCACCAGACACGGATTCCACCGCTGTTACCACCACGGCGGCTGTAGTGCGAGCGTCATTAGCCGCAGCTAACGCTGAATCTGCTGTTTCCTGGGAAGCAACGGATAGGTCTCCCAGACGACCCAGCTCGACGCTTACTTCCATCTGGCGTTCGATGATGACCCTCAGTTGGTCCCTCTGAGCCTCCATTTCCTCCCGAAATCCTTCTGTGGAACTCATGGTTGGTCGGATCTTCTGTTACGGTTCAAGGTAGGAATTGAGTTCCAATAGTAGAGGGAATAAGGAGACAGAGATGTGGTTGCTCAAAATGTCTGTTCTTTTTAATATAAGAATCACCAGCGCAAGATACTGTAACGATAACAAAACAGACGCCAGGCGTCAACTGAGGATATACTTTAAGGAGAGAATAAATCAAAACAATAATAATAATAATAATAATGGATTGGATTTATATAGCGCTCTTCGTGACACCCCAGAGACCCCAGAGCGCTTACAGAGTCCATTATTCGTTCATACACAGTCATACCGGTGGTGGTAAACTACAATTGCAGCCAGAGCTGCCCTGAGGCAGACTCACGGAAGCGTGGCGAATAATCATCGCCTACGGCCCCTCCGACCACCACCAACATTCATTCACATGCATACACATTCATACGAGGCAAGTAGGTTAAGTGTCTTGCCCAAGGACACAACGGCTACTATTCCTAATTTATGCAAATGACATGTCGTCAGCTTGTGACTGCAACTTGTTCCTGTTTGCGGACGACTCAGCCCTGCTGGTCTCTGACAAGAACAAGTTACAGGTTGAAAAAGCCCTCAGCTCGGAACTAGGCAAAATCTGCATATGGCTCGCCGACAACAAACTATCATTACACATGGGCAAAACAGAGTCCATTCTCTTCGGTTCAAATAACAAACTCAGCAAGACTGACGACTTCTCGGTTACAGTGGGTGACAATATTGTCACAAGGAAAGATGAAATTACCTACCTGGGTTCCATCCTAGAGGCTAATCTTTCCTGTGACAAAATGGCATCCAATGTAATAAAAAAAGTCAACCAACGAACGCGATTCTTGTACCGGATCTCCTCTCTGGTAAACAAGAATACCCTGAAGACTCTAGCAGGAGCACTCATTCAAGGGTACTACGACTATGCTTGCACCTCATGGTACCAAAGCACCTCAAAGGCACTAAAAAACAAATTACAAACATCTCAAAACAAGCTAGTCAGACTACTACTTGACCTGACTCCTAGAACCCACCTCACCCCTGCCCACTTTGACAACCTAGGATGGCTTAGAGTAGACGACAGAGTACAGCAACTTGCAATGGGCCTGGTCTACAAGATACACTACGCGACCAAGGTACCCATGTACATGTCAAAATACTTCCCAAAGGTCAGTGAATACCACGATCACAACACCAGAGGGAGCTCCACAAATCATGTAAAACCCAGATTCGGCTCAAACAAGGGACTAAACACGTTTCGCAATTATGCCACATCAATGTGGAACGCCCTGCCTAAAGCTGTAAAGGAATGTGAATCACTACCCACCTTCAAAAACACTCTCAAAAAACACCTACGTGAGACTGCAATTCGAAACTGGCCCCTACAAATGTCCTAACCTAGTTGTACAGTAAATGACCAAGTAAGGCTTTGTCAACATTCCAATGTACAGTGTAAAATGTGTGTGTGTCCCCTACCCAACCCCCCCCCCCCCCCCCCACCTCCAATGTACAGCCCTCACCCAACCCACCCAACCCCACCCCACCAACCTCCTCCAATGTACAGTTTCTACGCCAAATGTATATACACTCCTTTTCTGGACACTTTTGTATCACAAACAGTACTGTATTTGCAAATCTGATATGTCATAAATGTATAGATGTAGCAGTACTGTCTATCTGTATGTCATGTATGTCATATATGTTATGATGAATTGAAAATGGGGGACCCTGGTGGAAACAAGACGAAAGTCTTTCTCTGGTCTGCATCCCCTTAACAATTGTATGTATTGAGATGTACTGTACTGTACCCATTCTGCAATCTGTTAATAAACTTTTCAATCAATCAATCAATCAGTGGGATGGACATGGGCTTGAGCGGGATTCGAACCACCAACCCTTCGATCATTGGACGACCGGCTCTACCCCTGAGCCACGCCGCCCCACAACAGCGACAAGAGGTTCCAGCACTTGTCCTGTGGCCGACTGCACGCAGGTTCTGTTTGAAGATCCGACAAAGAGACAGAGAACATGAGATTACTATATGGCCACATTCCCAGCATACCACACGCAGCAATTAGTGACAGCAAACCACAGGTGACAGTCAATCAGTGCTAATTACATAGAACAGGGTGACGTACTCCAGAATGGCGGTAGGGTCTCCAGTCCTGGGAGAGGACAGAAACCCAGAACGTTACACTGCTGGAGAGGGTTTTTTTTGTACAGGGATTATAGTGGATACTTTGAAGCAGGCGCGTACCACGGACTCAGCCAGGGATAGATTGAATATGGTGGTGAACACAGGGGCTAGCTGGTTAGCACAGGACTTAAGTATACGTCCATCCCATCTGGGCCTGCCGCTTTCCTGGTGTTCACCCTCATAAATGCTCTTCTCACACTGTGAATTCCGTCAATGAGAGTGTGTGGTCCCCCCCGCGGATGCCCCCCCCCCCCCCATGGCGGCCGGCGCGTCAGTGACGTCATTAGCCGGTGAGCTAGCGTCGCCACTGTTTGCACCGAACCACGTGTAAAAGGATTTGAGTTGATCCGCGAGAGAGGCCTCGGCACTCCCGATTGAGGGGCCGCTGACTTTGTAGTCAGTTATCGTCCGTAGTCCTTGCCATAAATCTCTTGTGTCGTTCTGGGCCATTTGTGCCTCCATCTTGCCAGCATATGTCCTCTTAGCAAGCTTTACGGCCTTGCGCAGAGTATAGACTGTAGCCTTATACTCCTCCATATTTCCTGATGCTCTGCCCTTTCAAAGTAGGTCTACAGATGCCAGTGTTTTTTCTCCTCTTCATAAGAGTTTGAGGTTTTCCTTTGTTATAACAGGTAAAAACAGCAATACAATTTCAACAATTTTTATTTTTTTTTGTATTTTCTTTTTTTATTATTTTTTAAACAAACACATAAACAAACATGACAACACACGATTAGATATACAAGCATTGTAAAACAGTGTACATCAGTTAACTCATCGTTTGGATAAATGTCTTATACAAGATATACCCCTAATACCTGCTATCTATTCCCCTACATATGCTCTTGCTCGCACCTCCCGCCCTGGACCCCCCCATGGATAATCCATCCATTATCCTTCGATCCTAACCAGACACTACCATTAAATGCTAGCTTTTATTCTCTCTACCACTTCTAACCACATTGTCAATTTGGATTCATTGAGACCCAAAATTCTTGCTGTAGATATTTCTAGATAAATCACATCGAGATACAGTATGTAAGAATCCAGACCTTTTGGCACATTTTTTCCGGTTGAAACCATCGTGATGCTATCAGTTTTTTAGCCACTGTAATACCAGATAAAACCAATCTCTTTTGTTGTATACATTTTACATTTACATTTAGTCATTTAGCTGACGCTTTTATCCAAAGCGACTTACAAGTTCTGTGCGACAAGACAGCAAGAAGGGTATAACTCTATCAGCTGAGTAACAATGTTCATCAAAGTGTTGCGTGCTACAGTGTAGGTTAGTTTATTAGGACAAGTGCATGACATTAAGGTTAGTCGGGGTTAGATTTTTTTTTTTTTTTATCATTTCAGATAATGGTTGAAGAAGTGAGTCTTTAGTCGACGGCGAAAGATTGGACGGGATTCGGCTGTCCTAACTGGGATGGGTAGTTCATTCCACCATTGTGGGGCAAGGACTGAGAATAGGCGGCTTCTCTTTGATGACCCTCCGGGAGCTTGGATAGGAGTAGATCTGAGGCGGCCAGAAGATGCAGAGCGTAGGGGTCTTGAGGGTGTGTAGTTAGAGACCATTGACCGGAGGTAGGCGGGAGCAGTTCCCTTTGCCGCACGGTATGCTAGGTCGAGGGCCTTGAAGCGGATACGTGCAGCAATGGGGAGCCAGTGCAGGTCCCTAAGAAGTGGGGTGACATGGGCGGACTTCGGTAGGTTTGAGATCAGGCGGGCCGCTGCATTTTGAATGAGTTGAAGAGGCTTGGTGGCAGTGGCCGGGAGGCCAGCTAGCAGTGCGTTGCAGTAGTCGAGGCGGGAGATGACTGTTGATTGGACGAGGAGTTGGGTGGCTTCTTTTGTCAGGAAGGGGCGTATCCTTCTGACGTTGCTCAGGAGGAATCTGCAGGTTCTGGTTGTCGCTGCGATGTGAGCAGAGAAGTTCAACTGGTCGTCGAGGACAACATGCAGTATAGGTACTGCATATTCAAAAACATCATTCAGCAGTAATATAGAGGGGTGTACAGGTATATTCAGAATTAAGAAATTTGATAATTGCTGGGTCACTTCTTCCCAGAATATCTTAACTGGTGGGCAGTCCCAATACATGTGCATAAATGTCCCCTCGTCCCCATTTGTACATAAGGAGCATTTGGAGTCTTGTTTAAGACCCATTCTGTTCAGTCTTATAGGAGTCAAGTATGTCCTATGAATATAGTTAAGATTGATTTGTTGATGGTCCGGGTTCCTTGATGCAAGTCGAACATTTGCCCAGGCTTCTTGCCAATCAAAATCTTTTTCTAGGTCTGGTATATCCCTCCTCGAAACAGAGTCTAGGTGGAGGGTTTCATACAAAGCCGTTAGTAATTGATGATAAAAATCTGATACAAAACCTCTCGATGTCTCTCTTTCATAGAAAAATGTGTGGTATCTGTGGTGTGCAATTGGTATCCTTAATGGAACACTGTGAGTCTTCAAACATAACAATAATTGTGCATAAAAAAGATATGTGGAACCGGTGAGATTAAACTTTTTTTCTATTTCATCATAGCTACAAATACCCTGTTTGTTGAAAACATCTCCTAATGTATGTATGCCTTGCTTTTCCCATCTAGGGAATCTAATAGGTCGTTTTCTAATCAGGAGTGCATTGTTATTGAATAAGGGAGTATGATTATGCCATTTATGTGGATTAGAATATTTTTTTGTTGTTTTATAATTTCATAAATACAACAAACTGTGTGCTATAAGTATAAAGTATAATAAATCGCAAATTACTTTTGGTATGCAATCGTCAGGCGTTTAATATGGAAGCAAATGAGTGCCAGAAGTATTTGAATTTAATCAGACACCGCATTTATAGCATTGAAAATAAAAACATGTATCTGAATTTGAAAACATGTATCTGAATTTTTTCAGACACCGCATTTTTGTATCTGAATTATTTCAGACACCGCATTTATAGTTTCAGACACCAAATTTATAGCATTGCAAATAAATACTTTGAAAATCATGTATCTGAATTTCTTTGCTCCGAATTTACCTATGCGAAATAAAAATGCAGTGTTAATAAAACAATTCGAATGCATAATAAAATTCAATTCGACGCAAAAAAAATATTCGATGCATAATTGCAGTGTATATAATTCTATGTCAAAAATTCGATGCATAATTGCGGTGTATGGAATTCGATGTAAAAAATCAACATCCGGGTATCCAGCTGCAGAACCACAGAACCACCCAGCAGGCTGAGGCCCCTCGCTTCCATTGGCTGATTTGGGTCACGTGATTTGGATCTGATTTGGATCACGTGACCATCCCACCCAATGGCTGAATTGGAGTATTGCACTGCGGGCATTGGCTGATGCACTGCGGGATTGATTGATTGATTGATTGATTGAAAACTTTATTAACAGATTGCAGAATGGGTACACGTGACAGCCACAGGCCCTGATTGATTGATTGAAAACTTTATTAACAGATTGTAGAATGGGTACAGTGACCGATTGATTGATTGATTGATTGATTGATTGATTGATTGATTGATTGATTGATTGATTGATTGATTGATTGAAAACTTTATTAACAGATTGCAGAATGGGTACAGTGACGTCACAGGCCCGGATTGATTGATTGATTGATTGATCTGATTGATTGATTGATTGATTGAAAACTTTATTAACAGATTGTAGAATGGGTACAGTGACCGATTGATTGATTGATTGATTGATTGATTGATTGAAAACTTTATTAACAGATTGCAGAATGGGTACAGTGACGTCACAGGCCCGGATTGATTGATTGATTGATTGATTGATTGATTGAAAACTTTATTAACAGATTGCAGAATGGGTACAGTGACGTCACAGGCCCGGATTGATTGATTGATTGATTGATTGATTGATTGATTGAAAACGTTATTAACAGATTGCAGAATGGGTATAGAGGTGTGATAGGTGTGATAGGTGTGATAGGTGTGAGAGGTGTGATAGGTGTGAGAGGTGTGATAGGTGTGAGAGGTGTGATAGGTGGGATAGGTGGGATCGGTGTGATAGGTGTGATAGGTGTGATAGGTGTGAGAGGTGTGATAGGTGTGATAGGTGTGATAGGTGTGAGAGGTGTGAGAGGTGTGATAGGTGTGAGAGGTGTGATAGGTGTGAGAGGTGTGATAGGTGGGATCGGTGTGATAGGTGTGATAGGTGTGAGAGGTGTGATAGGTGTGATAGGTGTGAGAGGTGTGATAGGTGTGATAGGTGTGATAGGTGGGATCAGTGTGATAGGTGTGAGAGGTGTGAGAGGTGTGAGAGGTGTGATAGGTGTGATAGGTGTGATAGGTGGGATAGGTGTGATAGGTGTGAGAGGTGGGATCGGTGTGAGAGGTGTGAGAGGTGTGATAGGTGTGAGAGGTGTGATAGATGTAATAGGTGGGATCGGTGGGATAGGTGTGATAGGTGTGATAGGTGTGATAGGTGGGATCGGTGTGATAGGTGTGATAGGTGTGAGAGGTGTCTGATCACACCTATCACACCTATCACACCTCTCACACCGATCCCACCTCTCACACCTATCACACCGATCCCACCTATCACACCTATCACACCTATCACACCTCTCACACCTATCACACCTATCACACCTCTCACACCTATCAACAACAGATGGCGATGTACAAACATGAAGGCCATTTTCAACCAATGAGAAGGGTGAACCGTCACTCACATCCTGTTAGAAAAAGTATATGACGCCATTGTTGTTGTCGTTAGCTTACATGCTAACGTTAATGGCAGCGACCATAGCATTGTGGCTAGGCTAGCTATCATCGCTTTGTAGAGCTAGTGAATGGATAAACAACATTATTTAACATTGCAGAATGGGTACAATTACAATACGGCTCAATACAAACAATTGTTAAGGGGCCCAGGGGGTGTAGACTGTTGTAGTTTGAGCTAATTTACACCATGCTCCAAAAAAAAAAAAAAAATCTGCCGAGCGATGTGGAGCGGGGAGCGGGGAGCGCTCGATTCAAGGTGAGCGGTGAACGACTTGGGGGCGGGGTCAACATGAGCGATTAGCGGAGCGGAACAAGCCGTCTAGAGCGAAGAGCGGATTTCACGCCCGCGCCGATCCGCTCACGTGGCCTTGTGGGAGGTCACGTTGCCTTCACCACTTCCTGTCTTTTGCTGTGCAGGCGCCCTGACCTGACCTGTAGGAGTCGCTGTCCACAACGCCAGATTACCACCCCATCTACTTCCCTCCCGCTAACTCAGCCAAACGAGTTAGTATGACGGCTGGCCCATGCCGGAGGCAATGCTGACACCCGGATTCGAGACCGGAGTCTCTCGCATTGGTGACGAGCGCAATCTCCGCTGCGCCACCCAGCCGCCCTCTAGACACATACAACTGCGAGGTGGTATTTCTAGTTGATACATAAAACATGTATTTACAGCCTGGGTCTGTTGAGACTGGCAACATCGGCAACTCTTGTTTCTGTGTTTCTGTCATCTACCCAGTAAAATGTGGGCAAAGTGGGCAGATTGTTAAGCCTTGGCGGAGGTCTGCACTCTACTGTGCATTGTCTACAGTGTATTGTTCTGTTTTCATTTGTTCCCACCTGCACATGTCGGGGGCATATTGACCTAAAACCCAGCCTTCCTTTTCTTGATCCTCCAATCACAACCGCTGCTTTCCTCACAGTCGGAGGATCAAGAGAAGAGGCAGTGATGTGGAGGGATGAAGAGGAGGAGGGTTGTTGAAGGGAAATTGATGAGAGAGAAAGAGAGCGAGAGATGAAATGAATTAGAAATAAAGAGAGATCAGTCCGAGGGGAATGTGAGAACGGCTAGTTGAGTGGACCAGGGGGGCAGGGCCGGATTAACGACCGGGCCGTCCGGGCCGCGGCCTGTGGGCCTTTTATTTTAAATTTAAATTTTTTTTGGATGCCCCTCGTCACTAGAGGCCCCAAATATTTGTTTATTTTTTTTTAGCTTTTATTAAAAGAAAATTGGTGGCCCCTCGTCACTAGAGGCCCCACATTTTTTTTATTTTTTTTATTTTGGAGATCGATGTCATACTGTGACACTGAAATGAAAACATATTTCATCAACTAAAATATTTAGTCAACAAAAATATTTCATCAACTAAAATATACAGTACGTCACACCCTGCCGTCTGCAAGTGGCTAATCTTGAGTATTTTTTCTCCTCTTCATAAGAGTTTGAAGTTTTCCGTTTGAGGTAAAAACAGCAATAAAAAAAAAAACTCCACATCCCAGCCCCGATGCCTGAATACTTTTACCAACGGATTTCCAGTTCCGCGTTCGCATTCTGCGCTCTGATTGGCCACTGACGTTTCTGGTAGCGCCAATCGTGTGACGCCTCTTTTTTTCACCGGTTAAGCTTAGGCACTCTTTCGAAGTTGGTTAAGGTTAGAGTTTGTCTTAGAGCAGGGCGATAGAACACCAGCCCTGATTCCATACTCTAACCTTAACCAACTTCGAAAGAGTTGCCTAAGAAATGTCAGTGGCCAATCAGATCGCACCAGAAACGTCAGTGGCCAATCAGATTGCAGAACGCGAACGCGGAACTGGAAATCCGTTGGTAAAAGAATAGACGCAGCCCCGACACGATTGAGGCAGATTGGGATCATTATTCATGACAGACAGCAGAGACACGCCGGTGCTGATAGCGGATATCATCGAGCTCCCCCTAGTGACTAGGGGCCTCCACTACACACTAGTAAAAAAAAAAAAAAAAATACGAAGAAAAAAATATATATAATCAGATCCTCATCCAGCGTTTACTTTCACAGCATCTATAGTGACTACTAGTATCATCTCATCTCTTCTCTATCTATTTTTATTACATTTTTTGTATTGCAAATAAAAATATGATTGATTGTTTGATAATGAGGGGTGAGAGACATTGAGTCTACGTGACACTGACGTCCAGGTCCAGGGGTCACTGTCAGGTCAGAATTGCACTTGCAAGTTGATCAAGTAGGCTAAGACTCGAGTAGTACTGTATGATCATTATGAGACTCAAAAAACATGGATAAAAAAGTTAAACGGTGGGAAAGCGGAGCTGCTAAGTTAAAATCTAAACAGGAAAGGGACAGAAAGAGCGCGTTACTTCGGCAAAGCATACCGACTATCTCTATCTTTTTTCACCCCGTCATGTAAGGAGGAGGATAGCCCCCTGGCTAGCACTAGTAGTAGCAGCAACGTTAAAGAGGCTGAGCCAGGCGCCGCGGGCAGAGAGGACGAGAATGCTAACGTTATTATTATTGATGCTAGCGACAGAGAAGAGGCAGCGGCAGCCTCTAGTTCAGCCGGCCCACCACCACCAGTGGCTGCCACCTGTTCGTATACGCCCGCCGCATCTCCACAGCCCAGCCCCAACACCAACACGAATAACTCTGACTCTGAGGCAGACCGCGATGATGACAGCCCGCCGCCGGCGGTGCTTGAACATGAAAACCAGGAGGATTGGTTGGACAATGTTACGGATCCAGCTTTTTTCTTTTTTTAAGTGACATATAAAAACGCCGCTGTGTGTGGGGGGGGGGGGGGGGGGGGGGGGGCTCCACAAGAATCTGGCCCGGGGGCCTCTGAATTCTTAATCTGGCCTTGCAGGGGGGGCCATTTTAAAGCAGCCCCTTCCCTCCACAGGCTAAACGGACCAGTGGTTCGAGAGGGGGCCGTCATCTAGAGCTGGATGATTATAATCAGTTTCCATTCTATCACAAGCCCCGTTCCTCTCATTTACTCCAGTGTCTGAATGAATGTCCCTTTTCTCCTTGTCACTCTGTTATGCTACTCATCACCGGAACAGTAATTCAATCATTCAAACTCACTCACCCCTGTCTGTCACTGTGATCAATAGGTTGAATCTCCCTTCACAGCCAGAAGAGGTTGTGACTACTGAAGGGAGCTTCTCAGAGTCACATTGTCCATAAAACGCACAGCCATCTAATATAAAATACTGCACACCAGTGGGTTGCAACATTTTTTTATTGCGGTGCAATTTAATGGGACATAAGAAATCCAAGGACTACCTCGCTGATTGCTCAGGTTAGACATGCCAGAACACATAACACACACACCACTAGTAGTAGTAGTACCGTAGTAGTAGTAGTAGTAGTAGTAGTAGTAGTAGTAGTAGTAGTAGTAGTAGTAGTAGTAGTAGTAGTAGTAGTAGTAGTAGTAGTAGTAGTAGTAGTAGTAGTAGTAGTAGTAGTAGTAGTAGTAGTAGTAGTAGTAGTAACAGTTGAACAAGGTGCAATCATAATTTCCCCTCTAATTTGAATGAAATTCATGTATTTGTATTGATATATGACGCCTTAATTACATTGGCGTTTTCGCGGCTTAACATTTATTGGCTTAACATTTTAGCACCATCTCAAAGCTTAGCCTACTGCAAGGCACACCTGTTATAAGCGTCTGAAATGACCCGACAAAGAGCACCTTGAACACATGAAGACATGTCTTCTGCGGCAGACCGCCTATGGTCTGGACAGAGACACTCCTCGTCTCTGTGCCAACAGGATTATTCTGCTCCCTAGTGCACTTACTAATTGTTTAGGCTGCCACATTAGGCCTGTGCACCTTTCTAATCATGTTAAGAAGGGGCCCCACTCTCTTCAAGGTTATCTGCCATCTAGGGAGGACACCTGTCCTTCCTGGTTTCCTCCTGCCTTATGACCACGGTGGACGCATAGATGGACATACACTCTATGAGTTTCCTTTTAAAGAAGAAATCAAGCTCAAGCTATGATAAAAGGTGCTGCTCTCAGAAGTATAATTCTCTGACATTAAAAAGGAATATATATTCACAAATATATATTTTTTGCGATAACAGCAGCTCACAAGTGATGAAGAATTGGGTGGTTGGGGCGGGGCGTGTGGTGTGAAGGTGTTGAGGATGGGCTTTTTCAAAGACAAACATTTCTGGTTTTCATTGTCAATATAGTCTTGCATAGCCATACTGCCCTGTCAAGGCAGACCGCAGTAACTTCCAAACAGTGAAACTGAGAAAAATGGCTTTAAAGTTTTTTGACTTGCCATCCAAAATGTGTTATAGGTAGATAGATGATAGTACCCAGATTTAACATGTATTAATGAAGTAATCTTTACGCATACAAAAATATGACGTAATTATTTTAATTAACCCCAAAAAAGCAGATACTGCACTCTGCTGCACGATTTCCTTAAATAATTATACAGGTAATGTACAGGCAAAGTGCAGTAACTTCAAATACAATGTTGTTTTCCCTCCAGCTTTCATAACTTAACCTGGTCATTTTATTTGGATCATCATCATTCCAATATATTCAGGTGTTAAATTTCATTTTCAAACACACTTTAAGCATATGGCAGTGGTGAATTGGCAAAACATAACCACCACAAAACATGTATTATTGTATCAAGGCAAGAATGACTTGGAACCCACATGTCAAAAAGACTTGTATGGTCCTTTAACAAGTGGACTCTGATCTAATTTAGGTCAAAATCCAGGCTTTGAAAAACGTATTGATATTGCACTTGAGCACAGTGTGGTCCATGTTGTTTGGTCCTGCCCATGAGCAGGGCAGAGAACAACAGCAAATGTGTTCAATTAACACACTATACCATGATCCACAGCAACAGAAGATACAAGCAGTCGTGTCTCGCAATCTTCACAGACAAACTCAGCCTGTCAATATCTAATATATAAGATGCAATATACACTCTCTCTGTGTGAACTTTCACAGTCGCTACTCCTCTTGTGTTTTTCCTTGGCCTGTGGACATCCGGAGAACATGGTTGAAAACTGCTTCTGAGAAAGCCATAGCGAAATCGAATTATTTAAGGATTATTTATGAAATTTTCAAAATGGCTAGGTTAAGTTATGAAAGCTGGAGGGAAAACAACATTGTATTTGAAGTTACTGCACTTTGCCTGTACATTACCTGTATAATTATTTAAGGAAATCGTACAGCAGAGTGCAGTATCTGCTTTTTTGGGGTTAATTAAAATAATTACGTCATATTTTTGTATGCCTAAAGATTACTTCATTAATACATGTTAAATCTGGGTACTATCATCTATCTACCTATAACACATTTTGGATGGCAAGTCAAAACACTTTAAAGCCATTTTTCACTGTTTGGAAGTTACTGCGGTCTGCCTGGATTTTGAGTGTGATTTTGTAGTTACTGCAGTTTTTAAAACCCCATATCTCCAAAACTGAGCGACATTAACATCTGAAACTTGGTCACATGATAAAACATTTATTGACAAGTTCAATTTCACTCATAACTCCATTTTGACTTTTTTCGAGTTACTGCGGTTAGCCTTGACAGGGCAGCATACCTCTCTCCACACTACGTTAGACTGCATTAGCCCTGTGCCAGCACCAGAGAGAGGTCTGGCTGAACCTATTATCATTCCACTATAGGGGGGGAAAAAACATCATCCTGAGTGGCGCTAAGCCCAGGATGCAATGACAGTGCCCTTGGAAAATAGGGTCGCCGATAGCGGAGGAGGAGGAGAATTACGATCAAGCAAAAAAGGCGGGGCTTGAGATAGGTAAATTCCTGTGCCTTCCTAGATTCACATTTACATTTACATTTAGTAATTTAGCTGACGCTTTTATCCAAAGTGACTTACAAGTTCTGTACGACAAGTCATCAGGAAGGGCACAACTCTATCAGCTAAGTAACAATGTTCATCAAAGTGTTGAGTGCTACAGTGTACAGTAGGTTAGTATATTACACCAGTCCCTTCCTTTTAAACCAACCAATTGGGAGTTTGTGTGGTGGCCTGTGGGACTTATTAGTCCCATTTTATGGAGTCGAGTGGATCACACTCAATTCCCATAAAAATAATATTTCCAAAGCAATTCCTTTACATGTGCCTTCCTAGATTCACACCAGTCCCTTCCTTTTAAACCAACCAATTAATAATATAATAATGTTGCGGAGGAATTGGGAGTTTGTGAGGTGGTCTGTGGGACTTATACCCCCCCTCCCCATTTTATTAGTCCCATTTTATGCAATCGAGTGGATCACACTCAATTCCCATAAAAAATTATATTTCCAAAGCAACCCATTACCAGCTTCACACAGCTGCAGTACCATTACAATACCGTTAAAGCCGATGACACACAATCCA
This sequence comes from Notolepis coatsorum, assembly GCF_963971535.1. Classification (NCBI taxonomy): domain Eukaryota; kingdom Metazoa; phylum Chordata; class Actinopteri; order Aulopiformes; family Paralepididae; genus Notolepis; species Notolepis coatsorum. Next base: position 44,780,685 of record NC_140177.1, read on the forward strand.
AACCGTGTAGATAGAAGCCCAACGTTCAACGGAGCGTAAATCTCGTTAAAGAGGTGTGCAGAGCAGAATCAGAACCATGACGACCCCTGCA
>NC_140177.1:44785775-44858742 GCF_963971535.1 Notolepis coatsorum
CTAAGCTACCCCCCCCCCAGCTACGCCCCTGGGTCAGGCACTAAAGAGGCTCTGGAAGAGTTCCACTTGTTTCTCAACTCTCAGAGAGAGACTATTAAGTTTACTATGAATTATAATTCACATTCCATAGCATTCCTCTATGTATTGGTGAAAAAGAGAGACAATATTGTCCATACCGAAGTTTTCAAAAAAGAGACTGATCGAAATTCGTTTCTCCATTATAGCAGTTATCACCCACCAGAGCTCAAGAGGAGCCTTCCATTTAGTCAGATTTTGAGAGATAAACGTATCTGTAATACAGATGACATTTTTGGGTACACAAGCCAAGGAGCTTTGTCAGAACTTTAGATCTAGAGGATATAGTGAGGCCCTTATTGAGAATTCTCTTAATAAAACTAAACAAATAAACAGACAATCCCTTTTTACACATAAAGATAAAGTAAAAAGCAACTCAGTAGCATTGGTGTCCACCTGCAGCCCTATTTCTAGAGATATGCGTGATATTGTGAACAAATACTGGTACATTTTAAAGTCAGATCCTAATATCGGAGGTGTGTTCCAGGAACCACCCAAATACTTCTACAAACGGCAACCTAACTTAAGGGACCAGTTAGTTAAAACAGATTTTCCCAAAAAAAAATCCCATTTTATGGCTAATATTCCAAATGGCAATTTTCCATGTTTGTCTTGTACCCAATTTCATGGCATGATTAAAGAGAAATTTTATTTACAACCAAGTACAGGTAGGAGTATCGCTGTTAGAGGCCGGATTACCTGTAATTCTGATTTTGTGGTTTACTTGCTTAAATGTCCTTGCAACCTTTACTATGTTGGAAAAACAAGAAGATGTTTTAAAAATTGAATTTCTGAGCACAAATGTTCTATAAGAAGAGTTCTACCAAGAGGCGGCGACAGAGACAGGCTCTTGCTACAAAGGGAATGCTTTTATATTCATTATCTGGATTGTTTAGAGCCTAGAGGCCTCAATGAGGAAAATGTTTTGACCTGTTTCATTTGATTATTTCATTTCATTAGATTGTTTATTATTTATTTTCATTTATCATTCTTTATATTTATAATTGAAAGATGGCTTATATGGGTCATGAGTTTAAGATGTAGGCCTACTCTGTATAAAATATATATAAATATATATAGATATATCCCTTTGTGATTTACATGTTTCTTTTTTATTTGCATGCTTCTTTTTGATTTACATATTCTGAAAAGGTTGTGCTTGTAAGTGGTATTTTGTACTTTTTGTACTTTTTTGTAGATCTCTTATGGGAATGTGTTGTCACTTCCTATGTTGTCACTTCCTGTTTGTCTTGTATATACTAGGGTCACTTACCCTTCATGCTTCATGCAAGCCATTCTGAAGAAGGTGTGTTCACACCAAAACGTCATGATTACAGGCTGCCAATAAATTTGGAAAAACCTGGAGTGCGTGCCTGGACATTGTTTCCCTACAAATGACAAGACAAGAGGGATACATATCAAAAGAAAGAGAGCAAGAGAGAGAGATAGTGCCATGGACACAGAGAGAGAGAGAGAGAGAGAGAGAGAGAGAGAGAGAGAGAGAGAGAGAGAGAGAGAGAGAGAGAGAGAGAGAGAGAGAGAGAGAGAGAGAGAGAGAGAGAGAGAGAGAGAGAGAGAGAGAGAGAAAGATTAAAATTCCACTGCCATCTTGTGCCATCTTTTCTCTCCCTTGCGGCAGCATGTAACTTCAAGGCGTCCTCTTGAGCTACAGTACAACCATGCCTTTGATTCAACACACCCATACAGTCATTCACCTCCCCCTCCTCTCCTCACGGAAATAAACACATTATTAGGACCAATTATCAAATACTTTCCCCATCTCTGTACAGCTACAGCTGGCTTGAGGAATTAAAAGACGGTAGAAACCTGTAAGCCAGTCAGATCAAAGGAAGCATCACCAAGATCTTAATTGAACAAAGACCAATTATTTTTAATGAGTAGAACTCAATGTCCTACTTCGCTGCAGGGATTTCTATATAGGCTGAGCAAGGAGAAGATATATGAGTCCCAGCAGCTCAGGCCTGTATCTATAAGATTCATCTTTCTGTTGAAACATGGGTGCGACAGTGGCTCAGGAGGTAAGAGCATCGTCTGGTAATCAGAAGGTACCCGGTTAGATTCCGGCTCTGGCTCCTCCCGGCAGTGTGTCGAAGTGTCCTTGAGCAAGACACTTAACACCTAACTGCTCCTGATGAGCAGGTTGGTGCCTTGCATGGTTGCCTCCGCCGTTGGTGTGTGAATGTATGAGTGAATGGGTGAATGTGAGGCATAAGTTGTAAAGTGCTTTGGACATAAATGCCATATAAATGACCAATTCGACATAAGAGCAAAATGGCCACTGTGTGAATATGATCAATAGCCAGGAGGATATATATATAATTCTTGTTAATGTGCCTGCTCCAGCATGATACATTTAAATAACTTATCTTAGTACACACTGCAGAAATCGAGCTTAATGTATTGGCACAGAGTTAAACTTACTTTATATATATGTATTTATTTATTTATTTATTTATTTATTTATTTATTTATTTATTTATTTATTTATTTATTTATTTATTTATTTATTTATTTATTTATTTATTTATTTATTTATTTATTTATTTATTTATTTATTTATTTATTTATTTATCGTTAAGACGTTTTAGAATTCACAATTTTACTCCATCATGACATTATTATTATTATTATTATTATTATTATTATTATTATTATTATTATTATTATTATTATTATTATTATTATTATTATTATTATTATTATTATTATTATTATTATTATTATTATTATTATTATTATTATTATTATTATTATTATTATTATTATTATTATTATGTGGACAATAACATTTGAGGATATTTATAGATACAATTCCAGTGCTCCCTTTGGTGGTCTGCCATTACGAATATTCGCTGATTCAAATGTAGTAGAACTTTTTTATTATGGGCTATATAAAATGTTTATCCGCATTTTCAGTGTTTTATTTCTTAAATTTAATTAAAGCCAACGGAATAGGATGGACACAAAATGTACGCCTTAAAAAGCAACAACTGTGATTGGAGGATCAAGAAAACAGGGTGGGGTTTGAGATACTGTAGGTCCATTCTCCTGATCATAAACCACTCCACTTTCGTGTTACATGGAGCTTGTGAGGGGAGTGGGGAAGGGAGCACGGGGGGAACAAATTAATGAAGAGAAAGACTCCCTGGGCAATTTGCACATGTACTGGTTGGGGAGTAGGTGTGAAAAAATTACTATAGGTCGGCCGCGAAAGTGCCGATCGACTTGGGGTTGGTCTCTCTGTGTTCAGGAGACTCAGGCTCTCTCCAATGAGCTCAAAATACCAGAAGTGTAGCGGTGGTCTATCTTTGACAGTCATTTGCGAATATACAAACATAGCTAGAAACAATGAAGTCAAGATTGTCTTGATGATGTGTGGGGGGTGGGGGTCATAACAGGTCTGGGAATTCAAACCAGTGATCTTCTGTTTACAAGCCTACTTCTCTGTAGAATGCCATTTTGTATCTGACTGTCAGCACTGGAGATTAAATAACCAAACAGAAATGCAACACAGCACAACAACTGAATAACATCACGGGTGGAATGGCACTCTCATATTGCTTCAGTCCAAAATGGATATTGTCAGTACAGTGGAGCCGCTCCATATATTGTATCTTGATGACATCACAGATTAACCTGTGCTTCTCTAGACTCTATTTTTTTTGTGCACAAAATAATATCGACTGACCTGTCTAAAGTCATTGGAATATCATCTCAGGCGAATCTTCGCCTTTAAATCTCACTCAAGCGTATAACTATAAACAGCTGTGGGCATTATAATCAATGCAACGTATACAGCAGACAAATGGAGGATGGGAATGGGCTGCCAAATCCAAGGTTATTTTCTCTACACGGGAAGGCAGGCGAGGAGGAGGAGGAGGAGGAGGAGGAGGAGGAGGAGGAGGAGGCACACAGCTAAGGCAGGAGGTTGATCCTCTGCATTGTTCCATATTTACATGATGGAGAGAGGAGAGGAAAGTACAGAGAGTAGAAGGGGGAGAACAGGAGATGACAGGAGAGGATAGGAGAGAAAATGAGAACAGGAGAAGACCAGATGGGACAAGGTAGGATAGTACAGGGTAGGGGAGAGGACAGGAGAGGAGAAAGTAGATGGAATAGGAGGGCAAAGGAGGGTGGATAGAAGAGGACAGGGTAGGAGAGCAGAGCAGATAGAACAGGAGAGGAGAAGAGAGCAGGGTGGCGTTCAAGTCTTATACTGTCTAATCAGCTAACCCTGTTCTGACGACTATCTCCCAAGGGACCTTATCAGCTGAGCCTGTTTTGTTTTTTCAAACTGAAGCTTCCTGTGTGTTCTTTTAACACACACACACACACACACACACACACACACACACACACACACACACACACACACACACACACACACACACACACACACACACACACACACACTTGACCTCCACATTTCAGCTTGCTCTGGGCAAAACATGTGGCTTCTAGAGGGTGGGGGACATTTTTGCAAATCAACCCGACAGAGTGACCTATAGAGCTGCTATAGGTATAATTGAGTATCGATTGTGTTCATTCTTGTACATTGTTTTCCAATGTGTCCTTAAATCTAAATTGTATTAGATTTGTATCAAATGGTATGCAGTAAAGGACAACAGGACACTAAGGGTTAATGCCCGACAGGCCAATGTGATGTACATTAAGCAGCGATAAAGGATGCATGAAACTACACGTGACCCTGGTTATGATATTGGGGGCCGTATCACTCTAATTGCACAGTAGTATGTGACAGTACTGCACCACAGTTAAACAGTACAGTATATCAGTACTGCACCACAGTTAAACAGTACAGGTATATCAGTACTGCACCACAGTTAAACAGTACAGGTATATCAATACTGCACCACAGTTAAACAGTACAGGTATATCAGTACTGCACCACAGTTAAACAGTACAGGTATATCAATACTGCACCACAGTTAAACAGTACAGGTATATCAGTACTGCACCACAGTTAAACAGTACAGTATATCAGTGCTGCACCACAGTTAAACAGTACAGTATATCAGTACTGCACCACAGTTAAACAGTACAGTATATCAGTACTGCACCACAGTTAAACAGTACAGGTATATCAGTGCCTGCCGATGTACCTTGAAGTGCCTCTCTGTAAGTCTGGATTACTGCATCAGGGAGTGAGTGCCTTTGGGGAATGAACTTTCTTTGAAATTAAAAGATGTGACAGAGAAATAATTAAATAATATAAAACATAACAATGACATAATGAAAGTGTCTGGGGGAGTGTGTGTGCGCGCACACGTGCGTGCGTGCAGTGAGAAAGAGGAGACAGAAAAAGAGCAGTTTGTACAGGATTAAAATAGGGATTGCTATTCTTTTCATCTACATCATTTCATTGAGCTGTAATTAACACAACACGAGGATTCAGTGTGTCCTCTGATGACATCACAGGAGGAGATATTTATACTAACTCAATAACTGTCAAACTAAATTAATGTGTGCAAAACAGAGGTTAAAGCCTTGGGAAATGTGTGAGTTTATGTGCAAAATAAATCGGCATTGTGCCCCTTTAATACACATTATTTTGTATTGTTTCAGTTGGGGACAAAGCGCACTGTGTTCTTTCAACACATCGCATTGAGATACCGAGTGAGAGAGTGTGTGCGATGATTAGATATTAGAGATAACTCTCTTCCTCTATCGCTTTCTTTCTCCCTCTTTTACTGTACCTACCATCACCTCTTGTCTCTTGTCCCTTTGTCTTGGAGCTGTAGGCCTGTTGGAGACCCGGGTTGCTTTCTGTTCCCCTTACCCAGAGAGAAAGCATGGAAAGGGGGGGGCGGAGATAGCCCAGTTACCTCCCTGCACTGTCCACGTCAGATTTAGAGGCCTCTGAGAGCCATGTGAGAAATTACTCTCAATGAATTGAGAGATGGGGGTAGATTGGATTTTTGGGAAGCTTGCAGTGGACGGATAAAGCGGTCAAAGACTCCCTCGTGGGTTAACTTTTTCCGGTTATTTGGCTGCTCGCCCCCGTTGTGACTTACTGAGGAGAGAGACTGCAGCCTAAAGGAGTTCAGGATGGAATGGCTCGTCCACCGTGCACTGCCGTGTAGTCGAACATGATCAACACAACACAGCGAATGGGTGGAAGCTTTTGATAACATATTTTTATTCTTAAACAATCACTAACTTCATTCTGATTTTTATTATCAATGCATATTTTTTTTTCATCTCACAATTCATAATGCATAATATGAGTGTGTTCCAATACGGTGAAATCATCTGCAAACAGAGAAAATAAATAAAGTATCCTTTATCACATACAATCAAGGCCTTCGCTTACCCTCCCGCACAGCAATGTCACAAAGTGCTGTCATTTACACCTCCTTTTCCCCCACATTTACCAACTTTCACCTTCACCATCATCACTTTTTCTTCATCCCCTCTCCACATCATTCTGTTTCCCTCTCCGACAGTTGAAGTAGAGTACACCCGTTGTTCATGCATTGCTTTTAGTCAACAGGTACCTCCTTGCACCCAATATAAATTCATACAGTATAAAAAACATTAACCTCTATAATGCTGGTCTCATTTTCCATCTTTCAGTGTTCAATTATTATATATTTTTATCATTGATACAGGAACTTGCGGAACTCATCTGCTATCAGTTCTTTATCATAGGCAACTTGTACCAGCTGTGGATCCAGGTAGACTCATTTGAAAGCAGCTCGCTCTGTAGCCTGCTCTGTGTAATGCAAAACCACCCGCCACCGACAAACATACCACAGATATGGTGCCCAACTAGGAGAACAGAGGGATCCATAAAAACGTGGCCAATAGAACAGTAATCTATAGCATTGCATATAAAATTAGTAACCTATCCCCCCCACCCCAAAATAAATACAATCTAACATCCACTCTCAGTGTTTTCCCCATCATGCAGCATTCATGTTTTCTCTCCACTTGCGCACATCCCTGTAAATATTCCTTTCTGAGCCTCCATGCCCTGGCCAGGCTGTGATGTACCATCTTTACCCCAAACCTCCTTCAACCCCACCCCCAACCTCCCAAAAGACTGCGCCATTGACCAGGCTTTGTGCATTGGGTGCTGGACAAAGGGCAGCTCACTTAATGTCTGGCATTTCATTCATTGGACGAGAGTAGGACTTCCTGAGTTAAACGAACCAATAGGGGATTGCTCCGCGGTTGACAACCGCTCTGTATATTAGGGACGGGATTTGGAAGGTGAGGGAGTGTTCACTGCCAGCTAAGTGTACCAGTCTATTCCCTTTGTTTATACAGCCACTCCAGTAGCGTTGATTTATGAAATAGAGGAAGCTTTCCTCCACAATTCAGCAAAACAACTCATTTCATGGGTCACATAACCAGGAGAAATGGAAACCAGACGGGGTGCCAGCTCACACAGAAAACAAAACAGCGAGCTAGACCCATGGGGAAGGACAGACATCATTCCCAAATCTGGCTGCCATCCTGGTCAAGATGAACTGGTTCCTCAATAAGAAGTTCTACTTCAATAGTGGCAGGAGAGTCTTATCGACTGACATCATTGTTAGGAGTAACAAATGTAAAGAAGGTAAGAACAGTCAAAACAGCCCTATTCATCCAGGCTGTGAAGTATTTAGGCCTCCTTTCACCAGGAAGGTCACAACGAGAGGAGAAGCTCTTGGAAATTTATCAAAACAAAAGTCTCCACCACTAGGCCTGCCAAAGCAACTCCCCAAATCAACAAACTCTATGACTTTCCTGCAAAAAAAGAAAAACTACAGAAATCCTAGAAATCCATGATTTGCTCATACAGTTCAAAAAGCTGTTTGTTATATATTATATTTGGGACAGCACGTTTTTTTGTCACAGCCTATAGCTCATACAGTACGACAGCCTATAGCTCATACAATACGACAGCCTATAGCTCATACAGTACGACAGCCTATAGCTCATACAGTACGACAGCCTATAGCTCATACAGTACGACAGCCTATAGCTCATACAGTACGACAGCCTATAGCTCATACAGTATGACAGCCTATAGCTCATACAGTACGACAGCTTATAGCTCATACAGTACGACAGCTTATAGCTCATACAGTACGACAGCCGGGAATGGCCGCTGTATCTCCTGAAGCACAGATGCAATAATGACCTCCGGCGCCGTGGTGCATACTGCTGACGCTAGACATATTTTATTTTCCACTTCTGATAAGAACACCACTTCACTGGTGTCAGGTCTGAACACGTCTTTCCTCGTCGCAGGGAAAGAAAATACCATTTAATAACGCTCACCAAGCGAAAACAACTTTGCTCAATATCCACTTCCACGTCGAGGCCCGCCGTCGTCGTCTGCTATTCTGAGACGCCTCTCTAATCTATATCGGTTGTGTCCATCTTGTCCCGCCAGAGGACAGGGAACATCCCCGTCTGTCCCGCCATGTCCAAATATAAGTCACATTTACAGAACAACACCTGAGCAAATAACATCCCACCCACATCCGCCAGGTCGTTCCCCTCGCAGCCCAGCACAGAGAGCTCTCGTATACATTCAGTCCCCATACCGTCACACCAGAGTATGTAGTGTGAAAGCGCATTCACGGTCAAGCTTCGCGATAAAAACACACTTTTTTTTCCTCTCTAAACTATTTTGTCCAAAAAAAAAGGGAAATCATAATAACTGTGGTACTAACTGGGATGGTGAGATAAACAACAGAGTAACAATGACAACAATATTGGTTATTATTGACAACGATAACACAATAAAGCATGTGAGAGTGCCATAGCATTCAGAGGAGAAAAATATATATATTAACGCATGAAAATAGAACATGTCTTAAAGCTAATTTTTCACAGCATTGAAAATGATAGATATTTTGTATTTGTGTGAAGAGAGACCACCATTCATTTGTTTGTCACAGCTTTTTTTCTCTCTTTTTCATTTTTTTTTGCATAAAACGTAGGTCAAGTCCTGATCGAAAATGTTTTTTTTATTTATTATTATTTGTTTGTATCTTCATAATAATTCATCTAAAAGATTTTCACAGGCAAGAGTTCAATTTTGTTTTGTCATCTTGGGTGTACAGTATAGCTCATTGTTGTTGCGGCAACTCCCTCTCTTTTACAGAGGGCATGGTGGTGCATGTTTTGGGGGTTTCAGGGAGTTTCCTGTGGCTCCTCCCTCTTGGGTTGGGAGGATGCCACTCCCCCCAGCTGGAAGACCCTCCCCCTTCTGCTATGTGGAGTCCTGATTGACAGCTTTCCCTCCATTCATGGTGGGAGTCCCTGAGCTCTTCCTTGAGCGCTGTTTCTCCTCTATCTCATGCAGCGACGGCTCCCTGTACATACAGACTGCAGGAGAGGAGAAGAGAGGAGAGGAGAAGAGAAGAAAAGAGAGAAGAGAAGAGAAGAGAAGAGAAGAGAAGAGAAGAGAAGAGAAGAGAAGAGAAGAGAAGAGAAGAGAAGAGAAGAGAGGAGAGGAGGAGAAGAGAGAATAGAAGAGAAGAGAAGAAAAGAGAGAAGAGGAGAGAAGAGAAGAGAAGAGAGGAGAAGAGAGGAGAGGAGAGGAGAGGAGAGGAGAGGAGAGGAGAGGAGAGGAGAGGAGAGGAGAGGAGAGGAGAGGAGAGGAGAGGAGAGGAGAGGAGAGGAGAGGAGAGGAGAGGAGAGGAGAGGAGAGGAGAGGAGAGGAGGAGAGTAAGGCCAGGAGAAGAGAGAAGTAAGAAGCAGTGGTACAGGACAGAAAATGGAGAGATGGGTGGGAAGACAGAGACACAGAGTAAGGCTGGCGCAATTCTACCAGACTGGGAAGGAGAGGACATGGGATTTGACATGACTTTACATAATAATGATGTTCACACAATGCCCTCATCACAACCCCATTACAGATGCTGTGAAGTAAACCATTATGTACAACAGTTCTCACTGAGACCCCAGTGTCAAGGTTAATAGGAATCTCCTCTTTGAACGAGATATAAGCCTTCATAGATAACAGAAGCGGCAAAGAAGAGACAGTATTAATACTGCACAGTAATCTAATTATACTGATAACGCACACTTCATCACACCCGTGTTATCAGACACTAGATGGATGACGGTGAGGTGAGTTCTGCCTCTATCAATACCAAATCAAGGTGAACGGGTTCTGTTGTTTAAGAGCTCATTCTGTAATTCATCTGACCATATACATTTTAGCTGTATGCACATCGATTCTTCATGAGTTTGACATGCAAACAGAACTCATCATACTTTTTGGGGGATGGAAATGTCATGACCGGAAATGTCACTCACTCACTCACTCACTCACTCACTCACTCACTCACTCACTCACTCACTCACTCACTCACTCACTCACTCACTCACTCACTCACTCACTCACCTTCTTTCCTTCCTTCCTTCCTTCCTTCCTTCCTTCCTTCCTTCCTTCCTTCCTTCCTTCCTTCCTTCCTTCCTTCCTTCCTTCCTTCCTTCCTTCCTTCCTTCCTTCCTTCCTTCCTTCCTTCCTTCCTTCCTTCCTTCCTTCATTCATTCATTCATTCATTCACTCACACTTAGCCACTCTGCCCCTAGTGGCAGCTCAATGGCATGGCACGTTGTGTAAGAGCAGTGACACACATGCAGACATGCTGACACAGAGCACCCACACAAGGCTAACCATCTCAACACCACGGTATGAAAGCTCTAGGTAGAAAACCATCACATTTTACTGACATTCTCGTAATTAAGTTCGCTACTGCCTATTTGTTGGTCCGAGGAGAGAGAGAGAGAGAGAGAGAGAGAGAGAGAGAGAGAGAGAGAGAGAGAGAGAGAGAGAGAGAGAGAGAGAGAGAGAGAGAGAGAGAGAGAGAGAGAGAGAGAGAGAGAGAGAGAGAGAGATTTTACCAATATCACAGTCGATGTGTGTTTGTTGTGCTGGTAAATCTGTACCACAGCTCCCTGTAAAGCCTACAACGCTTCCTATCTATGGTGCGAAGGGATTGCGCTTCTTTTTCTCTGCGCTATGCCTGTGCAAATAACCCCAAAACAAAACTTGCTATTCACAAAGCACTCGCAAAGGGTGAAATACTGTGCTAACTGCGTTGCCATAATCATTGCGTCTGTGTGTCCGTGTTATTTGTGGGTATTTAAATGAGGTAATAGGGGCGGAAAATGTGGCCCTTTCTATGGAAATTACCCTCATTGCAAAAACAGTCATTTATAAGGGGTGTCATGGCCAGCGTCTCCGGTGATCATGGCAGCAGTAATGCCAGGCGTGCTCGTGAGAGAATATTTCTAAGGAAAATATCACTTTTTGATTTAAGCGAGACCGAAATCATCCGGAGACACAGGTTGCCAGCTCAAGAAATTCTTGATCTACTCAATGAAATCAAGGATGATATTGAGCCTGCAACCTAGAGATCCCATGCAATGCCTGGCAACACTCCAGGTTCTTGCGTCTGGCTCCTTCCAGACACCTATATCGCAGGTGCCTCTGGACTATCACAACCATCCATCAGCAGGGCTATGTCGGATGTTGTACCAGCCATTCTTCGCAGAGTGGCAAGATACATCAAATTTCCTAAAGCAGGAGTTCTTTAACATTGTCGGCTTCCCCAATGTTGTGGGAGCTATTGACTGCACTCACGTTCCAATTGTGGTCTTACTGGTCTTACACAAAGTGCCATGTCTGTGAGTTGCCACTAGTGGACAGTTGCAACTGTGAGTGAATTACTGAATTACTGATTGAATGAATGACCGAGTGACATTGCCAGTCATACAGTAAGAGGTGCTTTGCATTCAACATAAAAGAAAAACTAAACAAAACCCCAAAACAAAACAGCACAGTCGTCAAGCCTCGGCGTACCTTCGATGGGCCTGGGTACAAAGTGGGACGAGGGCTTGGTCTTCTTCACCCGGTTGCCCTTCATGACCTGCCCCTCCTTGGTGAGGCCCAGGAACCAGGCCCTGCCCGACTCCTGCTGCCGGAACACGGTGGAGGAGTAGATCACGTAGTAGTTCTCAAACACAGACTCCTTGAACTTGCACTCTGGTGTGAACATCTCCTGCAGGAGGGGGAGGTGGGAAGACAAACACACACACACCAGCAGGTATTAATAGTGGCACACACACACACACACACACACACACGCACACACACACACACACACACACACACACACACACACACACACCTACACACACACACCTACACACACACACACACACACACACACACACACACACACACACACACACACACACACACAAGCAGGTATTAATAGTGGCGGAGAGATCGTGTTTGCAAGACCTGTCAACAGACATACTGCAGAAAACAATGATAATAAATAATATGTGTAGCTGATCCTGGAACAGTAGTGCATCTTACTAACTATGACCCTCTTCTTCAGCAGACTGACCTGTCATCTGAAAGCACCTCACCAAATAGTTCATATACATGGCCTAGACTATTAACTATAACACTAGGACACGCACGCACGCACGCACGCACACACACACACACACACACACACACACACACACACACACACACACACACACACACACACACACACACACACACACACACACACACACACACACACACACACACACACACACACACACACACACACACACACACACACACACACACACACACACACACACACACACACACACACACATAAACAAAGGGAGAGGGTTGATAATCGAATCATAATTACGCAGGAGTAAAAGGAGGGCGTCAGAGAGTAGGGATGGTCACTATTCAAAAAGTATTTGTAGTCAAAAGTATTTGACTGTAACTGATGGTTTTGTTTGTGTCCACTGCACTGATTCAGCTTACTGATTGAGTTTTTCTTTCTTCTATTTTCAATACATTAATCAAATTGGATTGGAATTTGACTAATAAATGGAAAACAGAAATCATGATTATATCACAGAAGCCCTTCACGCTACATTAAGAGTGCGCTGCACAAGAAAAGCGTGAGTGGGATTGTAGACCAAGTGATAACACCATCTATCAGACTAATGTATGCATCTATGCTGCGGGCTATCTGTTCATATTTCCTTCCCACTACAATCTATAATTAATGAATTAATAGAGTAATAAAATGTTTAAGCTATTAGCCCATGCTGCTATTGCCTAATGAAGACAACATAAAAACCTCAGTGCTGAGTAGTAGTTGTGTGTTGTGCATATTGTGTATTTTTGTTGCTCCAACTGATGGTTCCCACTTGCCTTCGGATTTGAAGCAAGTTTAATACTTTCCATAATGGAGTACATCACAGATGACAGAGGTACTGCGCTACCAGTGCCCCTGCTAACAGTCTGTTCCCACCTCCCACTCTCTCATACTGCCGGCGGACAAACAGTCTTCATCAAAATCCCAAAGGACACAGAGGACAACCATTACTGAGACATCAGGCTTTCATGAGGAAGATGTATTGAATAAATAACTAGAAAGACAACAGAGATGTCATGTCAACCTCCGCACTCACTGTACCATCAGACCCCCTCCTGGTGAGCAATTAAAAAGTAATGCCAAACAGTATGGTGGGGAAGGCTGATAATATTTGTGTCCTTTAAACATTGTCTTTATGTGGACATAAATAAAGATTCTAAATGTGTGTGTGTGTGCGTGTGTGTGTGTGTGTGTGTGTGTGTGTGTGTGTGTGTGTGTGTGTGTGTGTGTGTGTGTGTGTGTGTGTGTGTGCGCGCATGTGCGTGCATGTGTGTATGGTGTATGTAGGGTTATATTTCTTCCACTATGTCTCCTCCGGGGTTATTTGCCCTTTTAAGTTTGTCCTTCTGACTGACAACCCAATTCAACTCTCCGCAGGAAATGACTGTTTACCTGGAAGAATCAAGAATCAAGAATCAAGAGGTTTATTTATCGCATACATACCAGGGCATACAGTGAAATGCGGGTGGTCTTGCCCGCAACGCATTTATTGTGCAAAATACAATAATAAATAGAATAAAATAGGCATCGAAAAAATAAAATAAGACACAAGATATGCATGGTAAAAAAAAAAGACATGCTAGGTTCCTGAGAAACTGGTTCTTATATACACTACTATGCAATATACAATTTACAATGTTAACTCTTAATGTATCTAAACTATACAGTACCTCCTTCTTTTAAAGTGTTTCTAAAGATTCAATTTTTTAAAGTGACATTTTGTTTAAAGTGATTTTTTTTTACCGGTTGCCGCATGAGTGGTGTGTGTGTGTGTTGTGTGTGTGTGTGTGTGTGTGTGTGTGTGTCTGTGTGTGCTCATGTGTATTTGTGAGTGGAGAGTTCAGTGTTCAGTGTTCTGATGGCCTGGGGGAACAAGCTGAGTCAGAGTATCTCTGTTCTTGCAGCGTGTGACCGTAGGCGCTTGCCTGACCGCAGCAGCTTAAACAGGCTGTTGTTGGGGTGGTGACTCGTGAGGGTCTTTCATTATTCTGCAGGCTCTGGATTTGCAGCTCCTGTTATATAAGTCCTGCAGGGGTGGTAGTGCAATACCCGTAGTACGCTCAGCTGAGCGCACCACTCTCTGGAGTGCCTTCCTGTCCTGTGCCGTGCTGTTTCCAAACCAGGCAGTGATGTTTCCAGTAAGAATGCTCTCTACAGCCCCGGAGTAGAAGGAGTGGAGTATCTTCCCCGATACTCTGAACTTCCTTAGCTGTCTCAGGTGATAGAGGCGCTGTTTCGCCTTTTTCACCACAGAATCTATGTGTGTAGACCATGTCAGGTCTTCTGTGATGTGGACTCCCAGGTACTTGAAACGTACGGTTATGTATATAACCATAGTTATATGAGTGTAGTGACGCTCTGCGTCTATTGCAATACTCTTCATATCCAGTATTGATACTGAATAAATTCTCACATGCACCTTTACATACCATCATCTGTCTGGCTACACCCCCATCCACTCTCTACATAAGCAGGGGTGTGGCCATACCATCAGCTCCTTCCCAAGTCTTTCACCACAAGGCAAGATCACAGGGTCCTCAGTGAGTCCGACGCAGAGCGTCACTACACTCATATAACTATGGTTATATACATAACCGTACGTTATACATCGTGTAGCTCCGCTCTGCGTCTATTGCAACACAGGAGCTGAGCAGAGCGGAGCTCGACAAATGCACCTGCTGAGGCCCTCCACAACCATCAGAACCTAGCGGAGGACGGGAGGGTGTCGGATCCGACTGCGCGAAGAGGAGACTTCAGCAACTCAACGCACAGGGTGAGCAGACCGTGGGGCGTACCCACGACTACACAAACGCACAACCCGCATGCCACTAGGGAACGAACGGAAGGAACAAACCCCCGTTACTACAACTAACATCACAGGGTCAAGAGCAAAAGCCCAACCCCGTGGCAAGGCCGTAGCAGCGGAGCGCGAAGGAGGACCCAGACCCAGAAGGGACTGGACCCCCCCGGAAAAAAGGGGGGGGCCTGGAGAGGCCAATGCCGCCACAGCATCTAGACCTCACCAGGCGGTCACTAGTGACACCGCCCCCGCATCGCCAGCGTATTCGGACAGGGCCCATCCAAGAGCAGGCCCTTCCCCCCTATAGCACGCCGCCTAGCTCACTGAACCTGGTATACCCAGGCAGTCGCCCATCCAAGTACAAACCAGGCCTGAACCTACACAGCTTCCGAAAATCGAACGAGATCGGGCGTGTTCAGGTTGGTATGGCTGTAAGCTCGAAGCACTCAAGAGGCTACACCCACAGCGGGAGTAGGCAGCGCACCGGGGAGACGACCCCCAAAAGAGGTCGATCCCTCAATCCAAGCAACAGGCCACTCGACCTGAGCCTGGAGCACTGCAGACTAGACAGGCGCCAAAGGGGTCTGCTGAAACAGCACCCCGGCGGAAGGGGCGTATGCTGGCATTGTTGTGCACCATGTCACAGCCTCCACAAAAACCCCTCGACTCTCTAGAGGGGCCGAGGCAGAGAAGGCTGACATGATTGGCAGACGTCATGAAAAGTGCGGGGGCACACTCACAGGTAGACGGGGCCAAACCCGGCCCACCCCGAGAGTTGACTCCGCTACCAACACACCAGGGAACCAACCACCCCCTTGGTTCTAATATGAGGCGGTTGTTCCTATAACCCCTCAAGAAAAAACTCCAAAACACAACTGCGGGTATACACTGGCTATACCGCAGTACAAGTGTTTCAGTTTTCAAAAAGGGTTTAACCCAGGCCTACGAGTTAACGAAAACAATTTCGAACCGGGCCCGGCGGACCGGGACGTACACAGGGCTGCCAGAGGAGTTCCATAAGAATCACCTCAACAGCCCCCTCCCAGCCATGCTTAAGCAGAAGAAGAGAGGGGCGAAAAAGAATGGAGAAGGACCAGGCTCCCTTAGCACAGCGCAAGGTACAACACAACATGGACCAAGCAACAGTGAGGGGTAATACGTAGTAACACAACCACGAATATCTCCATAACGTCAAACCCTGCAACACCCGGGCCGACCCGGCATTTTCCCCCCGAAAAAAGCACAAGTCCCTCAGGGTCCCAGAACAGCAGATCTGCGCCCCGGCGGACAACGGGTTAACTGACCTGGACCGGCGTGACCAGAATCAGTCCCGTGCCCTAATCACGCCGCCATCCCCAACCCTTAGGAGGGGGGTAGGTACGCGTGTCGATCCAAAACATTATAGAGCAGCGGTTCTCAACAGGGGTGCCGCGGCACCCTAGGGTGCCTCAGAGAGCTGCCAGGGGTGCCTTGAGATTTAAAAAATAAATAAATAAAAACATTTCTCAAAATCTAAAAATCATTATTTAATAAAACACAGAAAAGGATCACCAAATTACTCTGGATTAAAAAAAACTTTACAGACAACATTGAGACAAAGCTTCCTGACACATCTCCATCCAAACTCTTGGAAGAACCCATTGAAATCTCATCTGATACCACCTGGAGAGCGTGGTGCTGAGTACCAAGTATCTCATGATGGAGCAGTTAAGGTGTGCACCACATATCTGTGTGAAGCTGGCTTTTCATCCATGACAGCTCTGAAAACAAAATATAGGGCCTTGCCCAGTGATGTACCTGAACGCGTTCAATGAACGATCGTTCATGAACACGTTCGTATTTTGGGCGAACGTGAACTGAACGTACTGATTATCCGCTAAATTAACGTAATTGAGAACGCGTTCATTCTCAGCGCTGTGTAACGGAGTTCAAAAGTGCGTTCATTCTCAGCACTCTGTTATAACGGCGTTCAAAGATGTGCCAGATTTCATATGTATTTCAGCCGAAAACCCAGTTAAAACACACCGTAAACAGGCTTTAAAATGATGTGGAAAACCAACCGATCTGGCAACGTGCCTGTACACCCCCTGCTACGTCATCAGACTCATCACAACAACAGCTGAATCTGCGAGCAGAAGCCGAGAGCTGCGCAGGAGCAGGTCGAGAGCAGCAGGAGCTCAGAGAACTCTACCTCTAGATGTCGGCGCTTGGGGATTTAAAATAGTTTAACGTTAAAGTCAGTACTGACTCAGACGGAAACAATCTAACGTTTGTCTGTAAACTTTGTCCACCCGGTTTGAAGAAGCAAGTCCCCACATCGACGCGACAACGTCGACAGCAACATTGAGAATATGCAAACGTCCTGTTTTAGTTTTCATAATAAAGACAATTCAAGCAAAGTTGTTCCTCATGTTTTTGAAAATATAATGTAGAGATGAAAGCTGCAGTGTGGACTGAATGCGCGGTGGCAAAGCGTTATGGAAATGCCAGTATTCTGATTGCTGTCTGTGTGGTTCAATATTTTTTACAAATAATAGTTTGCAGCAACGTATTGAAAAAATAACTAACAAAATGGGCCGTTCAATATCTCCTTTATGTTTGAAATGTCAAACAGACCTGGGTACCTACAGTCTATCACTACTTTTGGGAATCTAAGTGTTTATCCAGGTTCTGGGGCCAAGTGATTGATTGATTGATTGATTGAACACTTTATTAACATATTGCAGAATGGGTACAGTATAGTACAGCTCAGTCATGAATTGAAAATGGGGGACCCTGATGTAAACAAGACGAAAGTCTTTCTCTGGTCTGCATCCCCTTAACAATTGTATGTATTGAGCTGTACTGTATCAGGGTCCCCCATTTTCAATTAATCAGGACATACATGACATACAGATAGACAGTACTGCTACATCTATACATTTATGACATACCAGATTTGCAAATACAGTACTGTTTGTGATACAAAAAGAGTCCAGAAAAGAGAGTAGGCCTATATACATTTGACATAGAAACTGTACATTGGAGGAGGTTGGGTAGATGAGGTTGGGTAGGTGGGGGGGGGACTGTACATTGGAGGTGGTTCGGGGGGGGGGGGGGGGGGGGGTTGGGTAGGAGGGGTGTAAATATATGTCTACATGTGAATGGGCTCGAGGCAAGTGCAATACTGTACAGTGCCTGTCTTGGTTTGCTTTTCCTTTTTGCTTGTTTTTCTTTTTGTTTAGTTTTTGCTTGCTTATGGTGTGGATGATGGCATAGAGATGAACTGGAGGACCCCCCCCTCCATTGTCCCAATGTGTGTTTTTGTAATGTAAGTAACTGTACGTGAAAAATCTATATACAAAAAATATATATATCAAAAAAGAACTAAAAAGAACTAAATTAGTTCATTTTTGAAACCATGAACTTTAGTTCAAAATTTTGAATTATGAACTATGAACTGAACTAGTTCATTTAAAAAATTGTGAACTGTGAACTGAACTAGTTCATGTAGAAAGTGAACTTTCCCAACACTGGCCTTGTCAAAGATCTCCCCACGTATTGACCGTATTATTAGCCAGCAGCAGCAGACCTCGCATTGAGCTAGAAATGTCCACTGAGTGAACAAGTGCTTATTTTCTGTATTTATTTATATTTTTTGAGAAATGGTAACTTGGTGATCCTTTTCTGTGAAATGGTCACACTTATCCAAATATGCTATTTTTATGGAGAACAGTGCAGCTGCAACAGATAGCACTTTAGTGATCCTTTTCTGTATTTAAAAAAGAAAACATGATTTTCAGTTTGAGAAATGGTCACACTTATCCAAATATGCTATTTTATGGAAAAGAGTGCAGCTGCAACAGATAGCACTTTAGTGATAATTTTCTGTAATTTTATTTAAAGAAATATGCTATTTGATTTACTACTACAAGCAGTGTAATGTCAACAGTACTAAGCCATTTTTGACCTTGTCAAAGATCTCCCCACGTATTGACCGCATTATTAGCCAGCAGCAGCAGACCTGTTAATAATGCATTACTGTTAATAACTGCATTATTTGTACTGCATTACAAATGTGTTTCCCGGTTTCTTAAATTAACATTATTTTGAAAGCAAGCACTTGTCATAATTGTAGCAAAAAAGACAGGACCGGAAAAGTCTTTATTGTATGTAGGGGTGCCCTGGAATATTTTATTGAACACAGGGGTGCCTTGGCAGCAGAAAGGTTGAGAACCCCTGTAAATATAGTTTCAAGTTTCAAGTTTCTTTAATAGTTGTCATACAGAAGTACAGAATACTTTTGTACAAAATGCTTCTTACTGTTGCGCTCCAGAGACTGTGCATGACAAGATAAGTATGAAATAAAAACATAGTAAAAATTAGAAGAAAAAAAAGAGGTCACAGTGTTCAGTTTAGACATATGTACAATGTTCGTAGACGTAGTTACCATACAATATACAATACTGTGCAGTGTACTAATATACAATACTATATAGTGCAAGGCATAAATGGACGAGGTGCAGTTTAGGTACAATTCACAGTAGGTGTACGAGTTGTAGTGCAAATCCTTTATCAATAAATATAAAGTGTAAGTGTGTTTGTGTGATCTAAAGTGTGGAGAGTGGGTGCTGCAGTGTGTTGTTTGTTTGAGTGAGTGTGTGTGTGCGTGTGGGTGTGTGTGCTGTGTGCATTTGATGGTTGTTGCATAGTGATTATTGTTCGTTTAGCGATTATTGTTCGTTTAGCAGCCTGATGGCCTGGGGATAGAAGCTCCTTCTGAGTCTTTCTGTGCTCGCCATAAGACTCCGGTATCGCTTGCCTGACGGCAGCAGTTCAAAGAGGCAGTTGTTCGGGTGGCTCGAGTCCTTAATAATTCTCTTAGCCTTCCCCTTGCACCGCTTGTTGTAAATGTTCTGGAGGGTGGGAAGCCCCCCTCTAATTGTGCGTTCGGCTGAACGTGTCACTCTTTGTAGTCTGCTACGGTCTTGTGCAGTGCTATTCCCAAACCAGGAGGTGATGTTGCCGGTCAGGATGCTCTCTATTGTACATGAGTAGAAGTTCCTAAGGATCTTCTGACTGACTTGGAACTTCCTTAGGCGCCTGAGGAAGTAGAGGCGTTGTCGTGCCTTCTTCACAACACTGTCAATGTGTGTGGTCCATGTCAAGTCCTCGGATATGTGGGCTCCGAGGTACTTGAAACTGTTCACTCTCTCAACTGGTGCCCCGTCGATGCTGAGGGGGCTGTAGTCCTTGACCCCCGACCTCCTGAAGTCCACAATCATCTCTTTTGTTTTGCTGACGTTCAGGGAGAGGCAGTTCTCCTGACACCACTGTGACAGGTTCTCTACCTCTTCCAGGTAGGCCCTTTCGTCGTTGGCAGAGATCAGGCCCACCACTACTGTGTCATCAGCAAATTTGATGATGGTGTTGTTGTTCCGCTGTGCTACGCAGTCATGTGTGTACAGGGAGTAGAGGAGGGGGCTCAGAACACAGCCCTGGGGGGCCCCTATGTTGAGCGTGATGGATGAGGAGGTGCAGTTGCCGGCTCTTACCACCTGGGGTCTGCCCGTCAGGAAGTCCAGGACCCACTGGCACAGGTCATAGTTCAAGCCCAGGTCCCTGAGCTTGGCTATGAGTTTGGAGGGGACTATGGTATTGAATGCTGAGCTGTAGTCGATGAACAGCATTCTCACATAGTTCCCCTTCCTCTTGTCCAGATGTGATGCTGCTGTGTGCAGCACATGGGCTATGGCGTCCTCCGTGGACCTGTTGGGGCGATATGCAAATTGCAGAGGGTCCAGGTTGATTGGGAGGGAGGAACAGATGTAGCCCTTCACTAGCTTCTCAAAGCACTTCATGGCTATGGAGGTGAGGGCTACAGGGCGGTAGTCGTTGAGGCAAGCGGGCGTAGATTTTTTGGGTACAGGGATGATGGTGGACTTCTTCAGACAGGTGGGGATGACGGCCTGTTCCAAGGACAGGTTGAAGATGTCAGTGAATACCGGGGCCAGTTGGTCGGCACAGACTTTTAGGACGCGGCCGGGGATGCCGTCCGGTCCTGCTGCCTTCCTGATATCCACTTTTTTAAAGATCCGTCTCACCTCATGCTCTGTTACCCTGAACACTGAGTCTCCATCAGCAGACCCCCCCCCCCCCATTGCCGTGGTTTGTAGGCTGGTGTTGTTATTCACAGCCTCAAACCTCGCATAGAAGGAGTTGAGATCATTTGCTAAGGAGATGTCACTGTTCAGTTTGAGGGGGGTTCCTTTGTAGTCTGTCATTGTTCTGAGGCCCTGCCACATGCCTCTAGAGTCAGCCTGTTCAAACTGAAGTTCAACTTTATCCTTGTAACGCCGTTTTGCCTCTATTACTGCTCTCCTGACGTTGTATCTTGCCATCTTGTGTTCTTCCATGTTGCCTGTCACCAGCCCGGTGTTGTATGCTGATGTGCGCACTTTCAGAGCCTCACGGACGGATTTGTCTACCCAGGGCTTTTGGTTTGGGTAGATATTAATTTTGGTGGTGGGGATTATTACTTCTACCTGAGTACAGACATAGTCAATCACCGTTTCGGTGTATTCGTTAATATTGGCTGTGTTATCACGGAGTACACTCCATTCTGTGCTTCCCAGCACTGCTTGGAGTGACTCTACTGACGTCACGGTCCAACGCTTAACCTCTCGCGAGACCACCGGCGTTCGCTTGAGACACTGTTTGTACTTAGGCAAAAGAAAAATTGCTGCGTGATCGCTTTTACCGAATGGACTAAGAGCCTGTGACTTGTACCCATTCTTAAATTGCGAGTATACATGGTCTAATATGTTCTCGCCTCTGGTGGGACAGGTCACATGCTGATAGAAATTCGGCAGCACCTTTTTAAGACGCGCGCTGTTGAAATCCCCCAAGACCAAAATGGCCGCGTCAACGTTAGCTGCCTGGAGTTTGTTTACCTCGTCGTGAAGTTTTGAAAGTGCGACCTCAGTGTTCGCGTGTGGTGGAATGTACACTCCGATGAGGATGATGGACGTTAACTCTCTTGGGAGGAAGAAGGGTCGACATTTTATCGTGATAAACTCCAGGTCTGGGGAGCAGTGGTTAGACATTTCTTTTGTGTTGCCTAAATCGCACCACTCCTTGTTTATCATGAAGGCGATGCCGCCTCCTTTCTTCTTTAGTGACTCTAATGCCGTCCGGTCTTTTCGTAGAACGAAGAAGTGGTCTGCCGGTTCTATTGCATGATTCGGGACATCTGGACTCAGCCAAGTTTCTGTGAAACAGAGGACGTTACAATCCCGAATGTCCCTCTGGAATTGGATCCTTGCTCTGATGTCGTCCAATTTGTTTCCTATCGATTGCACATTGGCCAACAATATGCTGGGCAATGTGGTTCTGTGTCGTTTGGACCTCAGTCTGTTCCGGACCCCGGCTCTCTTTCCTCGTCTTCGCGGCGGTTTTTGTCCGTGGCCGGCATAACAAAGGATCTCGGCAGGCCATTTCTGCTGTTCAGCGATCCGATCCAGAGAGCAATCCAAACGGTAAGTTTTCCTTAATCCAATGTCAATGATTGACTGACGGTCATACACATATAATGCACCAACAGTTGGTGCAAATAAAACTCCTAATACTATAAAAATTAACAAAATAAAGCACAGTCTCGTCGGAGCGATCAGAAAGGCAGCCATCACAGCAGCGCCAGTTCAAGATTGCCAATGTCCAATGTCCAATATAGAGGGCGCCACCCAGACAGTCCCCTTCGTACCACGCTCGGTGGCCCACCCCAAAGGCGTGAGACCCTTCTACCTATCCTTTGATCTATTCCGTTAACATCCCCCAGATATGAATGAGAATTCGTCGAGACAAACCTAGTAAACTGGCGCTCGGAAGAGACAAACTCCATCCCAGTTGCCCCATAAAAACGCTGTTTCAATGATGAGCAACCAAGGCGCGCAAGCCCATGCATGGTTCCTATCAGAAACACCCAGGGCCAGCACTATGTACATGTCGAGACCCAAAGTCAGCGACCAATAGAAACGTGCCCAGTGACGTATTCTATGGCGGGGGGAATCCCATAACTCAACCGACCATGATAGGCGAGGAGTCAGGGAGTAGTGAGGAATTCCCTCACTACCCCGTGCCACACTGATCAATCAGCGCGGTAGGACCGAATGATAGAGGGCCAAACCCCCCGACCAATCAGAAAAGAGGGAAGGAGGGGTTTATTCGGTTACCCCCTCATTATCCCATGGCCCGTATACGACAATAAACAAGCCTGATGATACCTTATGTAGCCAGCATGCTAATGAAACAGCGTATATCCTAACAGGATAAGCTAACCCAACGCACGCTAGCCACAGACGACAACACGTCTGCGAACAGGGTTTATAACAAGGCCAAGGTTTATGTGTGAACACGACACCAGTGTTTTATGTTTCAAGAAAAAACACAGAAGATCGAGAGAGAGAGAGAGAGAGAGAGAGAGAGAGGTCTATAAGGCCGTGGTACAACTACACACACAAGTACTTCTGTAGGCCAACACTACAGTGTTGTGGCTCAATGCCACTGTTTCAACGTAACAGAACACACAACTAAATCTTTACCACTATAGGAAGAAACTCTTCAGGACAAGGAAAGAAAAAAGCCTTTCGACCGAGTGTTAGCTACAGGCCTTGCTAAGCTACATATATATGTAGCGACCAGCTAAAGACTAAAAGTCTAGCTCTCCTATCAACCCCACAACTAGGCGAAGGTTCTACACATCGTATCCCCTATGTAGTGAATAAACACACAGTTTGTAACAAAAAATACAGTCCCTCCTCGGAGGGACTTTTTATTTACGTACAAAAACATATTTGGGGCGGGGAAGGGAACAGGGGTAAACAGGGGGGGAAAGTCACTTCAGCGGCGCCTGCCACGAGCAGCTTGTTGCTTGCCCCTACGGAGAGCTTTAGGCCCGGAGGGACGGTACTGGGGTGCCTGGTCACGACGATCCCTACCGTCACCTCCGGGCGTGGGTTGGCTGGCTGCAGCGGTCGAGGCACCCTCTCTCCTCCTGGCCTTCTTGGCCGAAGGACCAGCAGTGGCGGTGGTGGTGGCGGTGGCGACGGTCGCGGGTCCCCGACGACGTGGCCTCCGTCGAACCCCACCGGCGACATTGGGTGGGGGGAAATGCGGCTGGAGCACCGCACGCTCCTCCTCCATGTCCCTGCAGGCTGCCGTCATCAGCTGCATCGCCGACCCGAAGAGCCCAGCATCGGAGAGGGGGGCCGTGAGCAGGGGAGGTCTCTTCTTCTCCGGCACCCCCGCCTGTTCCAGCCAAAGGTGGCTCTGGGACAGAGTGGCCAGGGCGCATAACTTCCCGGCGGCAATTGCCTGCAGCTGAATCAGATGCAGGATGGCTCCAGCCGCCTGGGCGTGCAGGACTTGTTGTTGTTCGTCCGGCACCGTACCGCCCGCCATCATCCCTGACATAAAGCGCGCTAGCTGCGCAATGTTGGACGTCGCAGCTAGGCTTTGAGTCGAGGCGATAAATTACTGGTCACTCCAGTTGGCCAACTGCCTAGCCGATTTCCCGTAGGGAACCGGCTTCCGCAACGGCTCCCACACCACCTCAGGACAAAGGAGAGATGCCATCGGTCTATCAAGCCGAGGCACCCCTTCCTTCATTCCCTCGACCAAACCCGCCACCCGCGTGACTTGCACGTAGGTGGGGGTAAGGCCAGTGATGTGGGAGATCACCTGTCCCTGACGCATGTAGGCCTCCATTGAGGGGAAGAATGGGCAGACAACGCCCGTCTCCCTCACAGGACGACGTTGCCATAGATGACCTATCAAGTCATCGGGGACAGGGGCAGGCAGTGGCTGCGGCAGCGGCACGCCATGAGCTCCAGGAACAAGGCACGTAATTCCCCATGCGCACCGTCCTCCACGCAGCTCGCGTCCCTCACATACGAGAGGCTACCACTCACTGTAGTGCCAACATCCGATGTGGCCGATAGCAGGGCATCTCGCCGCCGAGTCGGAGGTTCTAACCCAACACCGGAGTACGAGGGACCCCAAGGAGACATACCACCCCCTGCCACACCCTGAGGGGGAGAGTGATGCGTCCCCACCGGGGCGTCAAATAAGAGCACCTCTGCTCCCACCATGAAATCCTCCGTTTCCATCGGCCACGGAGAAGCAGAAGCACCCTCATCTGGCTCCAGAAGCTCACCAAAACCAGGCCGTTCGCCTCTGCAAGCCAGCCTCCTACGACGGGAACAAGCAGAGACGAAGAGCTTGCGTCTCAGATCCTCCGCTACCAGAGGAGCCGTCAGCCCATCGGCCGACCGCCCCTAGGCGGCGGGGGAACCAGAGCAGGAACCAGGCCATCTCACAGGAGACGACCTTGGTACACCAGCTCCTCGGAGAGGCAAACTATCCACCGGATGCCGATCTGGTACGACTGACTGCCACGACCGCGGAGTCAGTCCCGCCCCAAGACGCACGGCGGAGGCGGCAATGGAGAACCTCTGGTGAAGGGTGATGTTGCTAGCGCTCAAACCCCTCGAAGAAGACATTATAACTTAGCCCTTTTCTCTTAAATTGTGAGAGAGAGAAAAAAACAAGAGATAATGTCAACGCAGCTCCGACTTCTTCAAAACTCCAGCAAACTTCAAAGTGTGGTACTTTGCAGGCACTTGACGTGGTGAAAACTGAAGAAGGAGCTGATGGTATGGCCACACCCCTGCTTATGTAGGGAGCGGATGGGGGTGTGGCCAGACAGATGATGGTATGTAAAGGTGCATGTGGGAATTTATTCAGTATCAATACTGGATATGAAGAGTATTGCAATAGACGCAGAGCGGAGCTACACGATGTATAACTGCTCACCCTGTCCCTGTTTATCCACAACGGCGTGTGTGTCCCCTGCTGTATTCTCCTAAAATCCACAATCAGCTCTTTGGTTTTACCAATGTTCAGAAGTAGGCTGTTGTCCCGGCACCAGCGTGCCAGTTCATCAACCTCCTCCCGATAGGCCTTCTCGTCATTGTTAGAGATCAGCCCCACCACCACCGTGTCGTCCGCAAACTTCACTATGGAGTTGGAGCTAAACCTGGCCACACAGTCATGTGTGTACAGTGAGTACAGCAGGGGGCTCAGAACACAGCCCTGGGGGGACCCGATACTCAGGGTGATTTTGCTGGTTGTATGACCTACCACCCTGACCGCCTGGGGCCTGTCACTTAGAAAGTCCAGGATCCAGGCGCTCATGGCAGAGCTCAGACCCAGATCGATCAGCTTGTCAACCAGTCTGGTGAGGACTATGGTGTTGAAAGCTGAACTATAGTCAATGAACAGCAATCTCACATAGCCCCCCTTCTGACTGTCAAGGTGAGATAGTGTGTTGTGCAGTACTTGGGAGACCGCATCGTCGGTGGACCTGTTTGCCCTGTATGCAAACTGCAGTGGGTCCATGTTACTAGGGAGGGAGGCACAGATGTAATCATTGACCAGCCTCTCAAAGCATTTCATGACCACATAGGTGAGTGCCACCGGTCTGTAGTCATTAAGGCTTGTTGGAGAGGAGTGTTTTGGCACAGGGATTATGGTTGACATTTTGAAGCAGGCAGGGACCACGGACTCAGCCAGGGATATATTGAATATGGATGTAAATACTGGGGCCAGCTGGTTTGCACAGGACTTAAGTATTCGTCCTGCTATCCCATCTGGGCCAGCCGCTTTCAGAGTATTTATACCCTTAAACATTAATCTCATGCTGTGTTCCGTCAATGAGAGTGCCCCCCCCCCCCCCCCCCCCCTGGATGAACCCCCCCTTCCCGCGGCAGCCGGCACATCAGTGACGTTATTAGCCGGTGAGCTAACGTCGCCACTGCTCGCTCCAAACCTGGCGTAAAAGGAGTTTAGTTTATCCGTGAGAGAGGCATCGGCACTCACTATTGAGGGGGGTCTGACTTTATAATCAGTTATCGTTCATACTCCCCGCCATAAGCCTCTTGTGTCATTCTGTGCCATCTGTGTCTCCATATTGTTCGCATATCGCCGTTTAGCAGCAGTCCTGTAGGTCGGCCAGAGCTCTGGCGGTGTCGGCTTGCAGTGGAATGTAAACTGCAGTTGTTATGATGGCTATGAATTCCCGGGGGAGATAGAACGGGCGACAAAGGATGGACAAATGTTCAAGGTCCGGCGAGCATGAGCGGGAAAAAATCTTCACCTCCTTTGGACTGCACCAGCCGTTGTTAGTGAGGAAGCAAACCCCTCCACCAACGGACTTTCCTGACTCTTCAGTTCGGTCAGCTCGGAAGACAGAGAAGGAATCCGGTGGGATGATGTTTTGATCCGGTGTGGCTGGCTTCAACCATGTCTCCGTGAAACATAGTATGTTACAGTCTCTCGCATCTCGTTGGAATTGAATCCTTGCACGGAGATCGTCCATCTAATTCTCCAGCGAACGTACATTTGCCAACAGAATCGATGGGATCGCCGGCCGGTAAGCAGAACTTTTTAGCCTTATTCTGATTCCACTTCTCCGTCCTCTATGCTTCCTCTTGATCCTGCCGCCTTTTCTATTGTCCTCTTTGTCTTTGTCCTTGTCCCGTCTGATCTCTGATGGGCAATCTTGGCAAAAAGTCGTTAAACTCTTCTTCGAGTCCGGAGTTTAAGTCCATGAGTGCCTGGCGGTCGTACGACGTCCATGCCGGCGTGGTTTTTATAAAAAAAAGTATTAACAATAAACATAATAACTAAAAGTGTGCACAATCTTTGCGG
Source organism: Notolepis coatsorum (assembly GCF_963971535.1). Taxonomy (NCBI): domain Eukaryota; kingdom Metazoa; phylum Chordata; class Actinopteri; order Aulopiformes; family Paralepididae; genus Notolepis; species Notolepis coatsorum. The sequence goes on from NC_140177.1 coordinate 44,813,856, forward strand.
AGCAAAACCAACGGCGACTGACCTCGGCCGCGCCATCGTAGATCCAGGATTCTGAAGTTAGTGTATGCGTGTGTGTGTGCACATGCATGTGTGTGAAAGAGAGAGAAAGAGAAAGAGAGAGAGAGAGAGAGAGAGAGAGAGAGAGAGAGAGAGAGAGAGAGGAGAAAAAAAGAGAGGAGAGAGAGAGAGAGAGAGAGAGAGAGAGAGAGAGAGAGAGAGAGAGAGAGAGAGAGAGAGAGAGAGAGAGAGAGAGAGAGAGAGTGTATGTGACAAATAAACCTCTTGAATCTTGCCATATTCAATCAGTTTCAGTAACTACAGAACAGTGCTAAGCACAAGCTAAGCTAAGTCACAATCTGAAAATACTCCTGGCTCCTCCTCCAAGTATTATTTTCTGTCTGACAACTGACAAGCACAGTGGCGCACTGAGCTTGCTTCGAGTGTAGAAAACGCGCCCCCAGACATAATATTTGAAGACCCTAATAGGCTAAATGTATTTGCTTGATCCATTTACATTCGCTGCAACGATACATTGGCTGCAGTGACGCCCACTCTGTGAGCGTTAAGTCTATGCGCTCAGGCTTGGAGGTAGATGTCTATCAGGAGAGAGTGACGTGAATCACAAAACACACAAAACAATGATTTATATTTGATATATTAACGTTATTGTGCATTTTAAACACAAACATACTTAAAATGAGTAATTATTATTTATTTTAAACATGTTTATTGTATTTTTAGAGTCCAAAATCCCCAAAGAAATTTCTTCTTCTCCTTCTCTCTCCACCAGGGGGGCGGCGCCCAAGCGCCCTCTATGGACCAGCCGCCACTGGTGCCAAGGCAAGTCCAAAATGAATCAATCACGCAGACAAATACTGTACATGCACGTAGAACATACAGTAGGCTACACATACACACACACACACACACACACACACACACACACACACACACACACACACACACACACACACACACACACACACACACACACACACACACACACACACACACACTCACACACGCACGTCCCACAACCCCACAAACAGTCCGCTGCCTCGCCCTTAGCCCTTAACGTACTTGCCTGCTACTGCACACTGACATATTTTGGAATCCCCTCCAAAGTTGGACACAAGGACATTCCACTCTGCTACTCTGTATAGTGAAGGCGTGGAGGAGTTTAGCCAGGCACCAAGGCTCTGGTGAGGGGGGCTAGGGGTGGACTGTAAGGAGTTTAGCCAGGCACCGAGGCTCTGGTGAGGGGGGCTAGGGGTGGACTGTAAGGAGTTTAGCCAGGCATCGAGGCTCTGGACTGTAAGGAGTTTAGCCAGGCACCGAGGCTCTGGTGATGGGGGGCTAGGGGTGGACTGACAGAAGAGTTTAGCCAGGCACCAAGGCTCTGGTGAGGGGAAGCTAGGGGTGGACTGTAAGGAGTTTAGCCAGGCACCAAGGCTCTGGTGAGGGGAAGCTAGGGGTGGACTGTAAGGAGTTTAGCCAGGCACCAAGGCTCTGGTGAGGGGAAGCTAGGGGTGGACTGTAAATTACTTTGAAGTATCTTGTTTGTGGATGACAGAGTGGGAAGACGATGTAGAAGAGACAGAGGTCGGACTGACTGGTGTGATTAATGGCATCCCTATGCATACATGTGCTATCCACAGACACAGGGGATGACAACAAAGTGTACACAACACAGACACACAGGCGTGGATATACACAAACATGCACACAAACACACAGGGGCACGGATCTACAAATATTTACACGTAAGTGTGTGTGTGGGTCTACGCACACACAGGGACACAGCAACAGTCATACACACATGCATACATGTGCCCATGCATACACGCACGCACGCACGCACACACACACACACACACACACACACACACACACACACACACACACACACACACACACACACACACACACACACACACACACACACCTACACACACACACACACACACACACACACACACACACACACACACACACACACACACACACACACACACACACACACACACACACACACACACACACACACACACACACACACACACACACACACACACCTCTCACAACAGGGCTGGCCTGTTAACAGTTGTATCCTCTGCCAGGAATATATAATGAACCAAAGCTGTTACCATATCGAAACATCACGCCACCTTTCAGAGCTAACAGGTTGTGCTTAGAGAGTAAACTGATTAAAAGGATGCTAATTTATATTCCACGGTGATCTGAAGGAGAAAGGCAGGACTCGTTAGTGAAACTGCGGTCACGCAGCGCCATTAAGGGGATCAGCAGGGGAGCACGAGATAAATAAGCAGACACACACACACACACACACACACACAGACTATCACACACACTGACTAATTTACATTGGTACCAATCAAGTATAGGAAATAGGGATAGGGTTCCAAAAAGCTCTGCCCTCTTTTCTTGATCCTACAATCACAAGGGGGTTTGAGATATGACTAATCGAGGGCAGCCCCAGTGGAGAGAGAACAGATAGAGAGGGAAAACAGAGGAGACACAGGGTTTAGAAACAGATCAGAAACAAACACATGTAGCAAATTGTGTCTGTGTGTGTGGGGGGGGGGGGGGGGGGGGGGCAGGCACAGAGAATGAAGAATTAAATAGAATAGAGAATGAGAACAAGATGTAACGGAAATTAAACTGGGTTGCCAACAGAACTGGGTTGGATGCCACCTGAATCCCAATTAGTCACTGACTCCATCCAAGCGAAGGAGGAGTCGCCAGCAGTTGTTCCTGTTACGACCCTGGCTCAAAGGCACGCAACCTATGTGCAAACCGACACCAAAACCAGTGTTTAACTCAAAATACTACTCTAACAATGAATTACTGGTACAAACTAAAGAACAAAGAATGAGAGAACGTGACAACTCTCTGTTAACACACACTCCACTAGCCACAGACAGAGTGCATGTGTGTCTCAGAGACTGGTTTTAACCTGCCAGCAGGTATCCAACCAGCAGTAATTAGCTAATTAGCAGCCCTCACCTGCATGCCCAGTGACACAGGAGTGATCAAGCTCATGGTACATAACACCTCCCCCACCAAAATGGTTGCCCAAGAGGCAACCATCACACATCAAACCCATAAACAAAAAATATTGTGACCCATTAGTTGTCAGGGCCACTACCACAACAGCGATAACGGGCCGGCCCCTGTCGAACACGACCACCAACCGTGTCGCATGCTCCCCACTGTGGAACATTTGCCAATGCTGTGTAAAACAAAAAACAACCCTGTCGCGACTCTCGGGCAAGCTAGACCTCACAAAAGGTTCCGCCACTGCGGTATATGGCTGGAGTGGGGTAGGCGCCTCCTCCCCTGAGGCGTAAGACTTAGGACCCCATCGACAAACCAAGACCTTATCATATATGAGCTCCATTTCAACAGGCCCCTCCACCGATACCGACCTGTCAAAATTAGACTGCAAACCAAAATCAATTTGAGAGCAATTTGAGTCCTGCGCTCAACAGGACAGAACACAGAAAAACAAAAACCATAGATTTCTGATACCACCACAGCACCCATATCCATCCCACCTGGCACTGGCAGTTCAGGATACTGCAAACCGTGAACATCCAGAGTAGGATGTACCGCCTCAGGTACAGCCCCACCGTCCCTGGAACATGGCAATACATCAGTCACAAAAGCGTCTGGAACACCATCTAAAATGGCGTCACACAAAATAACATTGTCCTGATCAAAATGGCTGCCACTCATCAGACCAGGTCGCGAAGACGGCTCCTGCTCCACACCTAGTGCATGGCAGAGAGTCAGTGTGGACACGTGAATCAATGTCAGAATCATCAAGTGACATACAGGGAGCATCCTTGCCCACAAGTGAAACATCAGGGACAATAGAGCTACTGTGGGAAGGCTGGCAGCCTAAGTCAGGCCTTGTAGCCTCTTCAACTAGAACGGTGTCACATGAATCAACAGCATCTCTCATAGCATCCTTCCCACACTCATCCTCCAATTCGTTCGTGGCCTCAGCCACCGTACAGGCTGGGAAGACCTTGAGACACTGCGCTGCCAGATCATCTCCTGCCACATGCCTATCCGGCACGCATGTCAACTCTGGTTTCACCACCGGGCCTGACACAAAGGCACAATCAAGAGAATCATTATGCAGAGGTACATCCACAGTGTGCTTTCCAAAATTCTCAACAGGTACACTTTTCAATTCAACAAAGAATGTGTCACTAAGTGTAATGTCACAAGTCGAAGTATCAACAACATCACTTTTGTCCTTTGACATTGCCCGTGTCACAGCACACACAGGGAACACTCCTGGATGTTTCTGCGCCAGCTCATTAGGGACCTCAGAAACCACAGGAATGGGAGTTACAACTGGAGTAGCCAACACTGTCACCAGCCAAATCATTCCCTAGAATGAAGGACACCCCTCTTATGGGAATGTGAGAACATACCCCCACAACAACATTGCCTGATACTAAGGGAGACTTGAGTGTGACCTCATGCAAAGGTGCATCCACAAATCCACCTCCAAAGCCACGAACAACGACACCGGAATGCAAAGAAGACTTTTCTGAAAACGGCAAAATCCCCTCCAGAATGAGGGACTGAAAAGCTCCGGTATCTCTCCAAATTGTTATAGCCTGTTTGGACTCTAGTGCATTAGTCAGGGAAACAAATCCATCCATCATAAATCTTGAGGAACCCTCGAGCTCTTTGTCCACACGTTTGATACTTTCCCCATCACCCTCTAACGTTGGCATAGGTGTTCTGCATATGGTTTCTACCAGAGCCACCGTTCTGAAATGTTTCTGTTCAAGCACCGGGCACCCAGCAACGATATGACCAGGCTCTTTACAGTAGAAACATATAATCCCTTCTGGGAATGCACTAGCAGAACCACCCCGCCTAGGAGGTGAAGTTAACTGACCAGCAGACACAGGTTTTGGGAAACGGCCCCCCTGAACGGTATCAGGAACACACCTTTTAAATTCCTCTAGGAGAATCAACTGTCTAAGCTGCTCTCTTGACTCTGCTTTCTGAGAGGTGCACCACCTGTCAAACAGGTTCTCCTTCTCTCTTCCAAATTCACTGGACTGTCCGACCGACCTGCGATAACCTCTAAAACGCTGACGATAGGCCTCGGGGACTAACTCATAAGCCCTCAATATGGAAGCTTTAACAAGCTCATAGTCAGCACTTTGTTCAAGGGACAGAGCAGTATAGGCTTCTTGCGCCTTACAAACAAGAACACACTGCAGCAGCAGTGTCCAGGCCGTATCAGGCCACTTCAACGTGGTTGCCACCCGTTCAAAAATGGGAAAATACCTTTCCACATCCTTCTCAACAAAAGGAGGCACCATCCTAATATTCCTGCCGACATCAAAACCAGAACGCGACTCTGAATGCAGAGCCCCCGCCTGCAAGGCAGCATGCTTAAATTCAAGCTCCTTCTGCGCACGCTCGTGCTCCAGCAACATGTGTTTCTCCTTAAGCTCACGCTCCTCTTTCCCCTCTCTCTCCTTAAGCTCACGCTCATGCTCACGCTCCTCTCTCGTCTTTTTAAGCTCACGCTCCTCTCTCCTCTCTCTCTCCTTAAGCTCACGCTCATGCTCACGCTCCTCTCTCCTCTCCTTAAGCTCACGCTCCTCTCTCCTCTCTCTCTCCTTAAGCTCACGCTCCTTAAGCTCACGCTCACGCTCCTCTCTCCTCTCCTCACGCTCTTGTAGCAGCTGTCTTTCCTTAAACTCCAACTCTCTAAGCCTCCACTCACCCTCCGCACCAGATAGCAGCGGAGACACGTCAGACAAAGTAGGCTCCTCCACCCTCGCCACAAGCACCTGCTCCCTAACGAGCAAAACCCTCAAAGTAGGGCTGGGCGATATAACGATAACGATAAATATCGCGATATATTTTAATAATCGATATCGAATATCGAATTTTTTTTTATTTTTTATTTTTTTTTATTTTTATTTTTTTTTTCTGCAACAGGGCAGAGACAGTGGACAGACTTGTCTTTCTTGCCTGCAACTTAAAGTAATGGCTTTGCTTGTCCAAATGACAATACTGACCAAATTCAGATTTCTTTTTCTCTTGTCCATTTATTTTGTTTGCTTTCTAATTTAAAATACATTTTGAAACCGTCTGTACACAGTAGGCTATGTGTGCTAGCAGAACTAGACTCCAGTCACGAGTCACAGTGCACATGTGCGGTGGTTTGTCCACCAAAAAAGCGCCAAAAGATCGAAAATAAACTAGCAGAGCCAGAACTGTTCAACTCCTCTGGAGCCACAGCCAGCAGAGAAGCCGGTTTACTTTAGCTTTTAAACCAGCTGCAGCCTAAGAACTGGAGTGTGAGGGGATGTAACACTAAAGATGGCGGCAATGACAAAGAATTGCTGCAAAATAAACATACATCTGTTGTTAAAAAAAGATTTTTTATTTTTATTTTTTTTATACTTATAAAAATATCGATATAATTATCGATATCGAGAAATAAAATAAAATCATCATATCGTTATCGCGATATGATTTTTTTCCATATCGCCCAGCCCTACCTCAAAGCACTCAAGGCAGTTGGTTTCAAACGTTTCTCACTGGCAGTAAGCTCTACCTTGTAGTGTACAGCAAGCTCCAGAAGCTGTTCCTTGGAAAACCTCTCCAACATGTCATGAGAAGGGCGATCAACAAAATCCTTAATGGAAGCCATCTTCACTGCACCAGCGCCACAACCTGCTCACTTTAGAGTCACCAAAAACACCCTAGCATACACACAATTTACCTGAGACCCACTGAAGAACCACGAAGAACCACTGAAGAACCACTAAAGAGCCACTAACGAATCACTGAAGAACCACCAAAGAACCACTGAAGAAACAGTAAAGAACCACTAAAGACCGCTGAAGCACCCCTTGTTAGCGTTAGCATGCTAATGCCAATACTAATAACTACAATGAGACGCGGTGGAAATGTGTGCTCCACTGAGCGCACCTTTCTAATTTGCAAAAAAATAAAAATAAAAAAACAACCACCCTGAATAACTACAGGAGGTCACAGGTTTTGGGAAACGGCCCCCCTGAAAAGGACGCCTACCCCTGGACTCAACACGGTATTCCTCCACAAAGACGGACTTGTGTGTCAACACAAACTCATCAGCCAAGACAGCAACGTCGCCTATCTTCAATACCTTACGCTCGTTTAGATGAGTGGAAACGGTATCAGGAACACATCTTTTAAATTCCTCTAGGAGAATCAACTGTCTCCTTTGACTCTGCTTTCTGAGAGGTGCACCATCTATCAAATAGGTTCTTGTTACAAGAGAATGGGATTGTTATATAAACCCCCCCACAATGGTGTGTGTGTGTTGGTACGGTCCAGCAAGGACCAGGATGTAAGCTACGCTGTTGTGTTATGGGTTGGGATTCAATACAGACTCACAGTAGATACGCTCTAGTCTCCTGTCTCGTTATTTAACACAAACATGGTGTCAGAAGTGGCTATAATTACGTGAGTAATTATACGGATATGGTGCGCTACGGCACAGGAAATCGAGGAAAAGGAGAAGTCGGGGAGTGAAGCAGTGAGCGTTTGCGGCGAGCTAAGCTACAAACAAAAACACAGCATCACCATGGCAACAGCGATACCACCACCAGAGGAGATGAGCGGCAATCTCGCAAGTAACTGGGATAATTTCTGATCGGAATTTGAGGACTACATACTGGCAGCGGGATTGAAGGACAAGGTAAAAGAAGTGCAAGCAGCAACCTTGCGACGATCTTGCTGTAGCTGTTGTTCCTTAAGCTCACGCTCTCTCTCCTCTCTCCTCTCCTCTTGTTGTAGCTGTTTTTCCTTAAACGCTAACTCTCTAAGCCTCCAATCACCTTCCGCCATACCAGAGAGTAGCAGAGACACATCAGAAAAAAGAGGCTCCTCCACCCTCGCCACAAGCACACGCTCCTCAACGAGTATAGCCCTCAAAGTACCCAAGGCCGTTGTTTTTAAACGCTTCTCACTAGCAGTAAGCTCCACATTGTAGTGCACAGCAAGCTTCAGAAGCTGCTCTTTGGAAAACCTCTCCAACATCTCATTAGAAGGGTTATCAACAAAATCCTTTATGGTAGCCATCCTTACTGTACCAGTGCCACAAACTACTCACTTTAGAGTTACCAAGAGTTGCCAAAATCACCCTAGCATACACACAATTTATCTGAAGAACCACTAAAGAACCACTGAAGAACCACTGAAGAACCACGAAGAACCACGAAGAACCTCTAAAGAACCACTAAAGAACCACTGACGAACCACTGAAGAACCACGAAGAACCACTGAAGAACCATGAAAAACCATAAAGAACCATAAAGAACCACTGAAGAACCACTGAAGCACCACTGAAGCACCACTGAAGCACCACTGAAGCACAGCTGAAACACCGCTGAAGCACCGCTGAAGCATCGCTGAAGCATCGCTGAAGCACCCCTGTGCTACACTCAAAAAAGAAAAATAACAAACTAATTCAAACAGGTGCCCCTTATAATCTGATATGACTACTCATAGCTTCTACATCTATACTGCAGTCAATGAAGGACTGCCAGGCCCACCACATGTCTAACAAACAAAAAATTAAATCAGGCCCTAACTGTATTTTCTGGCACCCTAACCTACCTATATTGAAGCTAAAGCACTGTGGACCTAACCCTCTTCAACCACACCTGCTACCAGCCAAAGATCATATCGACCACCAACCCGTCAAGTATATGGTATGGTACAAGACAAGTAGATGGTACTAATCCCTTCTATGACTGCCCCAGGGGTAAGTGGTACACAGGAAGCTACCAACAGCCAGAAAATAATGACACTACCTACATGTGGTGTCCACTAAACTAAATATTTTAACAGCATATAAGTAGTCAAATCAAATCACAAAGTAAGGGCATACTCACCTGTTTGAAGACCGGCTCAAGCCCCCATCAGGTTACACAACACCTGATCACTACCCAAACTACAGCACCAAGACACACCATGCAAGAAAAAACAAAAAACAAATTTTTATTTTTATTTTTTTTATTTTTTTTTATCAAAAGCAATTGCCTAACCAAACAAATCTAGGGGTATCTGTTTTCCAAATTCACTCCCGGACGAGCGCCCAATTGTTACGACCCTGGCTCAGAGGGAAGCAACATAAGGGTACACAGACACCAATGGTCTGTGTTTAAACCAAAAGACTAACTATTATAATATCTAGCACAAACTAACGATCAAGGTGGTGGAAGATAGGGAGACACTTGTTCCAACAGTGTCTTCCTGGTAGCAATCTCAGACTGTGTGGGGCGGGGGAGGGCCCTTTTAGCCCAGACAGGCAGCTTCCCAATTAGCAGCTGATTGCTGCAACACAGGAGACAGTGGCAAACAGCCTGTTACGTAACAGGGACAAAGCCGTGGAAACACAAATTGCCCCTACAAAAAAAAGGGAAAGCTGTAGTTTTAGTATTATAAAGCACAACATCGCAGAGCTTTTTAAAAATCTTTTGTGAAAATTTAGGTTGACAGTAGGGCTGTCCCCGACTAAGGATTTGTATAGTCGACTTTGACTGGCCAAAATGTGCCGATAGTCAGACTATGAGAAAAAAATATTAAAAAGTTTTGCTTTTATAAAGAATATAAAAATTAAAAAAAAAAATACTATGAGGTTGGCAGTCGACTACGGCTCCTTTCGATCGATTAGTCGACTAATCGGGGTCAGCCCTAGTTGACGGTTGCATCAAGAACCTATCAGCAAGCTATCCCATTATCTGCAATATCCAATCAACAACCTGGACCGCTTGACAGGTGTACCGCCCCAGTCAAACTCCCGACCTGCCACTGTCCCCAGAGCGGGTTGCGTCCACTCCAGAAGCGAGAGCCCGCAGAGTAAGTGAGGAAATGATCAGAGTAATGGTATTTCATTGGTGGCCGAGGCCTCCCACTTATTTTACACCTCTCGTGGCTCAAGATTACTTTTTAAAATGGCTTTGTCAGTAAATCCTAGGCTGAAGGGAGTAGCTGTGTAGCTCATGATATACCTGGCAGTGCACAGGTAAAATGAAGCATGCAAAAAAAAAGATTCTGTTTGCATATTAAGTGTCCCTACCAAAGCTCAAATAAAACTGCATACCGTACCGCAAGGTTGGACACGATACCACCATAATCGCCATTTCTAATGTCTAAGAATTATTTATATGATTTTTCTTTCTTTTGCAGGTTTAACATTACCAGTGATATGTTGCGCAGGCCTAATTGGAAACCTTATTATCATACATACATTTATCAATAAAATGCACAACTTGACAATGACACAAAGAGATCCATATGGCAACATCTGTCCCCTACTCAGACCTCCTGTCATTTCAATAAAGAAAAATAAATAGTAAGGGGAGTGGACGGGACGGGACACTCAGATGGGGAAAGAAGAAAACAATAGAAAGAAAAGAACATGGACTGCAGCCATACTTCCATACTTATGTATACTGCACCTGTGTATACCGTATACTTTAACTACTCAGAATATATATACAGATTCTAAGTGTTTATTGCCCATATTTATTAATATATTAATATTAATTAATTAACGTAATATAACTGATGCATACAGGTGCATACAGACCGTCATCTGCACTCATCTGATTACTTATTATTATATTGTTTACACTGCTTTACTATAATTGTTTTGCCTATATTTATGTCTTTCTACTATTACCATGCCATAGCTGTACCCTCTCTCCTCCCCCATGCTGCTATGGTGCCCAAATAAGTCCCTCATTACCTCAATCAATCAGATTATATTTCTTTAAACTTGCCTGCTGGATTGAATAATCAAATGAGATCTTGCTAGCGAAAATAATTAGTTAAACTGTTATACAGAATTACGATACGGCTCTCTTACCCATTGATTGATGTGTGGTCGATCTTTTACTTATCTCCACTGTGGTCTAACGGGTTGTTCTTTTGACTTTCACGCAGACGACCGGGGTTCGAAACCCTAGTCTTTTCCTTCTTTTTGCAATATAGGAATAATTCAATTTGGTGCACGTTGAGAGCTATATAAAGAATGACATCCTCAATGCATGTAGATTTATAATATTTTAACTTAAAACCAGGCTACTTTGGCGTATAATCATTAATATTATATTCCAAACATTTATATTGGAAACACGGGGTTTCGAACACCGGTCGCTGGGTTGGCAGGATTTAGCACTACCGCTGCGCCACTGTGCCAGATGGGATAAATTCATTGTTTATACATTAATGAACGAGAGACCCGTGTTTAGAATATTCTTTATTTTGAATGAAGTTTTATTTCTTTATCCTCATTCATTAATGTGACGTCAACGGCTCATTCAATTTCTCAAATCCGTCAAACAGCGCATCTCATCAGACATCTTAATCCCAGTTACAATTAAAATAACCACATAATGTGTACATCGCACCGAGCGAGCGCCACGGTATATATAACGTGCATTATTTAGGACAAAGTGAATTTAGTATCAGCATTTTGGGTATATTTTACATTTCAAAAGCCCCCTCTGGAAGAATGGAGCACAAAAACGTAATTCAGAATGGTATAATGCAGATCGTAGACTGTGGGAATAATTTCAGGAAACGGGCTGTCACTTCTTTGCGGGGGCGTGGCGATGGTTGATCCGGCTAACTTGAACTTAAACCCTGCTTTCGACCAGGCTCAAACTTTTGGATCTGTTGTCATGGTGATTTGGACAATCCAGGTACGGGGAGCCGGAAAGTCCGGCTTAAGTCAGACTTCACCGAAAGTTATCCGGCTAACTCAGTTATCCAGGTACGGGGAACGGGGCCCTGCTGAGCCCATATCCTCACAATAATAATAATCAACAAACTCACTCCAGTTAGTTTGTCAGTCAAATTTGTCAAAATAGTCTCCAGTTGAATGGAGGGATAGAAAGGTGAGGGATGGAGGAAGAGAGGGAGAGCGAGAGAGAGAGAGAGAGAGAGCAAGAGAGAGAGAGAGAGAGAGAGAGAGAGAGAGAGAGAGAGAGAGAGAGAGAGAGAGAGAGAGAGAGAGAGAGAGAGAGTTGGGGTAGCGATAACTGGAGCCCATGAGCAGAACACAGGGAGAGGAGAATGAGGCGGTTTAGGTTGTTTAATAGCAAGGTACCATGCAGACAGGGTTTTTAGAATGAAATAGGAATGTGCGACAGGTGCGAGCAGGAGCACTCCTCGTGATCCACGGGAACGTCCAGGCAGGTGGTCAGCAAAGCCGCGGTTCCGGTCAGCGGAGCGGAGCAGCGCGACCCTGGTGTCCTCCCATATCCTCCTGCAGCGGCGGTGGGCCTGGACCGAGGGGACGGAAATCTCCTCTTCCTGTGTTGGGAACAGTGGGGGCTGGTAGCCCAGAGAGGACTCGAAGGGGGACTGACCTGTGGCAGCGGAGGACAGGGAGTTGTGGGCGTACTCGATCCACGGCAGGTGGGCACCCCAGGTCGGAAGGGTTCCGGGCCGTGACACAGCGGAGGGCGGCCCCCAGGTCCTGGTTGGCCTGCTCGGACTGGCCATTGGTCTGCAGGTGGTACCCGGAGGAGAGGCTGACTGAGGCCCCCATGGCTCGGCAGAAAGCCTTCCAGACCTGGGAGATGAACTGTGGACCTCTGTCGGAGACGATGTCCACCGGGATCCCATGAAGGCGGAAAACGTGGAGTACCATCAGGTCCGCAGTCTCTGAAGCAGAGGGAAGTTTGGGAAGAGCGACAAAGTGAACAGCCTTTGAGAACCGATCAACAATGGTTAGGATGACAGTGTTACCATGTGAGGGAGGCAGGCCAGTGACGAAGTCCAGGGCGATGTGTGACCAAGGCCGTCCAGGAACTGGCAGTGGGCGGAGTAGCCCGGCAGGTGGTCGGTGGGAGGATTTCCCACGAGCACAGACAGTGCAGGCAAGGACAAAAGTGCGGGTGTCCTCCCTCATGGAGGGCCACCAGAAATGCCGCTTCAGCAGGGACAGGGTTCGGTCGATCTCAGGGGGACAGGCGAACCGGGTGGTATGTATCCACTGGAGCACCTGGGAGCGGACAAGGTCGGGGACAAAAAGCCAGTTAGGAGGGCCGTTACCTGGGTCAGGCTGGGTGTGTTGGGCCTTCCTGACGACGGACTGGCTCTCCCAGGTAGCGGAAGCCACCAAGCAGGTGGGAGGAAGGATGGTGTCGGGGCGAAGAGGACCGCCTTCGGAGACAAACTGACGGGAGAGGGCATCTGGGTTGACGTTCTTGGAGCCGGGCCTGTAGGTCAAGGTGAAGTTGAACCGACCGAATAACAGCGCCCATCGGGCCTGGCGGGAGTTCAGGTGCTTAGCCGTCTGGATGTAGGCGAGGTTCTTGTGGTCCGTCCAAACGAAGAAGGGGATCATAGAAACCCTCCAGCCAGTGCCTCCACTCCTCCAAGGCCAGCTTGACCGCCAGGAGCTCCCGGTTCCCAATGTCATAGTTGACCTCTGCCGGGGACAGGTGGCGGGAGAGGAAGGTGCAGGGGTGTAGTTTCTGGTCGAGGGCAGAGCGCTGGGAGAGGACCGCTCCGACCCCGGTATTGGAGGCGTCCCCCTCCACCACAAACTGGCGGGACGTGTCCGGATGGATGAGGATGGGCGTGGAGGTGAAGCGTCAACGCAGCTCCGAGAAGGCGGAGTCCACTTTAGCGGACCAGACGAAGGGCACGGAGGGCGACGTGAGTTGGGTGAGGAGCACAGCGACCCGGCTGTAGTCCCTGATGAAACGTTGGTAGAAGTTCACAAACCCCAGGAAGCGCTGGAGCTGCTTGACATTGGCGGGCCTGGGCCAGTCCACCACTGCCTTGATCTTCTCAGGATCCGGCCACTCTCGATTATGTAGCCGAGGAACCCAATGGAGGAGACGTGGAACTCACACTTCTCAGCTTTGATGAACAATTTGTTCTCCAGCAGGCGTTGGAGGACCCAGCGGAAATGCTGGACGTGCTCATCCATAGAGCGGTAAAAAATAAGAATGTCATCCAAATAAACAAAAACAGAGCGGTTCAGGACATCACGGAGAACGTCATTGACAAGGGCCTGGAAGACAGCAGGGGCGTTGGTCAACCCAAAGGGCATTACCTTGTACTCAAAGTGACCAAGAGGTGTGTTGAAGGCTGTCTTCCATTCGTCCCCCTCCCGGATACAGACCAGGTGATAGGCATTCCTGAGGTCCAGCTTCGTAGAAATGGTGGCACCTTGCAGGGGTTCAAAAGCAGAGTTTATCAACGGCAGGGGGTATTTGTTCTTGACCGTGATGTTATTGAGGCCACGGTAGTCAATACAGGGGCGAAGCAAACCATCCTTTTTAGAAACAAAAAAGAAACCAGCGCCGACAGGAGAGGAGGAGGGGGTGATAATGCCTGTGGCTAGGGACTCATGGACATATTTCTCCATGGACTCCCTCCCCGGGCACGAGAGATTGAACAGACGACTAGAGGGGAGCGGGGCCCCTGGGAGCAGGTCAATGGCACAGTCGTACAGACGATGGGGTGGCAGGGAGAGGGCATGCTGTTTACTAAAAACAGCCTCTAGATCATGATAGCCAGGTGGAATAGCGGAGAGGTCAACGGGTTCGTTAGTAACGTGAGAATCGGCTACCTCTAGTGGAGAACGAGCAGGCAGGTGGCGTGACAGTGGGCGCTCCAACCAGTGGGCCAGTTAATGACAGGGTTGTGTAGTTTTAACCAGGGCTGGCCGAGCACTATAGGGGCATGGGGGGAACGAATGACGTGAAACTGAACAACCTCATTGTGATTACCCCAAAGTAATAGACGGAGCGGCTTGGTGCGACGAGTAACATGCGCAAGCAGTTTCCCATTCAGACCGTAGGCATTGAGGAGGATAGCCAGCGCGTCGGTACCAATTCGGAAGCGGGAGACTATGCCGACTAAGTTTCCGTCAGCACCCAAATCAACCAGGGCGGACAGGGGGAGTGACTGGTCACCCCAACACAGGGTGGCATCGAATTACATATTAGGACGGGAACTGGGGGGAGATTTTAGGCTCGAACAGGTGCCCAGCATTACAGTCGAGCCCCCCCGTTTGGGCAAAGAGGGCATGTATCCCGGAAGTGACCGCGCTGACCGCAGTACATACACGCACCAGACCGGAGCCTGTGGAGGCGTTCGTCGGGGAAGAGGCGAGACCGACCAAGGTCCATTGGCTCGGGGGCCGACGAGGACGGGGAAGAGTGCGGGGTGGCACGGAAGGGGTAACGCTTGGGGCCGGAACGAGCGGCGTGCACGGAGAAAGAAGAGCAAGGTGATTCGGATAAGAAAGGGCGGGTGACGCTAGCCCTCTCACGGCGGCGTTCGTAAAGACGCGTGTCCAGATTCCTGGCTAATTCAATTAGCTCATCCAAGGAGTTCGGTGTCTCTATGGCAGCCAACTCGTCTTTGAGAATGTCACTGAGATCTTGACGGAATACCCCTTTTAACGCGAATTCATTCCACCCGGAACCCGCTGCCAGGATACGAAACTCAATCGAGTATTCACTAACGCTGTGGTGGCCCTGGCGGATGGATAACAAGCCGGCAGAACTATCCAGGCCACAGAGAGGATGATCAAAAACCTTTTGCATGTCTGCGACGTAATCGGCAAACGAAGAGCAGAGGGGAGACTGGCTGAAGTGGAGAGCTGTTGCCCGTGCCAACGCAGGCCCTTTGAGCAGACCCGACAGGTAAGCGACTTTAGATTTATCACTCTGGTAGGTGTGTGGCTGTTGCCCGAACACTAAGGAACATTAAAAAATAAAGGCGCAACACTTTGTGACATCCCCGTCGTAGCGTTCTGGTGCTGGAACCTGAGGCTCCCTGTACAGAGACTGAGGTGGGACTGGCGGTTTGGGGACCGGTGCCGGTGCCTGGGCTGGCTGGGCAGAGATGTATGCAGTGATCTGACTTAATTGTTCGTCTTGCTCAGCGGAGCTGATAGTGAGTGCTTGGATTTGGGTGGTGTCTCGGAAGACAGCGTATACCGAATGGCAGGCGATCCTAGGTAGGTAGGTGTAGTAACACTCGGACGGTGAGTGGCAGGAGACGCAGGGCTTATATCAGAGCTGGTGATGATCTGACAAGTCTCAGGTGTGCAGATCGATCCCGGCTGACAGCGTGTGGAAACAGGAGCAGGAAGCTGCCCATATAAGGCCGTGGAAGTGTATGTGTGTGTGTGTGTGTATGTGCATGTGAGCATGTATACATGAGAATGTGCCGGCTGCTGTCTTTCAGTTAAAGATAGATGCGTTTAAAACATGGAGAGAGAGAGAGAGAGAGAGAGAGAGAGAGAGAGAGAGAGAGAGAGAGAGAGAGAGAGAAGAGAGAGAGAGAGGGAGAGAGAGAGAGAGAAAGAGCACCCACTCACAAATTACACCCATTATCAATATTTGTACCAAATCTGGGGCCCCGACAGCCTCCCAAATGATCCTCTTGCAATTTATGATTAAGATTAGTAAACTGGACTTTGAAGAAGTCTTAATTCATTGCACACATTGCAACGTAGTCATGCAGCGACACACATGCGATGGGCGACACACACAGGAACACACACACATGCATCTCTCTTTGGGTCGCCAATGAAATGTAGTCTCTGCGCTTGACCCACCCCGTCATCCTTTCCCCCAAGGGCAGCCGGGAGCAGACATGGGTTGCGGCGTGGGGCCACACCCGGGGACAAATCCAAGTGCTCCTATCCGTCTTCGTCAGGGAAGGGAAACCTTCAAGTATAGTACAACAGTGTGTGTGTGTGTGTGTGTGTGTGTGTGTGTGTGTGTGTGTGTGTGTGTGTGTGTGTGTGTGTGTGTGTGTGTGTGTGTGTGTGCAGGGCCGCCTCAGGGGGTGTGCGAGCAGTGCGGTCGCACAGGGCCTCGCGGAAAGGGGGGCCTCGCAATTTTTTTTTTTTTTTTTGTGAGGCCCCCCTTCCCGCGAGGCCCTTTTTCATCACAGACCTAAAATCTAGTTTTGCTTATATGCTTATATATTTCACATTAGACACGTTTGTAGAATGTGTCTGACTTCCTGGCTCTGCGGCTCTGCAGATACACTATTGGAGGCAGCTCTGAGGCTCTGCAGCAGAATTGGTTTCAATGAGGGGAGGGGTTACAGGTAAGGTAGCATCTGACTATTTCGCGCGTGCAGCATTGGAGGTTATGCCAGCCAAGATGAAGAGGACATCGTTCGGCAGATGGACTGAAGATGAAAGTTGTTGCATGTTAGACAGTTCAGTCAGGCTAGCCATCCCGGCTAAAGACAGGGACAGCTAGTTAGCTTTAGCTACGTTATAATATTGAGTGCTAACGTGTGGTTCAGTCGGGATATAGCCATGATGATGTTGGCTAGTAGCTAGCTTAGCTAAAGGCTAACTAGCGTTAGCTAACCTAGAGAGAGCACGTGCAGCATTGTTATGCCAAGATGAAGAGGATGGTCGTTCGGCAGATGAACTTCGTCAACTCCACACGGTTGTCTCCATCCTCTTGGACGTTTGGTGAGTTTTTAATGCACTCTATTCTATTCCTAGAATCTATTTCTATAGAAAAAATACATGATGCCATTGATCAGGGTGATTGTGGGGTGGGCGTTTTCCTGGATCTATCAAAGGCTTTTGACACCATTGACTTCACCATTCTACTTGGGAAACTACACCATTATGGCATAAGGGGTCTGGCTCTCAACTGGTTCAGTAGCTATTTACATGGTAGGCAACAGTACGTCGATATAAAAAATCACAAATCAATCAAAATGGACATCAAATATGGGGTCCCCCAGGGGTCAATTCTAGGGCCTTTACTATTTATTCTCTATATAAATGACTTTGTCAACTCATCTGTACTTCTGCACAAAGTTATATTCGCTGATGACACTAATTTGTT
Organism: Notolepis coatsorum; assembly: GCF_963971535.1. Lineage (NCBI taxonomy): Eukaryota > Metazoa > Chordata > Actinopteri > Aulopiformes > Paralepididae > Notolepis > Notolepis coatsorum. The sequence continues at coordinate 44,831,780 of NC_140177.1, forward strand.
TCTGTCACATAAAAATCCACTCAAGCTACAAGATCTACTCAATACAGAACTACAAAAAGTGGACACCTGGTTCAAATGCAACAAGTTATCACTAAATCTCAGCAAAACAAACTTTATTGTCTTCCACTCAAATCGGATGCACACACATCACATGTGCATAAAAATAAATGAAAAGGAGCTGTCAAGAGTGGCGTCCACAAAATTCCTGGGGGTCATCATCGATGAGTCACTCAACTTCAAATGCCACATAAAATACCTACAAACAAAACTGTCCAAATATGTTGGCTTATTCTGCAAAATACGTCATTTTCTTCCCTTGCCTGCCCTTCTCACTTTATACAAAACCCTGTTTGAACCCCTCATTAATTACTGTAACGTCATATGGTGCAACACATACCCCAGCCATCTCAAAAAACTAGAAAGCCTACAAAAGAGGGTACTACGAGTGCTGTCATGGTCCGGGTATCGAGCGCCCTCAAAGCCTCTTTTCCATCGCTTTGGTCTCCTGAGGCTCGCTGAATTTAACATTCATCAAAACGCATCAATTATGTATCAAGTTGTCAACAACATGAATCACAGACTGTCTGAGCTTATCCCAGTCTGCCAACCACTGCACATCCACAACACAAGAAACAAGCATCTTATATCTGGCAAGAGGAGAAGGCTAAATTGTGCTAGCCTAAGCATAGCATGCAGGGGTCCACAGATCTGGAACAAGCTTGATGAAAATCTAAAAATGACTAATACCTTTAAAACCTTTAAAAAATCATTGAAAGAGGAACTGCTCAAATCATATCTCTAATTAAAATTATAACTTAGGAATACAATTGTCTGTATTATGTATCTCTGTTATATGTCAGTTAGTAGGTAGGTGTATAAACCTACCCACGTTGTAGTTTTTTGTTTTGTTTTTGTTGTTTGTTTTGTTTATTTTGTTATTGTTTTGTTGTTCATATTCTGTTTGTATCTGTGTTCAGGCTCCCTCCAAAAGCTTTAAATAGCTTCATGGGAGACCTGGCACATGCACACAATTTGCGACATGTTATCACATGAGGATACTCGCATGTAAAATGTATCGTGTGTGTGTGTGAATAAAAATTCATTCATTCATTCATTCCCGCCGTGGATATCTCTCTCTCTCTCTCTCTCTCGGGAGCCAAACGGGCCGACTAGCTAGTTAGCTGTAGCTAACGGTGTGTGGCCTGGTATCAGCACCTGGTGCGAGGGAGGTGAGCTTGGTGTTTCATTATGAGAATATCTCCATGCTCAAGTCGGCTATAGTCCGCGAGGGACTTGTTTGCCGGCACCGCTATGGTAAACACCACTCTGTAGTGGGACGTGTATTGCCTTCTTTTTCCCTTCTCTCTTCGTATGAGAAGAGGAAAACACAGCGGCTGTCTGAAGTGTTGGCCTGTATTGCTTTTCTCACGTTGTACAGTTTTTCAGTGGTAGCCGCATAGCTTGCTTCTGCGTTAGCTAATGGTTAGCGATAGCCGGGTTGAGCTAACTGTTAGCCAGTTAGCTGTTTAGCTACAACGTTAGCTGCTCGTTTTCGCTCGGCTGGGACCGTTAGCTTGATGCTATCAGTTAGCCTAGAGTTAGCTGTTAGCTTGTGCTACGACCATTGACATTAGCCGTGAGAATAGCAGGCCCTGGCACTCTGACTACGACATCATCTTTGACAGAAGATGTAGTCGGGCCTGCACCATGACAAGGCTCCGGCCATAGCTTCTTTTTGTCCCGCCAGCGAGAGGCCTTTCGTCAACGTGGAGACCTGTGTTGCGGCCTTTCGCCCTGCGTTCCTTGGTGCAGGTAAGATGTCCATTGGACATTACCCCACTCTTCCTTCCTTCCCCTCCCGAATGTTTTGTTAATAACGATGTTTTTTTCCAGGCAAAACATATGTTACTTCACAACATTTGGAGATACGACATGTGCTGTGTGTGAATTGTCTTGGTCGTTTGTGTAGCTTGGGTAGCGTTGGCCAAAGCTGTGTGTGGCCTGGTGTCAGTACCTGGCTACTCTATTTGCAGTTAGCCTATTTAGCTGATGTCGGCCATTGGCTCCTTGCTACTTTGTTTTCTCTGGTATAGACCCTCTTCTCTTTGGATTTAAGTGTTGATCTTTGTCCTTTTGGATCTATGTATATTCATGTTGCCTTTGTGAAGTTATCTTTTCCTTCTGTTTTGTTCTTCCATTAAAAGTTGAATATCCTTTAGGGGCTCATCTTTGCTTATCTCTCTCATACATGCTCTCTCTCTAACACACACACACACAGACATGCTCTCTCTCTCTAACACACAAACACACATGCTCTCTCTCTCTCTCTCTCTTTCTAACACACACAGTCTGCCTATGGCGGCCTTTCTCGATGGCTAGGCTGTGCTCGCTGAGTCTGTACCTAGTCAAGGATCTTCAGTCACAGTGCTCAGGTATTCTGCCACTGTGTACTCTCTGTTTAGGGCCAAATAGCATTTCAATTTCTTTCCAATGTGTCTCTCTCTCTCTCTATCTCTCTCTCTCTCTCTCTCTCTCTCTCTCTCTCTCTCTCTCTCTCTCTCTCTCTCTCTCTCTCTCTCTCTCTGTACACTGTATATTGACTGTAGAACGGGAGCTCTCTCTCGCTCTCTCTCTTGCTATATGTTGACTGTATCATGCCCAGCCTCGGGCAGCGCTATTATTTAAGAATATGTTGACTGTATGAAAAAAAATCTCACGTTTAAATCTCGCACAGGGCCTCGCATTTCTCCCAGGCGGCCCTGTGTGTGTGTGTGTGTGTGTGTGTGTGTGTGTGTGTGTGTGTGTGTGTGTGTGTGTGTGTGTGTGTGTGTGTGTGTGTGTGTGTGTGCATTTGTTTGTGTGTGTTTGTTTGTTTGTGCACACTAATGATAAGATGCGTGGTAAGATGTGTGAGCTTTAATACAATCCCATGAGGGTAATTTATATTTACATTGAGTCATTTAGCTGACGCTTTTATCCGAAGCGACTTATAAGTTCTGCACGACAAGTCATCAGGAAGGGCACAACTCTATCAGCTGAGTAACAATGTTCATCAAAGTGTTGAGTGCTACAGTGTAGGTTAATATATTAGGACAAGTGCATCACTAATGCAAACTTGTATGGGGGGGTGCTAAAAGTGAGCGATAAAGTGGAAGTCAGGAGAATGAGGCTGGCAGGTCACTGCCAGAGACACCATGAGCTGCCAACCAGCAAACTTGTGCTGTGGGAACCAACACACGGGCATCGATCACGAGGACATCCCACATTAACCTACGTGGACGTACTCAGGGGAGATGCAGGAACAGAATGCACCGGCGAGCTAGCCAGATGCATGGAGGATCGGGATGACTGGAAGCACCGATGGAGGGCCCGTCCGAGGACGACCTAGATGATGCATGACAGTAAGGTTAGTTAGGGTTAGATTTTGTTTTAATTTTTAAATTTTCATTTCAGATAATGGTTGAAGTGCGTCTTTAGTCGACGGCGAAAGATTGGACGGGTTTCGGCTGTCCTAACTGTGGTGGGCAGTTCATTCCACCATTGTGGGGCAAGGACTGAGAATAGGCGGCTTCTCCTTGATGACCCTCCCGGAGCTCGGATAGGAGTGTGTCTGAGACGGCCAGAAGATGCAGAGTGTAGGGGTCTTGAGGGTGTGTAGTTAGAGACCATTGACCGGAGGTAGGCGGGAGCGGTTTCCTTTGCTGAACGGTATGCTAGGTCGAGGGTCTTGAAGCGGATTCGTGCGGCAATGGGGAGCCAGTGCAGGTCCCTAGGGGTCATGCACGTGCATCATACATACACATGACCTCCGCCTACTTAATGCACATATGTGTGCATGTGTATGTGTGTGTGTGCATGTGAGCGTGTATACATGAGAATGTGTCGGCTGCTGTCTTTTAGTTAAAGATAGATGCGTTTAAAACATGGAGAGGGAGAAAGAGAGAGAGAGAGAGAGAGAGAAACAGAGAGAAAGGAGAAGAGTGGTTACTGCTGTGCAGTAAACTAGGTCATAGTGATAGGAGTTATAAATAATGGAGAGGAAGCCAAACCTCCCAACTCTCTCTTGTTCTAAATACTCAACCACAGCAATATTATCAGCTGTGGCTACAGCCATGATGTGGAATCATTTGACCAGATATTATTCATGGAGGCAGACAACAGATTCTTTGATTAATTAAGGATAAAGTTCACTGACAGAATGGCGCAACATGTAGAGACCTAGGTTACAGCAATGGTCCTATAACCTAGATCTCTAAAGAATGGTGAGCTAACAAAGCATTTACACAGGAGAGTAGACAAAGAAAGAAAGAAAGAAATAAAGAAAGAAAGAAAGAAAGAAAGAAAGAAAGAAAGAAAGAAAGAAAGAAAGAAAGAAAGAAAGAAAGAAAGAAAGAAAGAAAGAAAGAAAGAAAGAAAGAAAGAAAGAAAGAAAGAAAGAAAGAAAGAAAGAAAGAAAGAAAGAAAGAAAGAAAGAAAGAAGGGGGTAGATAGATACATGTCTGGGAGTGAAGCCCATGTGTATGCAATTGTGTGTGTGTGTGTGTGTGTGTGTGTGTGTGTGTGTGTGTGTGTGTGTGTGTGTGTGTGTGTGTGTGTGTGTGTGTGTGTGTGTGCGATAGAGAGAGAGAGAGAGAGAGAGAGAGAGAGAGAGAGAGAGAGAGAGAGAGAGAGAGAGAGAGAGAGAGAGTACATTTCCCTATCAAGCCCTATCAGCTTCACAACCAGCAGATTGAATATAGACTCCACGCTGGGAGTTATGACGGCAGCAGCAGCAACAACAATAACAGTAATAGTGTCAGCAGCTGTGTTCCGTCTTAAATCAATCAACCCCCCCCCAAAATAAAACAACAAAATGACAACAAGCTGACAACACAAAGTTAGCGGCGTGTAGAGAGGAAGCCCAGGAGCGACATTCATAAAAGCTGCATTGCACCAGTTCAACCATCGACGGTAAAGCTCCTTGCTCTCTGGCCAAAACAGCTCAGTCTGTGTTTTATCTCCTTCGCGCGACGACAGCGAGGTTAGTCGTTAGTCGTCTGACTAACTCTCGCCGCTGTTACACAGGCGGCACTGTGAGCTGACGCTATTACACTGTGAGCTGACGCTATTACACTGTGAGCTGACGCTATTACACTGTGAGCTGAAGCTATTACACTGTGAGCTGACGCTATTACACTGTGAGCTGAAGCTATTACACTGTGAGCTGACACTATTACACTGTGAGCTGAAGCTATTACACTGTGAGCTGACACTATTACACTGTGAGCTGACACTATTACACTGTGAGCTGACACTATTACACTGTGAGCTGAAGCTATTACACTGTGAGCTGAAGCTATTACACTGTGAGCTGAATCATTACACTGTGAGCTGACACTATTACACTGTGAGCTGAAACTATTACACTGTGAGCTTACACTGTGAGCTGACACTATTACACTGTGAGCTGACACTATTACACTGTGAGCTGACACTATTACACTGTGAGCTGACACTATTACACTGTGAGCTGACACTATTACACTGTGAGCTGACACCATTACACTGTGAGCTGACACTATTACACTGTGAGCTGAAGCTATTACACTGTGAGCTGAAGCTATTACACTGTGAGCTGACACTATTACACTGTGAGCTGAAGCTATTACACTGTGAGCTGAAGCTATTACACTGTGAGCTGAAGCAATTACACTGTGAGCTGCCGCTATTACACTGTGAGCTGAATCTATTACACTGTGAGCTGAAGCTATTACACTGTGAGCTGAAGCACTGTGAGCTGAAGCTATTACACTGTGAGCTGAAGCTATTACACTGTAAGCTGAAGCACTGTGAGCTGAAGCTATTACACTGTGAGCTGAAGCTATTACACTGTGAGCTGAATCATTACACTGTGAGCTGAAGCTATTACACTGTGAGCTGAATCATTACACTGTGAGTGGAAGCTATTACACTGTGAGCTGAAGCTATTACACTGTGATCTGAAACATGGCCACCAAATGGCATTGAGAACATGTACTGTAACTGTGATTTGACGCGTGTTGCTGTTCAGGTTGAACGGAATGCCAGCGGGGACTTGATGTGAATATGAAAGGTCCCCTCCCTCCACTCAAAAATGTGTTTTGAATGTTTTTGCTACAGTTACCTCCTCTTGGGGGCATGACTTTGACTATACAGATTGTAATTTGTGCAGAACTTGTCACCAGAGCTCCCTTTTCACATTATTCCATTGGGGGTGGGGGGGGCTCTTTGTACTTCCTCTGGGCCGCCTGTGTGACATAACTAATGCTGCGAACCGATCATGGTCTCTATTGCCCAGCTGGCCACACTGTCATCCAGGAAATGCTAACTGCTAACATGAAATGCTAACGTGAAACTAATTTATGCTGATCCAGCAATGTCCAAACAAAACAAGAAACTACTTGAAAAAGACAAGGAATCTCTGTCAAATGCTAGCATAACTACGGCAGAGATTAGCGCGCTTCTAGCCGACCACAGAGCGGCTATCGCAGCTGATTTCAAAACAGCATTCGGTGCTCTAGAATCCAAACTGGACAAGATGCACACCACTGTTACACACGGGCAGCGTATCAGCTTTCATGAAGATAATGCTAGAACTATGAAAAGTGCTCCGCTATACAGAAGGACAAGTCATACAAAGCCACGTTTTCTGACCTAGAGGAACACGGTAAACGCCAAGACATCCGCACTGAATCAATTGATCATCCATGCTGCCCATCATCCGCATTTTTCTCTCAACTTCTCGCTGATGTCCTCGGCACAGAGGTTCTCGATTCCCTCCCCGAGTTGGACCGGGCGCACCGAAGCAGCGCACCCAAACCCAAAAGGAACGAGACAGCAACCTGCCGTTAAGGACCATCATCCTACGCCGTTGCCGCTTCCAAGTGAAAGATTAGGTGATCCGTGAGGTTCGCAAACAGGGAGATCTGATCTACAAAGTCCATAAGATTCGCTTCTATGATGACTACTGCTCAGTACAGAGACTCTACTTCATAAGCACGGGTACGAGCCTTCTCTTCTCTTCCCAGCCAAGCTGCGCATCACCTTGCCTAACGGGGACCAGACCTGGCTCCTGTCTGTATCAGAGGCTGCCAAGTTTGTCCAGGACTTGTAAAACAGATCCATAAGCAAGTGGACTGACACTTTCTTTTAGTTGTTATTGCAGTACCATTTATAGCTTATGGTGTTTTTATTTAGATTTGTATACATCTTACTAAAACTCGCCATATAATTCTGCGTCCTAACTGCATTTGACTTATTGGACTTGTATTGAGCCCCTTCTATCACCGGGTCTACGTTTTTACTGGTCTTTGTAATGTTTAGGGGAGTTTAGTGATTACTGCTAACGTTACCGCTTTGCAATAGAGTCATCCCACTTTCACTTTCTATCCCTTTCTCTCTCTTCTGCCCTCTTGTTTCTACCAAGTGTGTGTGTGTGTGTGTGTGTGTGTGTGTGTGTGTGCGTGTGTGTGTGTGTGTGTGTGTGTGTGTGTGTGTGTGTGTGTGTGTGTGTGTGTGTGTGTGTGTGTGTGTGTGTGTGTGTGTGTGGGTGCGTGCGTGCGTGCGTGCGTGCGTGTGTGTGTGTGCGTGCGGGTGGGTACTGTAGCTTTAGACCTGGGATTTTATTCTAGTTTATTTTAATATATTGTGACAAGCTTGTGGTGGTGTTCAGGCTCCACCAGGTCCAAAACAAACAAATAAAATGTCCACACAAGCACAGTTTCAATAAATAAAAGCTATTATTTATTGATTAATAGCACAAAAGTCCGATGGGCAATTAGAGTAGTCGAATAACAGTCCAGGGTCAAAACACATATCAGGCTCTCGTACAAAAAGGGAATGTTCAATACTCAGGGTTTGTCGTCCGGTCCAAGGTCAGTTTCACAAGGGGGTATCTCAGCCAGTCCAGGGTCCAGTACCACGAACACCTTATCGCTATTACCTCTCCTCTCAACTACCTCTCACCTCACAAACTCCGTATCACACTCTCTCTCTCTGCTCTCTGCTCCTTCCTCACCTCCACTCAACCTTTCTCTGTCTCTCCTCTGGCTTTAAGCTGTGGGTGTCTCTGTGTGTGTGTGTGTGTGTGTGTGTGGGATGTGGGTGATCACGTGGTGCACAGGTGTGTTCTATCAGTCCTAATCAACTCCCTAAATAACTGCTCCTCTGCCCATGACAGTAGTACAGTATCTCCCTTCCTCCACGTAGCCATGGGGCGGGGGATGATATCTGCCACAATATATATTATTTTCTCCTCTGGTCTTTACCAACTGGGTGATTGTGTGTGTGTGTGTGTGTGTGTGTGTGTGTGTGTGTGTGTGTGTGTGTGTGTGTGTGTGTGTGTGTGTGTGTGTGTGTGTGTGTGTGTGTGTGTGTGTGTGTGTGTGTGTGTGTGTGTGTGTGTGTGTGTGTGTGTGTGTGTGTGTGTGTGTGTGTGTGTGTGTGTGTGTGTGTGTGTGTGTGTGTGTGTGTGTGTAGGTGTGTGTGTGTGTGTGTGTGAATGAATGAAAACTTTATTTAACAGATTGCAGAATGGGTATAATACAGTACGGCTCAATGTGTGTGTGTGTGTGTGTGTGTGTGTGTGTGTGTGTGTGTGTGTGTGTGTGTGTGTGTGTGTGTGTGTGTGTGTGTGTGTGTGTGTGTGTGTGTGTGTGTACACCGAGCAATTAATGCTATGCACCTACCGTCTTCACAGACATGGTGGTAAATAAGCGCAAATCCCGAAGCGCTATAAAGAGGCATCATGCCAGCGTCACAGGTGATCATGGCAGCAGTAATTGTTGCCAGACGCAGGCATCGTAATGCCAGGCGTAACCGTGAAAGAATATTTCGAAGGACAATATCACTCTGGATGAAATCAAGGATGATATTGAGCAGCCACCCATGCAATCGTATTTATTATTTAAATATTGTTATTTAACGTTGTCGGCTTTCCCAAGTTATTTATATTTTGAACGTGATTGATTGCGCACTAGTTAGATTACACGTTGCGCATGTTATGACTTTGAAGGTCTGCCATTTCCACCGCAAAAAAAAATGGCGGAGCTATGGACATTATACAAAAGTAACTGTACCTACAGTAGATTTCATTCATAGTCTTTGCTGCCCTGTAACGGGCGCCTGGTGGTACTAAATCCAGGTTTAACTCCATTGGAAAAAGGAGATTTGGCCCAAACCATAGATGTATGACTTGGCCATAATAAGGTAATTTATAGGCCTGATATTCTATATTCTATATTCATATTTCAAATTGCATGTGTCCTGGCTTCAGAACATCCCACTCCACTGACACATGCCTTCTCTATTTGAACGACCACATCAAACAAGAGGTGGACGCGGGCAAATACTGCGGCATGGTCATGCTGGACCTACAAAAAGCCTTCGACACTGTCAATCACACCATTCTGATTGACAAGCTAAAAGCAATAGGTTTTGATAGTTTATCAGTGAGCTGGATACAATCCTACCTGGAGGGGAGAGAACAGATGGTGGAGGTAAACGGTACCCTATCCCCCCCCCCCCCCCCCCTCACAGTGAGCTGTGGTGTTCCACAAGGAAGCATACTAGGACCGCTACTATTCCTAATTTATGCAAATTACATGTCGTCAGCTTGTGACTGCAACTTGTCCCTGTTTGCGGACGACTCAGCCCTGCTGGTCTCTGACAAGAACAAGTTACAGGTTGAAAAAGCCCTCAGCTCGGAACTAGGCAAAATCTGCATATGGCTCGCCGACAACAAACTATCATTACACATGGGCAAAACAGAGTCCATACTCTTCGGTTCAAATAACAAACTCAGCAAGACCGACGGCTTCTCGGTTACAGTGGGTGACAATATTGTCACAAGGAAAGATGAAATTACCTACCTAGGTTCCATCCTAGAGGCTAATCTTTCCTGTGACAAAATGGCATCCAATGTAATAAAAAAAGTCAACCAACGAACTCGATTCTTGTACCGGATCTCCTCTCTGGTAAACAAGAATACCCTGAAGACTCTGGCAGGAGCACTCATTCAAGGGTACTACGACTATGCTTGCACCTCATGGTACCAAAGCACCTCAAAGGCACTAAAAAACAAATTACAAACATCTCAAAACAAGCTAGTCAGACTACTGCTTGACCTGACTCCTAGAACCCACCTCACCCCGGCCCACTTTGACAACCTAGGATGGCTTAGAGTAGACGACAGAGTACAGCAACTTGCAATGGGCCTGGTCTACAAGATACACTATGCGACCAAGGTACCCATGTACATGTCAAAATACTTCCCAAAGGTCAGTGAATACCACGATCACAACACCAGAGGGAGCTCCACAAATCATGTTAAACCCAGATTCGGCTCAAACAAGGGACTAAACACATTTCGCAATTATGCCACATCAATGTGGAACGCCCTACCCAAAGCTGTAAAGGAATGTGAATCACTACCCACTTTCAAAAACACTCTCAAAGAACACCTACGGGAGACTGCAATTCGAAACTGGCCCCTACAAATGTCTTAACCCAGTTGTACAGTAAATGACCAAGTATGGCTTTGTCAGTATTCCAGTGTCCCCCCCCCCCCCCCCCCCAATGTACAGCCCCTACCCACCAACCCCACCCCACCCACCCAACCTCCTCCAATGTACAGTTTCTACGTCAAATGTATATACACTCTTTTTCTGGACACTTTTTGTATCACAAACAGTACTGTATTTGCAAATCTGATATGTCATAAATGTATAGATGTAGCAGTACTGTCTATCTGTATGTCATGTATGTCATATATGTTATGATGAATTGAAAATGGGGGACCCTGATGTAAACAAGACGAAAGTCTTTCTCTGGTCTGCATCCCCTTAACAATTGTATGTATTGAGCTGTACTGTACTGTACCCATTCTGCAATCTGTTAATAAACTTCTCAATCAATCAATCAATCAATCAATCAATCAATCAATCAATCAATCAATCAATCAATTTCAATCAATCCGGGTGGCAAAATCCAGTACTGTATCTACAAAAACCCATTTAAATCATCTGTCCTTTGTTCATTTGCTTAGATCTTTAGTACACATGACCTCAAGAATGAGCTGAATGAGCTCAGTGGCAGTTTATAATGTTTGGTCAATGTTAGCATGGTGTTCTTCACCGTATTACAAATAAATCAAGCATAGTAACAGACACAATATTTATGACACTGGGAATACATTCCCTGAGGTCCATAGATGTCCCTAGATACCAACATAGAAATCGACCTTTGCTTATCAGAGAAAGATTACCACTGAGAAGAAGAGTATTAATCTCTCCAAGGCCATATCGGAACTGCAGACAAAGTGTATTGACTCTCCTGATGCAGATGATTTTAAAGAATTACTCCTTTGAACAGCTGAATTTGACATCCTGGCCTCTAATGAGGCAGCAGAGTTGCTATTAAAAACACGCCATAATTATTACGAGTTTGGAGACAAACCAAGTAAAGTACTCGCTCACCAAATTTGACAATCCTCTGCATCACAGCATATCACTCAAATGAATACCACTCACCACTATCAACCCTCAAACCATCAACGACCAATTTAGATATTTCTATGCTTTATTATATACTTCTGAGAGCCCATCTGATTAAACTTGTTCAGGTCCATAAATATCCCCTCCACTGATCCCCAAACATCCTCTGGGTTGGATGATCCCTTCACACTTGGTGAAATTAAATGTGCCTTAATATCGATGCAGAATGGGAAATGCCCGGGTCCTGATGGCTTTCTTGCTGAATTCTTAAAATACACTTGCTGTTAAACTATCCCTACTTTTGCTGATTATGTTACAATCTGGATTACTCCCCTCTACATTACATCAGGCTACTGTCTCTCTTACATGTGTATTAAAAAAGGATAAAGATCCCCTTCTTTGTGCCAATGTCAAGCTATTGGCTAAGATTCTGGTAAAACGGCCTCTTGTTGTTCATCTCCAACCCAGATAAATCTTTTCCCTCAGTATTGGCTTTGCTGCAGCTAAGCCCTTTTGAAGTTGCCATTCAAGACATCTCAGGAAACATTTCAATATATGGGTTTTTGGGCGACTAAGGACTACTCAGATTTGTTTAAATGTAATTTATTTTACACCTTTCTCTTGCTGGCAGGATAAACTGTATACATTTCTATATTCAATGCATACCCCACAGTACCTATTTTCATTTCCACTCACTTGATATAAATTATAAATTAAATTTCTCAGTTTATATGGAACAAAAAAGTCCCCAGAATTCGAAAAGGCATTCTACAAAAAGAAACTAAGAAATGTGTAGCTTGGCATTACCTAGCCCCTTACGTGACTGCAGTTTGCAAACCTGGGGCTTTTGTGACCGCAGTCACTTGCTGGTGGGACGCGACCAGTTTAAAAAATAACAACCAAGCGTGATCGCGGGGCTGGGGGTGTGTAAAAAATATATCAGATATGAATTTCAAAGATACCCAGCGTACAATATGGGTTTAACACAGCTTTACAGTGGGGTCTGGAAGCTCGGAGTTGCTAATAAACATTGTTACTCCACGAGTGGTACTCACAGAGCGAGCCGTGTATTTCCGCCATTGGTGTCACCGCGCATGCACACCAGGCATTTGGCTGCCTGGTCCAGGCATTACAGGCGGAAATACACGGCTCGCTCTGTGAGTACCACTCGTGGAGTAACAATGATTTAAACTGTTTATTAGCAACTCCGAGCTTCCAGACCCCACTGTAAAGCTGTGTTAAACCCATATTGTATGCTGGGTATCTTTGAAATTCATATCTGATATATTTTTGACACACCCCCAGCCCCGCGATCACGCTTGGTTGTTATTTTTTAAACTGGTCGCGTCCCACCAGCAAGTGACTATGGTCACAAAAGCCCCAGGCTTGCAAACCGCAGTCACGTAAGGGGCTAGGCATTACCCAATTTTATATATTACTACTAGGTCCAAAGGAGGGGGGGTCTGCTTCCTCCTGGACACTTTAAAGGAACGAGGAAAAAAAGGTCACTTTAACACTTTGAGCGTCACGCCTGGTTTTCCGTTTTACCGGCTGAATGCCACCATCGGCACCAATGTTAACGTTAATATCGCCTAATCTATGTTTTAAATTATGGCTATGTGTCTAATCTGCCCATCGCATTATCAAAGACTATTTTCCAGTCAGTGCTGTCAAGGCAGATTGTTTTTTTTATCGCGTTGTTTCCGTTTCAGAGCAGTTAGAAAAGCCCCCGTTTTGATATAAAAAACAGCTCATTCTGGAGCATTCTATGAAAATCGTCTTTTAGTGGAATATTCCACAACGTTGATATTCGTCGGCCTTTTTATGAATCGTTTTCAAATAAACGCTAGATTATCAATATTATACGTGCACGCAAGCACATTACGGCCGCGCACGGATAATCGCTCCGTTGATTTCCTCACAGACTTTTACAGTGAAACCGAAAGAAGACATTTCACAAAACAGCTTATAACTTCATCAAACTTACTCTGATTATCCTAACACTGATAACATAGAGTCCTTACCTGACATCAGATGGTATCCAACTGGTATATTCCAATTCCTGATCACCATTCGAAAAAATCGATACGTGTATGGATACAACGCGATACTGTAGATCTCCATGATCAGCGGGGATCTGAGGTTCCAGAATGAACTGTGGTAACCCCGGCTGGATCAGTGAACTGGAAAATGTGGAGTACCGGATTTTTTTCCCCATTCATTTTCATTGAGTCCATTCCAAAATCACTTATGTCATCTGGGAGACGACAGGGGGCGCTTTTTTCCACAGTGATCGCCGGCGCCACTCGGCTATACTCGGGTAGGCTCGGGTGATGCAATAATTTTTCAGATCGCTAAAAAAAATAAAAATACAAATTCCGAGAAATCTCGTGAGTGGCTAGCAACCACCTATAAAAAACCCAGAGAAATCTCGTGAGTGGCACTCAAAGTGTTAAGGAAAGAACTGTTGTGGTTCTTGTATAGTATAGTTTAGAAATAGCAAGTATAGTGGCGGTTAGGTGGCCGAGCAGAGATTGCGTTCGTCACCAGCCCCGGAGCTGTGAGCTGGATTCGCCTGTTCGAATCCAGCTCACAGCTCCGGGGTTGTCACCAGCTTGGCTGGCCGTCTGCACTAATACAATTGGCTGTATTAGAGGGTGGGAGAAGCTGGCGGGGTGGGTCCGGGTCGTTGTAAACAGCGACTCCTACAGTTCGGTCGGGGCGCCTGCTAAGCGCGGATAGGACTCGAGGGGGATAGTGTGGTCCTCCCACACGCTACGCCCTCTCGATGAGAATCCGCGCTGCCAGGTGAAAAGAAGCGGTGATTGGCTGGACGTGTGTCGGAGGAAGCACGTGGTAGCCTCCACTCTCCCAGATGATCTGACTGTGGGGGGTAAGTGCGCAGCGACCAGGAAGGGACTGGGAATTGGCATACGACTAACATTGGGATGGGAGAAAATCGGAGGAAAATGGAGGGGGAAAAAGACCAAAAAAAAAAAAAAAAAAAAATAGCAAGTATAGCATAAGGATATAAAGTAAAACTGTATATTGTATAGTAGTGTACATAGGACCCAGTGCCTTAATTCGTAGCTAACATTGTATTGCATTTATCTCAGCACTTTTAACATGTCTATTTTATCATGTCTATTTTATGTCTATTTTATTATCTTCTACTTATTTTATTTACTATTGTATTATTGCACAATCAAAGCGGGCATGGCCACCCGCATTTCACTCTTTGCCCTGGTATGTATGTGACAAATAAACCTCTTGAATCTCTCTTGAAAGGTTGCAAATATCCAAACTATATTGCACAATCAACCCCCTCCTTGGCTGCAGATTGAGGGCTCGCGTCCACCTGCCTCATATTTATGACCGCACGCGTCTTTTTTCAATGTATCCCAATGGGGAGAGAGCGTATGCGGCCGCATGCGCCGCCTATAGTAAGTGCGCTGCAGTCGGCTTCTTTTTTCAGCTTTTTTGTGCGGCCGAAAGTTGAAACTTTTTTAACTTTTCAGAGCGATGCGCTGAGCTCATTTTCAGACAACCAATCACAGCCATTCATATCTACCACTCTGTTTGTAACCTGACACCGGAGCTGCCTGCCTGTCTTGGCTGTCTCCCACAGTAGACGGGCCATTGAGATTCGCGACAAAACACAAATACACTAATAATAATAACTACACGAATACACTACTAAAAAGCTAATAAAAAGCAAAGGGCGAACTGTGGTGTCAGGCAATAACTATATAATTAATATACAATAAAGTTATTAAAATATGCTATAATATGTGCAAAACCGCGGCATGAAAAAACGATAAAAGGATGGCTGTAGATTTCTTTCTGTCATCTACAAGATGCGCTTCATGCCAGCGCTGCCGGCGCACTATCAGTGTTTTTGTGAGCCAGGTGGACGCGGGCCCTGAGGCTGCCTCCTGCGGCTCTTTCTCTCTCAAATCTCTTCTCTCCCTGGTGTCACCATCCTCAAAATACTATTATAGTTAAAAGCTGTCTCAAGATCTGGACTCAACCCAAACACCACTTTGAATTTCAGGCTATTCCTCTCCTATTCTCCATCACTGATAGGGCTGTTGCAACCTGGGACGTTAATGGGATTGGGTCTCATTCCCGAACGAAGTTACGACAAAAGATTTCGTCTTAGCCAGATTTCGGCCCATTTAAGACATATTAGGGCTGGGAGTGGGAGTCCCCAAATTTTCCTGAGATCAGATTTGATCGTGGCTGAGAGCAGATTTAAGAGTGCTGAGGAGCACTCTTAAATCTGCTCTCAGCCACGATCAAATCTCATGATTGATTGACTAATTTAAAATGTCATTATAACTTGACAGACTGTGTTCTCATAGTGATTCCTTCACGTCAACGCTACAGGCCTCCTTAGAATTAATTACTTAATCATAATTAAAATAAATGACAATATTTGTACGATAAGAAATTACGGAAAAATAAATAATATGGATTCATCTGATCACAGGGCAGCTGCTTAACCATATCTGAACCAGCTATTTTGGACAAATGTATAATTACTTTAATTACTCAGATATTCAAACACAATTATGCAATTATTGTGAAATGATTGAAAATAATAATTATTTAATGCCTTCTGTGGAATTTGTATTTCTTATTTGTTACACATCTGTTTTAATGATTAATTATATACATTTGAAAGAATGCAGGTCAACATGCAATGTATCCCATTGATTGGTATACAATGGGACAGACCTTTGTTTGATTGATTGATTGATTGATTGAAAACTTTATTAACAGATTGCAGAATGGGTACAGTACAGTACAGCTCAATTACATAAGGGGATGCAGACCAGAGAAAGAATTTCGTCTTGTTTACATCAGGGTCCCCCATTTTCAATTCATCATAACATATATGACACACACGACACAGATAGACAGTACTGCTACATCTATACATTTATGACATACCAGATTTGCAAATACAGTACTGTTTGTGATACAAAAAGAGTCCAGAAAAGAGAGTACATTTGACATAGAAACTGTTGGAGGAGGTTGGGTAGGAGGGGTGGGTGGGGGATAGACTTACACTGTACAAGCAAAACTGTACATTGGAATATTGACAAAACCATACTTGGTCATTTACTGTACATTGGAGGGGGTTGATATAGCTATAAACCTGCATTCCTTCTAATATATCATTAATCAATTAAACTTATATTGAAATACACTATATAGCCTATACACCAACACTGAAATGACAGTGGATAAATAAATAAGAACTATCGGTGGAAATAGACTGCATTAATATTCCATAACAAGTCTTGTGTGCGCCTACGAATGAACAGTAGCCTATAGGCTTAATTATGGAATAATAAGCCATACTGCGTTCATTCATTACGCCCACCGTAGGCTATATATATTATATTTCATTCATTCATTCATATACAGTACTGTGCGCGCGCGCGCGCGCGCGCGTGTGTGTGTGTGTGTGTGTGTGTGTGTGTGTGTGTGTGTGTGTGTGTGTGCGCACGCGCTGCGGCAGGTGTACCGCGAGCTGTATATGATGCCAATACATTAATCGAATCTAGTTTTGATGGCACGCAAGCGTGATTACGAAACCTAGCCGCATTTCTCGGAGACGCTCTCTGATTGGCACTGACTGACGCTAGGTTTCGTAATCACGCGGCTCGCAAAGCACTTCCGCCATTCCATTTGCACACAGCTGTGTCACTAGTTGCCTTATAAGGAGCTATGGAGGCGTTGTTTTGTATGCAAATGACCTGAACGGGAACGCGCTTTCGAGTTTAAGACAGAATGCCATTCTCCAAGCAGATATCAGATCATATAATTTGTGCGACCTTTTCAGCCACTTAAGACATATTACCAGCACGTTCAGGACTCAGAGTGAACTTGTCATTGATTATGTCTCAGTGGTTCCAAGATAAGTCTTCCAGAATATATCTTTGAAAGATTTTCGGGAATGAGACCCATTGTCTCTGTGAAGGATCTTTACATTAGTGGAGTTCTTGCATCCTTTGACCAGTTAACTCGCCAATTCAATTTACCAAGGACCCATTTCTTTAGGTACTTACAAATCTGAAACTTTATCCGCAACCACTTCTCTGGTTTTCCAGCTACTCCTCCTTCCACTTTGGTTGACACCAGTCTTGATTGATTGATTGATTGAAAAGTTTATTAACAGATTGCAGAATGGGTACAGTACAGCTCAATACATACAATTGTTAAGGGGATGCAGACCAGAGAAAGACTTTCATCTTGTTTACATCAGGGTCCCCCATTTTCAATTCATCATAACATATACGACACACACGACATACAGATAAACAGTACTGCTACATCTATACATTTATGACATACCAGATTTGCAAATACAGTACTGTTTGTGATACAAAAAGTGTCCAGAAAAAGAGTGTATATACATTTGACGTAGAAACTGTACATTGGAGGAGGTTGAGTAGGTGGGGTTGGGTGGGGGGGGGGGGGGCTGTACATTGGAGGTGGGGGGGGGGGGGGATTGGGGGGGGGGGGGTTGGGTGGGTGGGGGACACTGTACACTGTACATTGGAATACTGACAAAGCCATACTTGGTAATTTACTGTACAACTGGGTTAGGACATTTGTAGGGGCCAGTTTCGAATTACAGTCTCCCGTAGGTGTTCTTTGAGAGTGTTTTTGAAAGTGGGTAGTGATTCACATTCCTTTACAGCTTTGGGTAGGGCGTTCCACATTGATGTGGCATAATTGCGAAACGTGTTTAGTCCCTTGTTTGAGCCGAATCTGGGTTTAACATAATTTGTGGAGCTCCCTCTGGTATTGTGATCGTGGTATTCACTGACCTTTGGGAAGTATTTTGACATGTACAGTACATGGGTACCTTGGTCGTGTAGTGTATCTTGTAGACCAGGCCCATTGCAAGTTGCTGTACTCTGTCGTCTACTCTAAGCCATCCTAGGTTGTCAAAGTGGGCAGGGGTGAGGTGGGTTCTAGGAGTCAGGTCAAGCAGTAGTCTGACTAGTTTGTTTTAAGATGTTTGTAATTTGGTTTTTAGTGCCTTTGAGGTGCTTTGGTACCATGAGGTGCAAGCATAGTCGTAGTACCCTTGAATGAGTGCTCCTGCCAGAGTCTTCAGGGTATTCTTGTTTACCAGAGAGGAGATCCGGTACAAGAATCGAGTTTGTTTACATTGGATGCCATATATCTATGTATATATATGATATCAATCCTTACCTCAAAGATACAATTCCAAAGCTGTACTACACTCTCCTTACCTTCCAGTCTCCAACCTCTGATAAATTACGCGCTACCTGGGCCGAAGATCTCAATATAGAGATAGAGGCTAAAGTTTGGCAGGCAATCTTGGAACGTGTTCACTCGCCATCCATTTGTGCCCAATGGGGTTGTGGAGGAAATATGGAGCTTGTCTCCTCCTTCTGTCTCATCCCCCCAGAGAACATGTCTTTAACCCCTCCCTTCCCCAAATCTACAGTTCCCACTCCCCCTCCTGCCTATGAAGGGGTCTTCCTCTCTTCATTCTTTCTCTTCTTCCTGGTAACCTGGCTAGTGATCCGGAGGAGAGCCCTCAGCCATTTTCTCCACTATGTTTGTAATGTATTGATCTCTCTGGCTAATAAATCGTATTAACCGGATCCATTTGACAGAGTAAGTTATTCATAATCTTCTACAGGGTTTTACAATGCAAAGAGTTCACTGTTCTAGAAGTAAACTAGCCCGCATGTTCCCTGGCTCTGATCCGAATTGTGATAAATATCACCAAGGTCCAGCAAATCTCACCCATATGTTCTGGACTTGTCCCACCCTACCTCTACTTCTGCCATCATCCACCCCTCAGCCCTAGTTGGCCTGTTTGGTGTCATGCCTGTTAGCCATTCACTTCCAACCTATTTAGTTGACTTTATAGCTTTTCTCACATCACTAGCAAGGTGGGTTATTTTTATGTCGTGGAGGTGTCCCCATCCCCCTTCTCATACCCGTTGGATAAAATATGCCCTATCTTTTGTAAGATTTGAGAAAATTTAATCCTCTCTTCATGGCTCCAGCAGAAAATTCTCGTCTCAAGTTTGGCAACCCTTCTTGGAGCATGTTATGTCCCTTGAAATTGATATTTATCATATAATTTCATTTTTTCTGTCTCTTAAACTACTGTTATTACTCGACCTCATCCAATGTCTATTAAATACTAAGGGGTGTTGAAGTGAGGATCTACAGTATGTTTGTACATGTATGTTGTTCGCATTGAAAAATGTCACAAATAAATCATATATGTAAAAAAAGAAAATAATTATAAAAATTGTTTGGGTGAAACACATTTTTGGCAAACCGTTTAGGTGAAAAAAGATAAAGTTAACCAGCTTGGGGGAAGATGTGAGGGGGAGGAGGGCAGGGAGCTCATAGATCCTTGCATTCTCAATGAGGGCAACAGTGTAGGGATGCTGCAAAGCCATTTTCAGTAGTTTATTGAACATTTTGGTGGGAAGACCATAAACTAATTGTTATTCAATAGACAACATTTATGAAGTGTTAAAAACACGTGTGGAGGGGATCTTTAACCAAAGATCATGTTGAAATGGAGAAAGGCATCGGGTGGGCAGAAAAGGCTTTGTGATTGGAGGCAGGGAGAGGGATTTTAATATTTTAAAATGTAACCATATTTTTGTTGGATGAAGTTTTTATTCACACTCTGGGGACAGGATGAGTCAGTGATAAGAGTGACAGGATGAGTCAGTGATAAGAGTGACAAGATGAGTCAGTGACAAGAGTGACAAGATGAGTCAGTGACAAGAGTGACAGGATGAGTCAGTGACAAGAGTGACAAGATGAGTCAGTGACAAGAGTGACAAGATGAGTCAGTGACAAGAGTGACAGGATGAGTCAGTGACAAGAGTGACAGGATGAGTCAGTGACAAGAGTGACAGGATGAGTCAGTGACAAGAGTGACAGGATGAGTCAGTGACAAGAGTGACAGGATGAGTCAGTGACAAGAGTGACAGGATGAGTTGGTAATAACAACACCAGCTCACAAGCCTCGGCAATGGGGGGGGGGGGGGGGGGTCGGCTGCTGATGGAGGCGCAGTGTTCAGGGTAACAGAGCATGAGGTGAGGCGGACCTTTAAAAAAGTGAATATCAGGAAGGCAGCAGGTCCAGACGGCATCCCCGGCCGCGTCCTAAAAGTCTGTGCCGACCAACTGGCCCCAGTATTCACTGACATATTTAACCTGTCCTTAGAACAGGCTGTCATCCCCACCTGCCTGAAGAAGTCCACTATTATCCCTGTACCCAAAAAATCCAAGCCTGCTTGCCTCAACGACTACCGCCCTGTAGCTCTCACCTCCATAGCCATGAAGTGCTTTGAGAAGCTAGTAAAGGGCTACATCTGCTCCTCCCTCCCCATCAACATGGACCCCCTGCAATTTGCATACCGCCCCAACAGGTCCACGGAGGACGCCATATCCCATGTGCTGCACACAGCAGCATCACACCTGGACAAGAGGCAGGGGAACTATGTGAGAATGCTATTCATCGACTACAGCTCGGCATTCAATACCATAGTCCCCTCCATACTCATAGCCAAGCTCAGGGACCTGGGCTTGGGCTATGACCTCTGCCAGTGGGTCTTGGACTTCCTGACTGGCAGACCCCAGGTGGTGAGAGCAGGCAACTGCACCTCCTCATCCATCACCCTCAACATAGGGGCCCCCCAGGGCTGTGTTCTGAGTCCCCTCCTCTACTCCCTGTACACACACGACTGTGTGGCTCAGCGGAGTAGCAATACAATCGTCAAATTTGCTGACGACACAGTGGTGGTGGGCCTGATCTCTGCCAACGACGAGAGGGCCTACCTGGAAGAGGTCAAGGTCCTGGCGGGATGGTGCCAGGAAAACAGCCTCTCCCTGAACGTCAGCAAAACAAAGGAGATGATTGTGGACTTCAGGAGGTCGGGGGTCAAGGACTACAGCCCCCTCAGCATCGACGGGGCACCGGTTGAGAGAGTCAACAGCTTTAAGTACCTCGGAGCCTACATATCCGAGGACTTGACATGGACCACACACATTAACAGTGTTGTGAAGAAGGCACGACAACGCCTCTACTTCCTCAGGCGCCTAAGGAAGTTCCAAGTCAGCCAGAAGATCCTTAAGAACTTCTACTCATGTACAATAGAGAGCATCTTGACCGGCAACATCACCTCCTGGTTTGGGAATAGCACTGCACAAGACCAAAGCAGACTACAAAGAGTGACACGTTCAGCCGAACGCACAATTGGAGGGGGGCTCCCCACCCTCCAGAACATTTACTACAAGCGTTGCAAGGGCAAGGCTAAGAGAATCATTAAAGACTCCAGTCACCCGAACAACTGCCTCTTTGAACTGCTGCGGTCAGGCAAGCGATACAGGAGTCTCAAGGCGAGCACAGAAAGACTCAGAAGTAGCTTCTATCCCCAGGCCATCAGGCTGCTAAACGAACAATGAATGAACACTACACAACAACAACCACCAAACGCACATAGCACACACATCCACACGCACACACTCACTTTAAACAAACACACTGTAGCACCCACTCCACACACTTATAGCACACACCCACTTTAAACAAACACACTGTAGCACCCACTCCCCACACTTTATATTTATGGATGAAGGATTGCACTACAACTCGTACACCTTACTGTAAATTGTACCTAAAATTGTACCTCATCCCATTTCTGCTTTGCACTAGATAGTACTGTACATTAGTACACTGCATAGTATTGTGTATTGTATATTATATGGTAACTCAGAACATTGTACATATGTCTATACCGAACACTGTGACCTCATTTTCTTCTTCTAAATTCATGCTATATTATGTTATTATGTTATTTGATACTATCTTGTCTAGCACAGTCTCTGGAGCGTAACAGTAAGAAGCATTTTGTATGAAAGTATTCTGTACTTCTGTATGACAACTATTAAAGAACTTGAACTTGAACTTGAACTTGAAAAGAGTGACAAGATGAGTCAGTGACAAGAGTGACAGGATGAGTCAGTGACAAGAGTGACAGGGTGAGTCAGTGAAAAGAGTGACAGGATGAGTCAATGACAAGAGTGACAGGATGAGTCAGTGACAAGAGTGACAAGATGAGTCAGTGAAAAGAGTGACAGGGTGAGTCAGTGACAAGAGTGACAGGATGAGTCAGTGAAAAGAGTGACAGGGTGAGTCAGTGACAAGAGTGACAGGATGAGTCAGTGACAAGAGTGACAGGGTGAGTCAGTGAAAAGAGTGACAAGGTGAGTCAGTGACAAGAGTGACAGGATGAGTCAGTGACAAGAGTGACAGGATGAGTCAGTGACAAGAGTGACAGGATGAGTCCGTGATATACGTAGAGAAGAGTGACATTTGGATATAAAAATATGAAAAAGAAAAGAAAATGGCATGCAGTGGCCCATAGCTGTACAGTGTTTAGCCTACATAGCCTACAGTCTTTGTTTTTGTCTGTTGCGAGCAAGTAGGAGGGTAGAGGAGAGGAGAGAGGGGGAGCAGTAGAGATGTTCAGTAGCAGAGGAGAGGAAAGAGGGAGCAGTAGAGATGTTCAGTAGGAGGATAGAGGAGAGGAGAGGAGAGGGGGAGCAGTAGAGATGTTCAGTAGCAGAGGAGAGGAGAGAGGGAGCAGTAGAGATGTACAGTAGGAGGATAGAGGAGAGGAGAGGAGAGGAGAGGGGGAGCAGTAGAGATGTTCAGTAGCAGAGGAGAGGAGAGAGGGAACAGTAGAGATGTACAGTAGGAGGATAGAGGAGAGGAGAGAGGGATCAGTAGAGATGTACAGTACAGTAGGAGGGTAGAGGAGAGGAGAGAGGGAGCAGTAGAGATGTACAGTAGGAGGGTAGAGGAGAGGAGAGGGGGAGTAGTAGAGGTGTACAATAGGAGGGTAGAGGAGAGGAGAGAGGGAGCAGTAGAGATGTACAATAGGAGGGTAGAGGAGAGGAGAGAGGGAGCAGTAGAGATGTACAATAGGAGGGTAGAGGAGAGGAGAGAGGGAGCAGTAGAAATGACAGATGACTGCAGACATTAGAGAGACAAAAGACAGTAAAATCAGAGTGGTGAGGAACTACACAGTCTGAGAGATTGAAATAGAAGGGAGAGAGAGGGGGAGAGAGAGCCAGAGAGAGCCAGAGAGAGACAGAGAGAGAAGGAGAGAGAGAATGGAGAGAGAAAGCTTTGTTTGAGCCTTTGAGGTAAAAGAAACAGTGAGTGTGCGAGAGAGAGATCGAGAGAGAGAGGGAAAAGAGAGAAGAAAGACTTTAAAGTAAAAGAAAAGATAAGAAAGTAGAAGAGATATTGACATAATAATGAATGATGCAGTGGAAGTATTGACATTGAGAGTGATGGACCTGTTTTTTTACAGCTGTGTTTACCTTGCTATGACATGTATGTGACTTTGTATACTAAAAAGGTATATTAGACCTAACTAACTACTGAGTGAGTTGTGTTTTCTGTAGTTCTCCCAGTTCAACTGCACAACAGTTGAAAATGTCCTGAAAACAGCAAAATATGTTTTTTTTTTTTTTTTTTTTTTCACTTTTTCTCCCATTTTTTCTATATTTTCTCCCATCCCAATTTCGTATCATCCAATTCAACCCTCCCCTGTCACGGACGCTGTTTCTTGCCTCCCACAAGCCGGCTGGAATGTGGACTAAGTCATACATAGCACAAGTCCCCTCCGGTACTTGAGGTAACAGCAGTCGCATCTTTTCACCTGCGCAGCTCGATCTCTCAGTGGCGAGGAGTAACGCGTGGGAGGCTCACGCTGCCCCCGACACTTCCTGATTCTACTGCGCAGGCGCACCAACCGACCTGTAGGAGTCGCTGTCCACAACGCCCGATCCCCACCCATCAGTTTCCCACCCCCTAATACGGCCAATGTGTATTAGTACGGACGACCAGCTAAACTGAAAGCAAATGTGGAGCGCTGGGCTCGAACTGACGAGCCCAGCGTCTCCAGCATTTCGTGGCGAGCGCCTTGCCCACTACGCCACGTAGCCGCCCCATATGGTTTTTTTTCTTTTAAACTCTGAAAGGACATAATTTTGTCATTCTTCGTCTGTTATGAGCGGTTGGATTCAATTACAGTTGGAGGATCTGCAGTCAACTTGAGCGTCCAGAAAAACAACTCACTTGGTTGTCTAAATTACGAGATTTTGATCAGAATCGATTGGTGTGATGATGAACTGTCTAGATTGAGAATAACTGGATTTATACGGTAACATCTTCTTTTTGTTATAATGTGAAAAACCTACCAATAAGGAGGTGGAAACAATATATCTTATTCCGAAACAACTGAACCTGTTTCAAGAGGTTCTCAAAGACTGATTGATTGATTGATTAAAAACGTTATTAACAGATTGCCGAATGGGTACAATACAGTACAGCTCAATACACACAATTGTTAAGGGGATGCAGACCAGAGAAAGACTTTCGTCTTGTTTACATCAGGGTCCCCCATTTAAAAAAATTCTAATTTCAATTTCAAAAGACAACTGACGATATCTAAAAAATAATGCAGATCACTCCTTTATGAGCTAATGTGTTCTGGATTGGATTAGATTAAATGTATTGTCGTTGTACAGTAGCCTGCAATTACAAGTACAATGAAATACAGTTGGCAGCCAACCAGAGTGCAAGTAGCAGTAAAGTGCACAGACCTACTGTATATAAATAAATGTATGTATATTGTGTATGTATGTATGTATGTATGTATGTATGTATGTATGTATGTATGTATGTATGTATGTATGTATGTATGTATGTATGTATGTATGTATGTATGTATGTATGTATGTATGTATGTATGTATGTATGTATGTATGTATGTATGTATGTATTAGGGCTGACCCTATTAGTCGATTAGTCTACTAATCGGTCGAAAGGAGCCGTAGTCGACTGCCAACCTCTTAGTCAAAAAAAAAAAAAATTATAAAAAAGAAAATAATAACACTCGCTTTGTAACACTGTACAAATTTCTCCACAACACACATGTACAAGTGGCAGTAATGCAGAAAATCCAGCAAGGGAAGAAGCAGTGTAGAAAACAGGTGTAGTTTTTGCCTAGCAATGGGAATGCTTTGGCTGTACTGTGTAGATAGAAGTACACACTCTAGTGTTGATGTCTTTGTTTACAAGGCTTCAGGTATGGTTGCTCTGCTACGAACACAGTAGAGCAGCTGTGTGCACATCCAACCTGTTTTAGGCCAGGTGCAGGATAAAACTAAATGTGACTGAAGGAAAAATTGCAATGAACTGACCGGACACAATTGACAACTATAAGCAATGCAATGCTCAGAGAGGAGAGAGAGAGAGAGAGAGAGAGGAGAGAGAGAGAGAGAGAGAGAGAGAGAGAGAGAGAGAGAGAGGAAGAGGAGAGAGAGAGAGAGAGAGAGAGAGAGAGAGAGAGTCTGTGGTCCAGAGAGAGAGAGATGAGTCTGTGGTCCAGACAGAGAGAGAGAGAGAGAGAGAGAGAGAGAGAAGGAGAGAGAGAGAGAGAGAGAGAGAGAGAGAGAGAGAGAGAGAGAGAGAGAGATGGGTCTGTGGTCCAGACAGAGAGAGAGAGATAAGCAAGACAGCTAAGATGAGCCCCTAAAGGATATTCAACTTTTAATGGAAGAACAAAACAGAAGGAAAAGATAACTTCACAAAGGCAACATGAATATACATAGATCCAAAAGGACAAAGATCAACACTTAAATCCAAAGAGAAGAGGGACTATACCAGAGAAAACAAAGTAGCAAGGAGCCAACGGCCGACATCAGCTAAATAGGCTAACTGCAAATAGAGTGGCCAGGTACTGACGCTAGCTCGACAGAACGTTAGCTACGACAGCTAGCCGGCCCGCTTGGCTCAAATATAACGTTAGCTACGACAGCTAGCCGGCCCGCTTGGCTCAATATATAACGTTAGCTACGACAGCTAGCCGGCCCGCTGGCTCAATATAACGTTAGCTACGATAGTTAGCCGGCCCGCTAGCTCAACATAACATTAGCTACGATAGCTAGCCCGGCCCGCTAGCTCAACATAAGGTTAGCTACGATAGCTAGCCGGCCCGCTAGCTCAACATAACATTAGCTACGATAGCTAGCCGGCCTGCTAGCTCAACATAAGGTTAGCTACGATAGCTAGCCGGCCCGCTGGTCCAACAGAACGTCAGCTACGATAGCTAGCCAGCCCGCTGGCTCCACATAACGTTAGCCAACATAACGTTAGCCACGATAGCTAGCCGGCCCGAGAGAGAGAGAGATATCTCCACGGCGGGAATAGAATAGAGTGCATTAAAAAACTCACCAAACGTCCAAGAGGATGGAGACAACCGCGTGGAGTTGACGAAGTTCATCTGCCGAACGACCGTCCTCTTCATCTTGGCATAACAATGCTGCACGCGCTCTCTCTAGGTTAGC